>NW_022111357.1:44426909-44431286 GCF_000313985.2 Echinops telfairi
GGGGGGGTCCTCTTCAGAGCAGCGGCCTCCCCCGCCTGGCCCAAAGGTGGCAGCAGAGGGAGGGGCACATACCTGTCTCAGTTATGTCAGGAATGTGGCTCCCCAGGCCGGGTGGGGGAGGAGGAGCAGGCTGGGGAGCGGCCTCACAGAAGGAGGGAAGCCTGCAGGTCTGGGAGAAACTGAGGAAGGGAGGCAGGTCTCTAGGGAGCCGGAAGTGGGATGTGCTGCCTGAGGCGGGAGCCCTTGGGAGAAGGGTCCAGGTGACAGTAGCCAGGCACAAGGGGAGCGGGACCTTAGTGGGGCACCTGGTGACCATTCTGCAGCCACAACCCTGGAAGAAAGGCAAGGTGGGGTGGCCAAGTGGGTGGAGAGAAGGGAGGGGTCCTGGGTGTACAGGGGAGGTGTCTGAGCACTGGAGGGAGGGGCCATTGGATTAGGTAGTTAAGGTCCCCAGGGTGTAGTGCCCACCCAGCTTTCCCCCTAGCTTTCTGATTGTGGCTTTGGGGGGTTGGGGGGCACCCAGGCTCGAGGTGGGGAGGAAGTAGGTGCTCTAGGAGGCTGTGCTCCCCACCCCACGTTGGGGGCCTCCTTCTGAGACTCTTTAGAGAAAAGAGTTCATCAGGAGACAATGGTCTCAGGGTTAACGACAGGTGGGGACTGGGGCACTAGGACTGGCTACCAAGACTTCACCCTACAATCTGCTCACAAAGTAGCATGTGGCCCCTGGTAGGAATGAGCCAGGGGAGATGTCAGCTTGGCCAGGCCCCTTCCTATCTGTCCCCTTCATTCAGAGTTATCCTTGGCTCTGGGCTACCACAGCCCTAATCCCTGGGGTGGGGTCGGAGGTCCCTATCTCCAACAGAGAATAGGAGGTGGGGGCCTTCCTTCACAGCCAGCCAGCCAGCCAGGGTGGGCTGGGCACAAAGCAATTGTTCCTTCCCCAGGTCTGGCCCCAACTCCATGACTCACCTCTATACCTAGCCTACCCTAGACACCCTGTTCTTCCAAGGAGAGGGATAGTCCCAGGGCCAGGCTTCCAAGGGCCCCAGTGGGCCTGCCTCTTCTGGGGCCGACTTACAAAAACCCACCCCTGAGTTCACCACATTCAGCCCAGGGTTCCCATGCCCGGGCAGCCTGGGCCAACCGGGGGCTTTGGGCTGGGGCGAGGGTTTGCTCCTTGCCAGCTGTCCCTCTGCCCAGCCTGGGTACTTAAGACACAAAGCCATGGCTTGGTGTGGGCTGAGCCAGCTTGGCAGATGCCTGCCATGTTCTGCTACGTGCCCCCTGACCCTGTGGCATGTCCTCAGTTATAGAGTCACGGACCCCCCTAGGCCAAACCCACTCAGCTACACAGAGAAATAATTATTTGATCCAGACGGACGGCTAGCTAAGGAGTTGGTTGCACCTCAACCTTCCTCTCCTGCCCCTTCTCTGACCATTGGCCAGCAAGGAAGACCTTGTCCCCTCTGCATGCCCCCTCACCCCCCAAAAAAACCTAAGCATCCCTGGTGAAGCCCGTCTAACCCCATCTGCAGCCCCCTCACTGCCACCTCCTCTCCCCCGAAGGCCCCTGCTCCATCAGCCCAGCCAAGTCCACAAGCTTCCAGGGCAGCCAGGGCCGGTTTCAAAGCTGTCCCCTGCCTATGATGGCGGTGCTGCCTCAGGGAACCCTTCTCAGCCTGGGCCCTGGGAGGCAGCCCACCACAAGCTGCCAGAGACACCATGGGGTCTGTTCTAGAATTGCCCCTCCCCTTGGGCAGTCCCTGCCTTGAGCATGGGCCAGAAGCCAAAGAACCCAGGAGCCCACCAGCAGCCACAGAGACCCCTTAAGCAGTCAAAGCAGGAAGTCGGAGAGATGATATGACTTTGGCTTGGCTGAAAGGTTAAGGGAGTGGGGGCTGCCTTCCCAGGGACAGGAAGTCCCAGACCCTTCCCACCAGCCCAGGAGGAAGTTTCCTCTGGGGACCACCCCTCCGGCTGGGTATATCCTTTCCCAAACAGACAGGGAACAGGCAGGATGTGGGGGCGACAAGCAGTTCCAACTCCCCCCCCTTCTTTCCCAGCCAAGGATCTCAGCACCCAACTGGGACTGTCCTGGGATGAGAGGGGTCTGTCACGTGAGTCCCACTTCCCAGAGGCTGAGCAGGGGAGAAACATCCACCCTAGGGCCGTTCACAATACACAAGTGGAGACCAAGCAGGAGAGAAGCTTTTCATCTCCATTAGGGTCCCAAACCCACCCTGACCCCACAGAGCTGCCCTGCCCAGAAATGAGCCCCCTCAAAACCAACACAGGCCAGTCCCCTCCACCCCCACTCAGCAGGGTTTGCAGGACATCTGGGCCGGGCCTAGACAGATGTCCGGGATTCTGCAGGAACATCAACAGCTGGTGTTCATTCACCTGGTCCCCCCCTCTCCCCTGGAAAAGGGCCCCTCAAAAGGGGGGTAAGTGAGCAGGGGGAGGGGACAGAGGCAGCCTGTCCCTTTGCAGGGCTGAGACTCTTCCCGTCCCAAGATGAAGGAGGGCAGGGTGAAGGTGCTAACGTCAGGGCTTCAGGCCGCTGACAGTGATGGTCAGGCACAACTGGAAGCAGGGAGCAAGGTTGACGCAGATGTGGGCTGCGGCTGACAGCGCTTTCCCTCTGCCCCGGAGCATGAGGGGACCCTGGCTCTCTCAGGCACCTGGGCACAGCTGCCAGCCTCTGCCCACAGCCAGCCACCCGTCAACCACCATCTAGTCCCAGATTCCCCACCCCTCCTCCGATCCCCACCGCCCGAGCCCTCGAACCTTCCACGCAGTGCTCCACCTCCTCCAGGTTCCTCAGAGTGATCCGCATCAGGCTGGAGTTGAGCATCAGCTCGTTCTTGTGGGCTGGCCACAGGTATGGAGGCGCGGGGTTCACAAAGAAGATCCTGGTGTCCCCAGTGGACACCTGGTTGTCACAGATGAGGGGATCTCCAAAGCCACCAATCACCACCTTGTTGCCGCCATCCAACAGGCTCTCCTGGGTCACGACATCTTTGCCCTTCAGGTACCGCCAGACTCGGACCTGGGGGTGAGGAGGGGGTGATGTCAGCTGGTGGCCCTGGGAAGCCTGAGGCAGCAGTTTCCCCTGCCTTGTGTACTGTTTGTTCAGGTCAGATTGTATTGTACCATTCCTTCGAGTCCTGGGAAATCCCTAGGAGGTCTTGGGGTAGGAGAACCTCCCAAAGCTACAAGGATGCCAGAGGGACACTCTGGGACACCTGCCTCAGGACACACATCCTCTGCAGGAGACAGCGCCTGCCCTCCCAGTCTCGCTGCTGACCCAGCCACCCCAGAGCCCTGGGGACATCCTCAGCTTGGCTTGGGAGGGACTTGGAAAGGGAGCTCCAGGGCCCAGAGCATCCCGCTTTGCAAGCCCTCTCCCCATTAGCCCACCCACCACTTAGGGGCTCCAGGGGCAGCCCCATGGGTGGGCTATGTCCCCCTCCCCTCATGAGATGGAAGCCCCCTCTTCCCTCTGGGCTGGCCCAGCTTGTGCAGTCAAGGCACCCGCAGTCAAGTTCAGGCAGCTTCACAGGGCCGCCCCACCCTCCCCCGTCCTCGGGCCTGAGGGCACCCGCTTTGACAAATGGCCGCCCACTGAGTTTTGCCAGCCCCAGCCTGGGGGTGTGCACACTGCAAGCAGGCACTCCCCTCCAGGTGAGAGGAGCCCAGGGAAGAATGCCCCTCCCTCAAAAGGAGGGGGTGGCTGGAGGGGTGCAAGCCTGTACCCCATGGATGGGCTTTGTCAATGGGTAGTGAGAGCCAAGGGGAGGCCAGTCCACCTGCCAGGCACAGGCATCTGGACCCCAGGTGGGGCCGTGTTCCTTGTCCCCCAACCCCACCCCGGACACATATCACCAACAGACCCCCTGGAGACAGACACACTGAGCTTTCTGAAAGGCCTTTGGATGGCCTAGGATGGGGAGGGGCTGAGTGGCTGTCGTCCGGCCTACCCCCCCCACACTCAACCCCAGCCCCAGCCACACCCAAGAGCTGCAGGGAGGAAGTCGGGAAAATCCTGCAGGGACTTGGCAGGCTGCCCTGCAGGTCCGAAGGGGAGGGGGCCCGGCAGGGAACCCAGCTGTAGCCAGGCTGGGGCTGCGTCTGAGAGCCTCTTGGCCACCCTCCCCATCTGCATGCAGGAGGGGTGATCTCATTTCTGACCTGGTCCTTGGAGGTGGTTTCTGGGCTGAAGGAGAACAAGTGGGACTTGGGTGCCCAGAGCCCACCACTGGCACAGATTGTGGAAGAAAAAAACCACCATCAGAGACCCAGTATCCCCAGATCCAATGGAGGGAGAAGCAGGGCACCCCCCTTCCCCATCACTGTGCCTGGCCTACCCATGACCCC
>NW_022111357.1:44432723-44444931 GCF_000313985.2 Echinops telfairi
ACCCGCGGGAGGATCCGGCCGGGCTACCCTGGGCCGCCTCGTACGAGAAGGAGGTTTGGACAAGACCTGGGGCGTCGTTGCCCCCGCCCCCCTCCGGGCCCGTCAAGGTAGAGGGGCGGCCCCAGCAGGCCGTGCCCCCCGGCTGGTGGACGCTGATGCGGGTGGGGGCTGCGGTGATTGGCCAGGACGCGGCGCAGCCCGCCTACTTCCCCGCCCCGGCGCGCTCTCCGCAGAGCCGAGGGCGCCTCCAGCTGTCCTGCAGCCGGCCAGCTCCGGGCCCGCCCGCCCGGCCACGCCCCCTGCCCAGCCCCCTTCTCAGGTTTTGCCTGGAGGTAAACTGAGGCCCTGAGAGTCCAAGGTAGGGAATGACCTAGCAGAATATAGAAAGGGAAGGAGAGGAAACCCCAGTGCACCCCTCACCTAAGCGAGCCACAGAGCTCAGACTGCGAGGTGACTTGGACAGAAGGGATTCCCCCAGGGAAACCATCCCAGCTCCAGCCCTGGTGAGAGGTTCCCAAAAGGTGGGCGGTGCCCAGGATCTGTGCTCACACCGGGATCAGCCGTTCCACCAGTACAGGAGCCAAGGCTACAACCAGGAGAGCCCCCACCCTGCATGTACCCACATACCTACACTTAGCTGCATGGCACAGCCAGACCAGACAGGAGTCCCCTGACCCAGATGTCAACCCCAGACCAGAAAGGGGTATCATGCTCTCTAGTCTAACCCCCTGGGGTTTGAGGGGCTGAGGGCTTCTCGGAGCCATGGACCTGTGGTTCAGTGAGGGGGCATCCCCCTGTACTCCCTCGGTTCTCGCAGAGTTTACCAGAGCCCAAGGCTAGGCTGGTTCACAGGGACTCTGGGACATGGGTGCAGGAGGAGAAGGCAGGACAAGCATGCAGTAAGAAGTGTGCTAAGTGTACCTGCATCTGAGACAAGCTCATCTCTCCAGATCATGGGAGCTTCCCATTCCAGGGCCCACAAATCAGGGACAAACTTATTCCTCCTGGACTGCTGGAGCTCCTCATTCCAGTGACCCCTGAATTTTATACAAGCTCATACCCCTTGACCATGGAAACCCACCCATTCCCCCAAAACTCATTGTCATCGAGTTGATTTGGACTTCTAGACACACCGTGGGTCTAAGTAAAAGGGTTTCCCAGCAACGTGTCCAACTTTACCAAAGCAGGTTGCCACATCTTTCTCCCACAGAGCAACCAATGTGTTCAAAGTGCTTATCTCTTGGCTACCAGCTAAGGGCCTGACCTCTGAGTCACAATCTGGGCAAGGTCATCTTCTTGGACGGTGGAAGCGCCCTAATCCAATACCCCTATTTAGGTGGAAACTCCCCCATTCCAATGCCCTCAAGTCTAGGACAAGAATCTGCTTGACTCCCCACACTGTTGGCCATGCTCCCTCCACCCCATCGGCCACGCCCCCCCTCCCCTCCCCACACACTTCTGGATGATTCTGAGCAACCTTGAAGGGTGGATTCTGGCTCTATTGGGCAGCTCAGCCCTGATCAAGCCCCCACACAAGCCCAGACACTTCCCCAGACTTGGCTAGTTGGTCCTGGAGTGTCAGGACACCTCCAGGCCAGTTAGTGTGGCCCTGCCTCCTTCACAGCCGCCAGGTGGGCAGGAGCTTACTCACCTGCATGGACTCCAATAAATGTACCTCTTTTGACCTCTTTAAGCCCTGGTGGGGCTGTCAGGTAAGCAATGGACTGCTAATCACAAAGGCTGAGGTTCAAAACCACCTGCCACTCCACAGGAAGAAGATGAGGCTGCCCACTCCTGGAAGGACATCCACCCTCAGAAACCCTATGCGTCTAAATCACCTCGATGGCTGTGGGTTTGTGGCCGATTTAGAAGTTAATTTCTCAAATGGCGTGGGATGGTCTTCAATTCCTTCACTGACTTCTGAGCCCACCTCTGAGTGTAAAACACTTGTCCTTTATCCTGGTGCCCCATTGGCCACTGTCATGAGGCGCCTGGTCATCCCCAGCTACCCTGGGTTCCCACCTGACCCCATCAGCGGAGGAGTGGTGAGAAGTGAGGGCAGGACAGAGAGACGGTCAAAGACAGAGCAGGAAGCCAACTGTTTCTTCACATCCGTGTTTATTACTGCTGCTGGATGCGCACAAGTCTCAGAGTAGAGACCCCTCTCCAGGTGCCTCTCCAGGTGTCCCCGCCACCCCGAAGCCCCAGATTCATGAACACTGTGCAGTCGGGGGTGAGGCCGTACTCCCCCAGCCGCTCCTGGTTCTCCATGGGCTTTCCGTCGAAGGACAGCCTGAAGAGGTCTGTCTGCACATGCTCCTGCTCGCTTATTTGCTGCTTCAGCTGGGCCACGGTGTCAGTCAGGTGGATGCTGTAGGCCTTGCTCCGACCCTTGTTGTTGTGCACCAGGATGTTCATGGATTTGCTGTTCTCTACGATCAGTACGACCACGCTGCCCGGGCCCAGACCCTGCTTCACAAGGGGCACCCCATCCTCCAGCACCTTGCCTTTTGGGTGGGCCAGCCGCAGCTGGAAGGCAGGCACACCCATCTTCTTGGAGACCTGCTGCTTCAGGTCCGACAACAGCATGGATTCCGTCAGGGATACCGAGATCTCCTGCCCAGTCAGCATCTTCACTGTCAGGGACCAACTCTGCATATGATCAAGGGACTCAGGGACTGGGCATCACACCTGGGCTTCCCCCTCCCCACCCAGGAACCTAGGGCTGGCCCAGGGCAAACTCTGGGGAGCCAGAAAGCCTGCCCTTCCTGTCCCTCTTCCCTACGCAGCCTCCAGAGGACCCTGAAAGAGAAGTATGGAGAGAAAGCGGGCCAGCGCCCCTGCCATCCTAGCCCCTTCCTTGCTAAGATGCCACACTCTGTGTGGTGCCCCAAGGAGGATTCGGGGTTGCCATCAGGGTGAGATCCAAATCCTGGCTCATTCTTGGAGGGGGGAGGAGCTGAGCTCTGAATGCCTTGGAGCATCTTGGAGCCAGGAGGTGCTCACCCTCAGGAGGGGCCCCGAGTGGGAAGGGGTCAGAAGAACAGCGGGTACCAAGCCCACCTGCCTCCCATCTCCAAACCGGACTCACCATGGCTGTGGATTCCAGTGCTGGGTGCTCGGCAGCCACAGATGAGTTTGCTGGCTCCTGGCTCTCACCTCCTCTTACACAGCCCCCCTCCCTGCAGCCCTTGCTTTTCATTAGCCCCAAACAACACACGTGACCCAGTGGGCGTGGCATCTCTGAGAGGCGCTAGCCTGAGACCCACCCAAATGCTTTCAGTTTCAATTTCCTTTTCCCAAGCCTGCAACAGAAACAAAACTAACCCCAGGGAAACAGAGGGGAGCGGGGTCCCCACCCCCACCCCCCGCTCTCCGCTCAGCTGCATCTTCTGGGACCAATTCATGCGCCCTCCCCCCTTCATCCTCACTCCCAGGAAGGGCCTTCAGGAACCCCCTAGATGCCTAGTCCTTAACAGGTGCATAAGTGTCACCAGGACGAGCTGATAAATGACTGGAAAATCCTGTTTTCAGTTCACCGACTTACAAATGTCGTCCATCTCAAGCATGGCCACGGTTAACTCAGAAAGGACAGTCACCTCCATTGATCTAGGACAGCAGTTCTCAACCTGTGGGTCGTGACCCCTTTGGGGGTCAAACGACCCTTTCATAGGAGTCGCCCGATTCATAACAGTAGCAAAAGGACAGTGAGGAAATAGCAACGAAAATAATTTTATGGTTGGGGGGTCAGCACAACAGGGGGACCGGTATGAAAGGGAAACAAGAAGGAAGGGAGCTGAGTGGTGATACGTCATCGAGGGGTGGCAGCAAGATGGGTGTGACTTGTGGAACGGAAGGTCGGTGATCTGCTCTGGGCACCCTCCCCTAGTTCCCGATGCAGCGTAAGAAAACTAACTCAAGGACCCAGTGAGGAAAGTGAAACTCAACATATGGAAGAAAATACTGTAGACTTCTCTATCTGCTAAGGAATTAATGTCCAGTTTATAGACAGAACTCCTACAACTCAGCAACAACACACAAGCCAGCCTTCCAAAAGAGTGGGCAAAGGATTCAAGTAGGTATTTCTCCAGAGAGGATGCACAAGGGCCAAGAAGCCTGTGAGAAGGTGCTCGGCATCATGAGGCATGAGAGAAACAGAAAGCCAAGCCATAGTGAGACACCCCATCACACACACAAACCAGAAATCGGTGTTCCTGAGGCTCCGGAGAGCCTGGGACCCTCACGCTGCTGGTGGGAGTGTCGCTGGCGCGGCCACTGTGGCAAAGAGGTGGAGTTCTGTCGTAAAGTTAAGCACAGCATTGCCAGGAGACCCCACAGCTTTGGCTTCTAGCTGTTTGAGGGGGCTTCAAGAAGTGCATGGAAAAATTCCATTCTCTTTTACCTCCATCTCCCAGCAAACTTTTGAAAGCCCTCTCGTAGCCCCCAACTAATTGAAAACAGGTGTTCCAACAAATTCTCATAGATGCATGTGCCATATGAGTTACAGTAGTGGAAGCCCGGTGTCCGTCCATGGCTAACCCCATAAACAAATGTGAACGACACACCATGCAGTCTTATAAAAAGGAACAAAGTTCTGATACGCACTGCCACGATGAACCTCAGAAACACCATGCGGAATGAGGGAGCCCACTTCTTCTTTCTGATTCTCTCTCTATGAAATACCCAACCGCGGTGACCTCGTTGGGCAGGGTAGAACTGTCCCACAGGTTTGCCAAGACTGATATCTAAACCCCCTCATCTCTCTCCTGTGGCGTGGCTCAAAACTCAGGGCTACCCCGTCGATTCCGACTCCTGGTGACCCTGTAGGCCAGTATAGGACTGCCCCCAGGCGTCTCCAAGACTGGAACTTTATGCCAGAGTAGAAAGCCCTGTCTTTCTCCCACAGAGCAGCAGGTGGTTTTGAACTGCTGACCTTGTAGTCAGCAACCCCAACGTGTAACCACTGTGCCACCAGGGTTGTTGGGCCTGAACTACCAGCCTTTTCCTTTAGCAGCTACCGTAAGTGCTTTAATCACTGAGCCACTGGGCTCCACCTATGAGATCTCCAGACCAGATCACAGGTCCCACAGAGACCGAATCACAGTTACAGGACACAGATGGGCCATGTCCAGGGGCGAGAAGGAGGAGACGTGACGGCTCCGGGGACAGGGCCTTCTTGGAGGGGGGTGGGGATGGGGCTGTTTCAGGACCTAGATAGGAGTGATGATTATACAACATTGTCAATCTATTAAAGCCACTGAATTGTCCATTGTAGAATCGTTCATTTGATGTCATGTGAATTTTACCTCGATAAAGGACATTTTAAAAACTATTTAAGAAATAGGATTCACTGGGGAGTCTTCCAGAGGGGGGTGGTGCTCGTCCCCTTCTGTCCTCCCCCTGGACCCTGACCCCAGGCCTTGATGTGAGCGCCGGGGAACCCAGTGGCTGTTGCCTCTTAGGTCGCATGGATTCTTGCATGCGTGAGGCACGTCTTGTGTTTCTGGGGCCGGGGAACCCCCACTTGAAATAGGATTCATAAGACCTTCCTTTCATAACTTAACTGGTTCATGAAATAATGTTTTGTGCTTTCATGTGAATCAGTATATTTAAACAAGTTGTCTAAAGTGTCATTTAATTGAGTTCAACTCTCACTGTTGGATGCTTACTGTTGGATGCTTACTGTTACAGAAAGTACCGAGCAGGTGGCAGTTAGTGAAAAATGATTTGGATTAAGAGCACAAGTATGGGGGCGGGGAAGTGCTCTGACTATGAAACACCCCCTCACTCACCCACCCACCCCCAAAATCTCATGAGACACCAAAAGTATTCACCCTCCCAAACAAACATGGATGCTTCATTTCTTTTTGTATTATTATTATTTTGGTTTTCTTCTTGATTCGCTTGCATCACTGCTACTGGTATTGTAAAAAGAGACATGACATATTGAAACAAAGAATGCACAAAGTGGAAGTTCTTCCAAGTTCCCCCTCTGGCGAGCATGCTCAAACAAAGTGTTCGGGGCTCATTTCTTTGCATAGATTCTAGAGCCTTCCTTTGGGTAAGCTGCTGTGTCCGTCTCCACCAATCACCTGCCTGCTTTGGGCAGGAGGCGTAAACTCAAAGGCTTTACAGAGATATATTCACAGAGGTGGCTGACCTCCCAACCTGCGGGGGCAAGAGAAGGAGGGGAGTCTGGGGGGGGCTGGAGTGAGGTCTCTCCCTGGGTAAAGACTCTTAGTGACCTCTGGACCCGGGGTCAGTCTCCCTGCTCAGAGCTCCTCACAGATGTGATTGTGCATCTTCCTTCTGGAAAGCCAGCCTTGCCTGCCAGACTTGTATGGGCCTGTGTACACACACACACACACACACACACACA
Organism: Echinops telfairi; assembly: GCF_000313985.2. Lineage (NCBI taxonomy): Eukaryota > Metazoa > Chordata > Mammalia > Afrosoricida > Tenrecidae > Echinops > Echinops telfairi. Next base: position 44,439,103 of record NW_022111357.1, read on the forward strand.
CACACACACACACTCATCTCACCCTGCGATGCTGCCCCTCCCACATAGGGACTAAGAGCCTGCCTTGTTTTTGTTGTTGTGCTTTCTAAAAGATAGGGGAGGGGTCGGTACCACACCAAGAAATGGGGCTCCTTCTGTCTCCCCCTCTCTGTGTCTAATCCTGCTCCCTCCAGGGTCCAAAGAGAGCCTGGAGCCCATTTCCAAAGCAGCTCTTCTCCTCCTCTGTGAGCTGGAGTGTCTCAGCAGGGGGAGCTGCACGAGGGCAGAGGCAGGCCGAACTCAGGGCCAGGAGGCACCTTCCCAATGTACTGCCTGGCAGGGATAGACCTCATTCTGTGGTGAGCCTCGCTGCCTAGTGCCCAGGTTCCCTTGGAGTCCAACCCCTCCCCCTCCACAGGACTCAGCTGTCTGTTACCCTCCCCTCCCCTTTCACCCCACCTCCCAGCTGCATCTGATGACTTCTGACACACTTGGGCTTTGGGTCACAGCTCAAAGGGCATCACCAGGTAACAGCCATCCAACAGGATCCTCCCGTAAGCCTCCCGTCAGAGGCAGGTGAGGGCTGTGGGACCCCCAAGGTGCTTCCTCAGAGAGCCGAGGGGTGGGGAGGGGGCAGGCATGCATCTTGCAGGACTGGATGTGCAGTAAAGGTGAGTTCATTTGTTTGTAAAAACATATTTTGGTCTGGCTCTCGAGTAATTTTTAAATGGTTGTGAGGGACAGGATTGGCTCTTCCATCTCACTAGTGTGCCGACACCGGGCTTGCTTGCTGAGGTCTAATTGGCTTTATAAAGAAGACTGTGGCTGCAGGGTTGGAGGAAGGCTTATTCACAACAACCTGCGGGTGCAGACGATACCACCTTGCTTCCTCAGAGTGAGGAGGACTTGAAGCCCTGGCTGGCCAAGATCCATGCATGCAGTCTTCAGTGTACATCGGGACTCGCCATCAAGAAGACCCACATCCTCGCAACTGGACCAGGAGCTGACATCATGGTCCATGGAGACAAGGTTGAAGTTGTGAAGGATTTCCTCTCGCTTGGATCCACAATCGATGCTCACGGAAGCAGCGGTCAAGAGATCAAAAGACCCATTACATTGGGCTGAGATGCTGCCCGAAACCTCTTTAACGTGTGGAAGAAAGGGCTTCAGAAGAAAGATAAATGTTTTGAAGAGGACGAGGGCAGCATCTGTCCAAGTTCGCTTGATATAACTGATTTGTGGGTTGTTATATCTCTAAAAGCCACCAATAAAATGATTAAAAAATAAAATCAGAAGCAATATTACTGCCCCCCCGCCCCCACCAAAAAATAAAACCTGAAGTGTTGAAGAGCAAGGCTGTCACTTTAAGGACTGAGCTGCACCTAGGTCAAGCCACGGTATTTTCCATTTCCTCAGACGCACGTGACGGTCGGAAAATGCCTAAGGAAGCTTGCCGGAGAATCGACACCTTCCCCCTGACGTCACGGAAGAACATGGAAAGGACCGCACGCCGTCCGAGAACAAGCACATCTGTCTTGGAGGACGTCCGCCCAGGATGCTCCCTAGAGGTGAGGCTGGCGAGGCTCAGTCTCCCATAGTTTTGCACACGCTCGTAGGAAAGAGCAGTACCTGCAGAAGGGCTTCATGTTTGGTAAAGCAGAGGGCCGTGGAAAGAGGAAGGCGCTCGATGAGGAGGTGGTTGACACAGTGGCTGCAAACATGAGCAGAAACACATCAGTTATGGGGATGACAGAGCACCGGCGGTGTTTCTTTCTATTGAACACGGGGTCACTGTGAGTCAGAGCAAACTCAATGACGCAACCTAACAACAATGGACTGTGAACCCAGCTCTCTCTAGTCGGGGACAGGTGGACGGGGTCTGCCAAGGAGGAGGGCAGACTCCAGAGGGAGGCCTATTGTTTGGATCCAAGGGGGCAGGACCAGAGCTGGGCCATCTTGGGGATCATGTGAAGGGGACTTGGGCAAACCCAAGGGCTGGGCCATCCTAGGGTAGGGTAGGGGGAGGCAGAGCCGTGGGCACATGGAGCAGTAAGTAGCCCCCCCCCCCCATCAGAGACATCAGGGGCTGGACTCTCACCTCAGTCCTGTGTGGTCGGTCCTGCAACTCCTCACAGTGGTCTGGGCTGGGGGCTGGGGTAGCACCTGCTGGTGGAGCTGGGCACCGGAGCACCCGGGCCGTGAAGGCACTGTGTTGTGGTGACGGACTGGATAGAGAGACATACAGCAGGAAGGGGCCTGGGATGTCCCGAGGTGGAGCAGGCAGGAGAGGGGACGCGAGAAAGTGACCTTTGAGGGGAGTGGGGGCAGGAGGGAGGGAAAAAAAGAGGAGCTGATCCCAAGGGCCCAGTGGAAAGTAAATGTCTAGAAAAGAACGATGGAATATGTGTACGAATATGTGGGATACAATTGATGTGTGGTTTGTAACAAGAGTTGTAAGCGCCCCCAATAAAATGATTAAAAACAAAACAAAAAAAGAAACTTCAGATGCCCACTGGTAGAACTTATCAGAACTACCAGACAGGGCCATCGACATAATGTGTGACTAAGCACAGTTGTTTACTCAATGTATAAAAACCCTACCAGGTGGCAGACACACAGAGGACACCACACCACTCTGAGCTCTCTCCACCGGTTAGGTAGGCCACCTTTGATGTACTTACTGTCTGATGTGTGACTGTGTATGCCAATAGGTTACATTAGAATAGATACTGACTATAAAATGCGCTATCCCTTTGATGAATCAACGTGTGAATTCAGCATCAAAAAAAAAAAAGAAGAAAGAAAGTGACCATTGAGTCAAGAGGCAGCCAGGTAGAGCAGGTAGAGTGTGCCAGGCAGAGGCTCGGCTGCACACAGGCCCCGAGGCAGGCATGAGCCTGCATGTGAGAAGCCTCCTGGCTGTTGTGGAGAGGGCACAGGGAGAACACTGTAGAGGTGGAAGGAAAGGGTGTGCTCAGCTCACACAGGGCCCATGACGGGGGCAGGGCCTGGCCTAAGGACCAGAGGTGGGCTTCTCAGGAGAGGGGGCTTGGCAACATTCTGTGACAGCTTCAGTACCTCCAAACTAGCCCCTGGAGTCCGGAGAAAGGCGGGGCTTTCTGCTGCGGAGAGTCACAAACCCATCTGCTCCTCAGAGGCAAGGACGGCCAGACCTGGTCTTACACACTTTGGATGTCTTGTCCGGAGAGACCCTGGAGAAGGACCTCGTCCTTGGTACAGTGGAGGGATGGCGGAGAAGAGAAAGGCCCTCAAGCCGATGGTTTGACACCTGGCTGCCTCCTCGGGCTCAGGCATCGGAACCATGGTGAGGCGGGTGCAGGGCCAGGCGGTGTTGCCTTCTGTTGTGCACAAGGTCGCTTTGGGTCAGACCTGACTCGAGGGCACCTGACAGCAACAACAACATCAGAGTTACCGCCTCAGAAACCCGCACGGGCAGGTCTACCCTGTCCCATATAGAGGGCTGCTATAAGCCCTCATCCACTCAATGCCAGTGAGTTTGGTTTTAAGTTGGCCCACCAGAAGAAGGGGTGGGCTGGGAGCAGGACAGGTAGGAGGCCAGCAGAGGTTGTCCAGGAGGGGCGAGGAATGGGGGCCTGGCTGTGCACGGCCCTCTGGAGGTTCTTCCAGGGCAGCGGTTTTCAACCTGTAGGTGGTGACCCCTTTGGGGGGTCTAATGACCCTTTCACAGGGGTCACCTAAGACCATCAGAAAACACATAAATATTTCACAAGATATGATTACATCTGGTTTTGTGATTAATCCCTATGCTTTCATTGTGTTAAATGATGTTCAATTTGTAACAATGAAAATACATCCTGCCTCTCGGGGAGGAGATGAGCCAGTCAGGGTGCGATATAACAATGATGAGAAATACAACTTTCCTCTAGTTCCTAAATGGTTCCTCCCCGCTCCCACTACCATGACTCGAATTTGATCTTGCAAGTCTGGCTAGACCAGAGGAGGTACACTGGTACAGATAGGAACAGAAAATACAGGGAATCCAGGACAGATGAGCCCTATAGGACCAGTGGTGTGAGTGGCAAAACAGGGAGGGTAAAGGGAGAATGGGTAGGAAAGAGGGAACCGATTACATGGAATTGTGTGTGACCTCCTCCCTGGGGGACAGACAACCGAAAAGTGGATGAAGGGAGACGTTGGACAGGGCAAGATATGACAAAATACCCATTTATAAACTATCAAGGGCTCATGCGGGAGGGGGGAGCGGGGAGGGAGGGGAAAAATGAGGACCTAATGTCGGGGGTTTAAATGGAGAGAAAATGTTTTGAGAAACGATGTACAAATGCGCTTTACACAATTGATGTGTGTATGGATTGGGATAACAGTTGTATGAGCCCCTAATAAAAGTTAAAAAAAAAATACGTCCTGCCTATCAGATATTTACATGGATTCATAACAGTAGCAACATGACAGTGATGAAGTAGTAAGGAAAATAATGTTATGGTTGGGGGTCACCACCACAAGAGGAACTGTCTGAGAGGGTCTCAGCACTAGGAAGGTTGAGAACCACTGCCCCAGGGGGACAAGGACAGCTGGGCTGCCTTCAGGGACACAGGCATCTGACTGAGAGAGCTCCTCCCCTCCAGGGCAGGCTAGCCCGGCCACCCTTCCCAACCTGCAGGCCCCTGGAATGAGGCGGGAGTGGGGCTGTCTGAATTCCAGAGTGCCAATCTCAAAAGCCCTGTGGCAGCCTCTTTGGCTCCGGGGACTTTGGCCTAAAAGAGCCACAGGGAGGCAGGCGGAAGCCCGGGGCGGTGACAAGCGAGGAGGAGGGCGGCCTCCAGGGCAGATAGGTGCATGATGTCACCTTCAGTAACTCCAGTCCTGGTGGAATTACCTCAGCCCGCGCCCAGAGGACCCACAAAACAAACGAAAGGCCGGATACTGGTTTTGAAACAGCTAGTTGGGACCTAGCACAGCCAGGGCTTTGTCACGTGGACAATGAGTGGAGAGGGCCAGGGAGGAGACGCAGGCTGAGCAGATAAGTGAGTGGTGATAGGAGAGGCAGGGCACTGGAGGGTCAGGGTGAGGTCTCAGTGGGTCTGAGATTAGGGCTCTGGGGTGGGGCAGGGCCTGATGCGCCGGAGGTCAGGACGCTGAGGACCATTATCCCACCCCCTGTGCGTTGGGAACCACCAGGCTTAACCCACGCTGATATGGGGAGGCAAGGCAGCTTCCACTGAGATTGCCAGCCAGGCTCCGGGGGTGGAGGAGAGAGAGGTCAGGAAGTGCCCTGTGGGTTGAGACCCCTTTGGGGCTCAAACGACCCTTTCACAGGGGTTGCTTAAAACCATCAGAAAACACATATTTCCGATGATCTTAGGAACCGAGACCCCGCGCCTCTATGCGTCTCCAGGAGGGCCGGCCCACATGCAGATATGCCCACATATGAGTACCCAGCGTGAAGACTGTTACCCATGCTACACCATGCTTCAAGACACAATTTCAGCAGCTTCCCAGTTCAGACTAGACCAGAACATGTCCACAGGTATAGAAAGGGATGGGAGCTCACGACACACGGAATCCAGGAGTAGGAATGGTGATGCTGGAAGAGTAGGGGGAACGGGGAGAGGAAGGGAACCAATCACAATGATCGACACATAACCATACACCCCTCTACAGGGGGAAGAACAACAGAAAGCATGGGGGAAGAGAGAGTGGTCCATGTGAGAGATGAAAATAATAACAATGTACAATCTATCGGAATCGATGAGGGTGGGGGAAAGGGGGGAAAGGAAAAAAAAAAAGACCTGGTACCGAGGGCTCAATAGAAAGTAAATGTCGAAGGGATCAGGTATAAGGCATCATCAG
>NW_022111357.1:44446193-44450416 GCF_000313985.2 Echinops telfairi
GGGCAGCTTAGAGGGGGCACCACCCAGCAGATGGACACTGGGGCTGGCGCTGGAAGGAGTCCCTGTCATCCTGGGGGCTGGGTAAATGACAGTGTCCAAGATGTGCCTTTGATGGGGCATGGTGCCCCTGCTGGGGCTGGGAAACCCCCTCTGGGCCTGCCTGTAAACTGGGAGGTACTCCCTCTGCCCATGGTGGGGACTAGAGGGTGGCCCATGAACTGAGCCTCAGCTCCCCTCATCCCACTGGCCCCTGAGCACCTTCGGCTGTGCTCTCTGACTCTCAGGACGTTTCACAGCCCAAGCCCCAGGTCCTGGGGAGCCCATGGGTCAGTGCCAACCTTGGTGCCTGCTTTGGTGCCTTCTGCCCCATCCAAGACCACCGGCCCTGGCAGGAGGGGGTGGGTGGTGGATGTCTTTGGCGTCGCTGATACTCCAGAGTCAATGGAGATGGTGCTGCGTGGCGGTGGGTGGGGTGCAGGGAGCAGAAATCTGGGGGTGGAGAGAGGGGCTGGCACGGAGTGAAGACCCAAGGGACATGGACAGAGGGAATGTTGGGGTGTGAGATGCTTGTCAAAGTGGCTGGAGGTGGAGCCCCAGGTCTAGGCTGAGAGAGGGCCCTGTCTTTCCATGGTGGGACTTGGCTCTCCTACTCCCCCCCACCCCCACCTTCCCTCTGCTGTGAGTAGTGTCCCTGTAGAGGTCCTCTGGACACCACCATCTAGGTGTGGTCCCTGAGGGGACTGGTGGCTCCCATAAAGCACTCAGCAGTGGGTGTGGGGCAGTGAAGCCTTGGAAACACCGAGAAGGAAAGGGAGACGGGATGAGGAAATAAAGGTCTCGGATGGTCCATTCCTGCTGCAGGGCAACCAACAGCCCCCAAAGCTAAGTCGAGCAAGCACATGACTCTGTGAATCAAGAACTGGATGGGGCACCCAGCAAAGAGGACTGGTGTCAGTGCCCCTGTATCGGGTGCCCTGGCTGGGAAGACTTGATGGAGCCGAGGCCCAGCAGCTGGAACCATCTGGAAGTGTCTTATCTTCTCTGGGCCCGCCAGCCAGGTGAGTCAACTCCATGTACCATATGGCTCCTACCTGTGTCCCCAATGGGCTTCCTCATAGCATGGCCACTGGTCTGGCGCCAGGACAAAGTGACATGCTCCTTCAAGAGGCAGCTCTGAAATAATAATATTATGCACTGTTATGACAGGACACCACGCCTGAGGCCCACACAAGAGGAGGGGCAAAGCCCCCCCCCCCTCCACCGAGAAGGAGGGAGGAAGGGAGAGCTGCTGCAGGGACCAGGGCCAGTCTGCCTTGGGAGATGCTGCAGTGGGAGTGGCAGCAGGTCTCAGCACAGAGCCTGCTTCAGCACAGAGGGCCCCCAGGTGTGAGAGCAGAGAAATGAGACGCAGAGACATGGAAAGCTGGGTGCGGCCCTGAGAGAAGGACAGATGGGGACAGTAAGTGAAGACCTCCAACAAGCTCACCTATCTCTGACCTAGAGAGGCCCCTGGCAGGCCCAGGGGCAGAGCTCCCAGCAGTGAGCTCCTCGGGGTGGGGGCCCGTCTTTTTCCAGCAAGAAGTAGAGATGAACCTAGTCCGCTCTCTGGCAGGAGCAGGAAGTAACTCCGGAGGAGGCAGCTGTTCCCTGGGTCACCCCACCCTCCGGCCCCCATTTCCCTAGGACTATCCCGTAGCTCTTTGTGTGTCAGAGAGCATCAGCATGCTCTATGAACAGGCTCTTTCTAGAAGCCTGGGGATCCCCACATGCACAGAAAGGGAGGTCAGGGTTCAGACAAGCTCTGTGCTCCAACAACCCAACAGGGAGCGAAAGAAGAGCCCAGAAGGAAGTGTCACCTGCCACTCCCCCTCTCAACTTCTGGTCGGGCTAGGCTAGTCTTGGTATAAAGCTGGGGCAGCTCAGTTGTGACTAGAGCCCACCAGACCCCATCTCACTGCCCGCCTGAGGGTGAGATAGCCAGGGGAGGCCCAAGTGGTAGCCTACCCCTGCAGGAGCCCAGACAAGCAAGCCTTCCCTGCAAAGGAGGTGCCAGTGCCCACTAGAGGGCACTCGAAGTTCCCACAGCCTGGGGGAAAGGAGGGGGGTTCAGAAGGGCAAGGGGGGAATCAGCCCTCCCCCGGCTTTCTGTAAGCTGTAGAGACCCTCTGCAGACCCCTGCCTGCCCCCAACAACTCCCCAAGGTCCTCACACCCAGGGGACCAAGAAGAGAGTGATAGACATTCCTCAGTGGGTGGCACTTAGGCACGTCCCCAGCCTTGAGAGCACTCCTGTACAGGGTGGGGTTGTGGGTAGGGCCCAGGCTACCCCTGTCCCTCCTTGGGCACCCCTGGAAGCCCTGCGGAGGGACTGACTTCAGCCCAGGATCCCAGAGGGCTTCCTGGAATCAAGGTGTGAACTTTTCAGGTGACCAGACCCGGACAATAGTGGATGGGCAGGAGGGAAGCTTCGGGATGGGGACTTGGAGGGCAAGGGCCCTGGGCACGGCACCCCTGTCTATCACTGCCCCATCCTGCCTCTTTCCGAGCCTGAGACTACTCCTTCCCTCTGGGGCCTCCCTCAAAGCTGCCTGCTCACCCTGAAGACGCTCTTGCCTAAATCACCCCGTCTAAAGAAAGGTTTTTTTAAAAGAAAACACCAAAACAACGTTTCCTTCCCCTGTCCCTTACAGCAGTCTGGATTGTTTGTGTACTGTCTGCCGGATTAGACGTCCCTGGGATGGGCTCACCTCATGGCGGACACTCAGTAAACATTCACTGAACATGGAGACCAGCTGGAGACCACCCCCCACCCCTTGCACTTAAAAGACCAGAGTCCCCGCCCACCTCCTGCAAAGCAATTCAGAATGAAACAGCTTCCGTGAGAAAACAGCATAAGGAAGTCCCCAAAGCCCTGGGGTTTCCCACTGTGCGCTTGGAAACTTCAAACAGAAACATTGTGGCCACGAGGGTCTCCAGTGAGTGGGAATGGCTTACTGCCATTGACTCCCGCTCAGAGCGACAAAGCCAAACAAAAGCCAAACTCCTGCCACTGAGCTCCTGCCATCTCCCAGAGACCCTCGAAGACAAACAAGTAACAGTTAAATCAAAGCCATTTCAAAATCTCAAATTCTGCTGCCTTTTTTTTTAACTGCCCCATACAAAACATTTATCGACTTCATTCTTTAGTCAATTAAACAAACAAACCCTTCAGCATTATTTCAGCACTGGTTTGAAACTACCGGTACCTTGGATACGTTTGTCCGAAGAGACCAGTCCCTGGCTAGGGACATGGTGGAGGGGCAGTGGAAAAAATTGGAAGGCCCTTGGCATGAGGGATTGACACAGTGGCTGCAAGAACAGGCTCGCCTTAAAAACAATTGTGAGGGCAGAGCAGGACCGGAGTAGTCTGGCCACTGAGAGTGGGAACCAATGCTAAGGAACCTAACACCACTGGCTCCCCATTAGTAACCTTGTTTCTTTTAAGGAAATTCAAAGAAGCCCAGACACATCCTGTTCACACCTAATAGATCGCAAACATAAAAAAGTGCACGCCAAAAGGAAACATTGTAACAATCGTGGCTCATTTTCTGGGAGGCCTCTTGTGTGCTCTCTCACCTGCCCTATGCCAGACATGGTTCTACCTGACTTGTTATTATCACCCAGCTATCCTGTGACATCACCTCCGGTTATGCAGTGATGTTCCCCAGCCCGCCGCCCAGTGACATGACATGTGACTTTCTTACTTTCTGCTCCATGACATCATCCTGCTGGATCCCCTTGCCCTATGAAGGTCACTCTGCCTGCCTGGTGACATCATGTCATCTGCCCCGCAGTGTCACCTCCACCAGCAAAGCCCACTTCTCCAACAAGACTTTGCCTGATGGCCTGTCCTGGAGCGACACTGACTGCAGACAAACTGTCACAGGCCCCCATAGGTGTCACTGCTCTGGACCGGACCGAGAGAGGCAGCCCTGGGGGACCCAATTCCGTTGGAAGAATCTAGGAGTGCTGCCTGGAGGAGGTGGCATTTTGGCTGTTAACGGCAGCAAGAAGGCGGCCCGAGTTCAAACTCTCCTTCTCCTTCGCTCTTTGCTAAATGGAGCCTGGGCTATAATTCACCCTCCTGTGCCTAATCTTTAAAAACAAAACACTAGCCCTCACATCCGTGTCCTGAGGGTCTTTGAAGAAGTGAGTGGGTGTGGCGTGCTTAAGCCTCGGGCCACA
>NW_022111357.1:44451205-44452515 GCF_000313985.2 Echinops telfairi
GCCCCGCAGTCCTCCAAGCCCGTCATGGAGAAGCGGCGCCGAGCGCGCATCAACCAGAGCCTCGGACAACTCAAGACCCTCATCTTGGACGCCCTCCGGAAAGACGTAAGCCGGGGCCCGGGGGCCAGGCTTGGGGTCCCGCGTCTGGGGCTACAGCCGGCTGGCTACAGCGTCCACCGTCCCTGTCCCCAGAGCTCCCGCCACTCGAAGCTGGAGAAGGCGGACATCCTGGAGATGGCCGTGAGGCACCTGCAGGGCCTGCAGCGCGTGCAGGTGACAGGTGAGGCGCTGGCGGCAGGCCTGGGGTGGGCTGCGCAGGGCCGCCGCCGCGGGGACAAGACCTCCTATCCCCCCCGTAGCCGCGCTCGGCGCCGACCCCGCCGTCCTAGGCAAGTACCGCGCCGGCTTCAACGAGTGTCTGGCCGAGGTGAACCGCTTCCTGGCCGACTGTGAAGGCGTCCCCGCCGACGTGCGCTCCCGCCTGCTCAGCCACCTGGCGGCCTGCCTAGGCCAGCTGGGGTCCTCGTACCGCCAGACCCCGCCGACTCTCGCTGCCGAGGCCCCGGCGCCCGAGGTCTACGCGGGCTGCCCGCCGCTGCCGGCGCTCGACGTCCCCCTCCCGCTGCTGCCCCGCGGGGCCGCCTTCGCGCTCCTGCCTGCCTTCGCCAGCTCAGCACCCACGCAGGTGCCAGGCGTGACCCGGGCGGCCCCTGCCGCCGCCCCCCGGCCGCAGGACCAGGACGCGCCCTGGAGGCCGTGGCTGCGGTGAGTGAGGACGCAGCCCTGGACTGACTTCTGGGGCCACCAGCCCTGTCCGAGGATCAAGACGCTTTGCTAAGCGGTCTGTGGCGAATATTTATTATTAGAGGATGCGTTCAGAGTGGTGGTGTGGTTTTTCTTTTAGAAAGGAGATGCTGTGGAGGTCGGTTGCAGGTGGAGTTAAATGGGGCAGCGCGGGACTGGGAGAGAAGCCAGGGTAGGCTGGATGCCCCTCAGATTGCTGCCGCCAGCCCCTCCTTCCGGCCCTTGCAGCCCCCCCGAAATCCCGCGCGAGACACCAAGCGTACGGCCCCACACGATCTGCTAGCTGCGGCAGGCTTGGGGGCGGGACTGCGGGATAGGCTCTACTCCGCCCTTCTAGCCTCGGTGGGCGGTGTTTGTGGCGTCTGAGCCCCGGCCAGCCACCTGTCATTGGGTGAGAAGGGGAGGGAATCTCTGGAGAAGACCCCGGAAGTTTAAAGACCCTCGCCTACTTTGGGGACCTTGGCTGGTGGAGTTGGCCTTGCTGGGTGGAGGGATACGCTTGTGGC
>NW_022111357.1:44452833-44458984 GCF_000313985.2 Echinops telfairi
CCTAGAGCACTGCTGTGAACATTGAGACCCACTTCAATTCCTCCAGGGCAGCGCTCCTTCCCCCTGCTGCCTTGCCCCACCTTCCAGGACGCAGAGGCTGGGTCAGCGCCCCTTCCGACCTCTGCCATGTTGGCCAGTTGTCCTACTGCCACAATCTGGTCAGCAGCCCTCGAGGGGGCCCGCCACTGGGCCACAGGCAGGACAGCCTGAGGGGAAAGTGTGGGTGGGGTTTCTGCGAGGGGACACTAGCTGGGAGCTCTGGCTGGGGGGCACAGTTCAGGCAGGGCCTGGGGCTTCGCATGTGAATCCTTGGTCTGGGAGAAGCTGAGTGTGTGTAGGGGGTGGGGGTGGGGGGTGGGGGTGGGGTGGTCAGGCACTCAGAGCCAGGCTTTGAACCTCCTGCAGAGAAAGGAGAATGGCCCCACCTGGCCAGGTGAGAAGGCCAGCCGGCCACCGAGACTCCAGCTGTGTCTTGTGGGCAGCACGCTCTTGTGTTCTTCCGTTCCCAGGAAGAGAGCAGAGAGCTCTCTGACCAGAGACCCTGGCCTCCTGTCCCCTCCTGCCTGAAGTCCTGTCTCCTGTAATCTGTTCTCTTCAGTTCTAATTAGACCCAAGGGGTCTTTAGAGGGAGGACGCCACTCTGCTCTCCAGAAACCTCTCAGGCTCTGAGGACATCACCCCCAGGGGCCTCCAGTGCCTCAGTCCACTGGTCTTTGCCAACGAGGTCTTTCTGGTTTGGTCCTTACAGACTGCCCAGGCCAAGCCCAGCCAGGGTCTGCCCAGCCTGCCAGGGACCCGGTTGTCCCAGGGGCTGAGCTGGTACGGAACCCTGGGCTGACCCCTCCGAAGTGCTTTTTCAGTGGGGAAGTTATCCCCAAATGAGACGCTGCAGCCCCTTCAGCAGCCGTGGTCTCTTCATGCTCTCCCCACCGGATTCTTCTTCGTATTTTCTGCCCTGCTCCCTGCCTCATCGGGGAAAGATGGCACTTCTACATCCATCTGAGAGCGACAGACACCGAAACCCGCCGAGGCAGTTCTACCCTGTCATACAGGGTCGCTGTGAGTTGGCAAGCCACTCAGCAGCAGAGTTTGGTTTTGTGTGTGTGTGTGTGTCCTGCTTCCGAGGGAGGAGGGGTGACTGGGCTTGGGTCCCTCCCTCCAGCTGGCTCCCCTCAGCTATTTTTAGCTTGGCTTTTGTTTGGCAGACACTTCTGGTGAATAATAGATGAGCAGTCTTTCCCCAGGCATAGGGGTGGGAGGGGTGGTTGTCAGTTGGCATGGGCAGAGGTCTGGATGGTGGGGGTGGGGGTGGGGCTCTCCACTGCCATCCAGTCGGTTCTGGCTCCTAGTGACCCAATAGGACAGAGGAGCGCTGCCCCTGTGGGTTCTGAAGCTGTAAATCTGTAAGGGAGCAGAGAGCGTCATCTTCCTCCCGCGGAGTGGCTGGAGGGCTGGAACTTCATCACCTGCTCTTCCGCCAGGGGTAGGCAGGTAGACCAGCCCCTGCTGAGTCAGTCACATTCAGTCCTCGCCGAGTGCCTGGCTAGGATGCACATCACTACACTGTCTATCTGTGGTCTGGATCTTTGGGTACCGAGCTTTGTGTGTCTGGGACTGCTAGGGACTGAGATGACATCAGGATACAGATGGGGACAGGAGACAAGGGACAGGCTCCTTAAACTGCAGGTGCTGAGGGCAGGTCTGGGGCAGCGGTGAACACTGGGTGCGCTCCATGTCCATCCCCCCAGGCCAGTTCTCCTGGGCTCTGCTGCCTCGCTCCACCGGCCCAAGACTCAGAGGCTGGCCCGAGAGAGAGGCCTGGTTCCAGGCATGCCTCCCTTTGCTGAGCCTAGAATGTTCTGAGGCTTTGTGGCTGCTTTCTGGAGCCCCAGAGGCAGCTCCCCTCCTCAGGGTCCCCAGAGATGGATAGGAGCCTGGGGTCAGAACCCCCAGACTCCTCCAAGGCTCTGTCATGATGGTCACATTTGGGAATGTTCCAGGGCTGGCTAAGTAGCCAGTAGAGTCCCACAGAGAGGATGGCTCATCTCAAGGCTGTAACCAGGGCAAACTGTCCCTCTTGTCCCTCTGTCTCTGTATGTCTGCTTGTATCACCCTCCCTATCTGGTGCGCTCCAGTTGCTGTCTCTGTGGGGCCTTCCTCAGTCCCTGAGAGAGAGAGAGAGGGTCTTTCTCTCCTTCTCTTTGCCTTTGATCTCCATCTCTCAACCTAACTCTGAGGTCTCAGGCTGTGTGTGTGTGTGTGTGTGTGTGTCCCTCTGTCTCTGTCTCCACTTCTGTTTCTCACACCGGCCCCTCTAGGAAGCCGGCCGGCCTCTTCCTCCAGGCGGCCCACGGTCTGTGGACCAGAGGCCTCCTGCCCCGGAGACTCCACCAGTTCCAAGAGCCTTCAGACACACGCACACGCGCCCGTCCCGTTCTCAGGAGGGTGTGTTCCAGACCCAGTTTGGCCTCCACCTGGTCTTGCGAGAAGAGACCCAAGCCCGCCCCACCCAGGGAGCTGCACCCACGTTCCCGAGTCTCACCCCGAGGGACCTGGTACATGGGTGTTTGAAGCCATCATGTTTCAAGCTAATTTATTCACAGGTAGGCCCAGGCCAAGCTTGCCCACTGGCACACTGTGCACTTGGTAGGGGGGCACCAGCAGCTGGGGGCCTCGAGTGCGGCTGGAGGTGGAGGTCACTTGAGGCCCTGACCACCAGGCCGAGGGCTTGCCTGAGACCTAACAGGAGGGGCCTGCACCTCAGCCCCTTGTCAGCTGGGTCCCCCAGTGACAACCAGACATGCACTTGTGGACACCCTTCCCTGGGCACCCAGTGGCTCAGATGTCCAAGCTGCATGGTGGCTATCAGGGTCACCCTGATAGAAGGCCAGGGTGCCCAGACCATAAGGTCACAGGGACTGTGGTGGCCAGAAAGCCTTCCAGGTCCTGCTGTGCCTGTCCCAAGGCACCTGGTAGCCACTGCAAGGAAAGGCCCTTCGCAGTGGACACAGTTCACAGAGCAAGGCCGGAGCTCCGTTTCTGTTTCCTGGAGCCCTTTGCTGGCACCCTTCTCAGGCCCAGCCCTCACACAGGAGGCTGCCGCAGGGACTCACGGGACAGGGGGTTGTGGTAATCAGGCAATGCTCTGCTGAAGATCTTACTGCCGTCGAGTCCATGCCAATCTTAATGACCCTATAGGGCAGAGTGGCACTGTCCCTTCGGAGTTTCTGAGACTGGAACACTTTACAGGAGCAGAAAGCCCACGGAGCAATGCGTTACCCCTACGCCTCCAGGGTTCCCATGAAGCTCTACAGCCTCGGGCACCAGTCAGGTCAGACAAGCCTCCACACTCCATCCTTCGTGACCGATCCAGACACCAGCCGTACCTCCCCGGCCACTCCACATCTGTGCTGGGTTCCTTAATGCGCGGCACTGGCCGCGCAGAACTCATGGGCAATAGTCACAATGAAGGGCGTTTATAGGGAAGTCTGTAGGTTACTGCAAGGCAGGATCCAAACACAGTAAGGACACAGTCACTGGTCTCCTCAGCCTGCAGCCAAGGCACTCACTGGTTCTCAGCCTCCCAGCGCATGGTCCCTTGGCCTTTGCCTCCATGGGCCAGGAAGGCAGCCCGCCTGTCCCTCTGCCCCACAGTTCTGTGGTCTCAGGACAGATGCAGAGAAGGGGCCTCATGGTCTCAGCGCCACCATCACTGGAGCAGCCTGGGCCACTTCCACTTCCCACAGAGCTTGCAAGTGCTCTTCCTGAAGAACCCTGGGATTTAGTCCTCTTCAAAGATGGCCTGAGGGGTGATAAGGAGAACTACTGACCAGTCCCCTCTTGTAGTGCTACACAGCCCCTCATTTGGGGGGAGTTGGAGAGACTTGGGTACAAGAGTCATGTGAAGACATTTCACTCCACCCTGGGGGTCTCCTGTGCCCACCTGAGCACCCACTCCTTCCCCATATCCAGGCCCGGTCACCCCCAGTGCCAACCCTCGCCCTGCCCATCACAGTGAAGATGGAGTTGAGGGAGTCTTGAGTGTGGAGAGGCAGCAATGACCCCAGCTCCCCTCGTAATATTTGGGGCTCAAAGCTTATGTCAAGGAACTGGGGGAACCCCTACATCAAGGGCTCACAGCCAGCTGGGTAGTCATCCTGAGCACCCCCTCCTGACGCCTGTCATCCTTCCTGGTCTCTGCACGCTCACACACTTCTGAAGGGGCTGGTGGAAAGAGGTCAGAGGTCAGGGATGCCACAGGGTCCCCGTATAGGGACCATCACCACCCTTATGGGGTCACCGAGTACCCCTCACCTCCAGGAGCTTGGGCTGAGCCTCCTAATGCATTTGGACCCTTTACAGTACTCAGGGCCCCTCCTTGTGCATCACACACACACACACACACACACACACACACACACACGGTCTCTTCCAGTACATGGACACCCAGTGATCCTCCAAGTGTGTAAGACATCCTGGGAAGCCCCTGGGATACACATAGGACCCATGAGGACCCTTCCCGGGACCCACACAAAAGCTTTCTCTAGGACACACGGGAACCTGCCAGCACACCAGGCACCAGGAGGAGCCCATCAGAGTCCAGCCTGGGGCTTCAGGAAACACTGACGTCAGCTGTACAAGGAGCAGGTGGCTCCTGATATGTGTGGCCATGCAGGTGTTCTTGCCCGGGTATTGGGGGACATCTGTGTACTCGCTTACCTTCCCATGGAGTAGACGCCTCCCGTGTGAGTACATGCACACAGGAATGCACGGGGAGGCGTGTGTGTGCTGCCAGTGTCCTGTCTGCCTATTGTCAGTGTGCCATGCCTCTGTGGGACACGTCCACTGTGTGGCGTACTGACATGCTCCACTCTGCGTGTTGTAGTATGGACGGAAGGCCGGGTGGTGGTGGTGGTAGTGGTATGTGTGCAGGGCAGGCAGATGGAGAAGCAGAGACTCGGTGCACCTGGTTCTCTTGAGTGACCTTAGTCAGCGAAACAGGTTGGGTTCTTGCTGCAGATTGGGAGAAACGAGATGTGCAGAGCACCCGTGACATCCCAGGCTCCTCGCAGCTCACAGCGGTTGGAACCACAGGCTCAGGGCTATGCCTGTGTGCTTGTGTGTGTGTGACCAGGCAGCAGGCTCCCTGGCTGCTATCCACGGGACCCAGGATGCCCAGTCCCACTGCCACATCCATGATGGGGAAATTGGGAGGAGGGAAGGAGAGAGGGCAGCAGTTACCACCTACCTGTTCCAGGAGCTACACCTGTCTCTGCACTCCCAGGAACTGCCCTGCCCAGAACTAGGCTCTGCCGGCAGGTGATTCAGTAGGACAAATACCCAAAGCCAGAGACAGCCTCATGGCCAGAGACACCAAGAGCATGTGCAGAGCCAGACACACAGAGACACCTGGTTAAAGATTGGACCCTTGGGCCACACACAGAGACATGGCCATGGGGCCACAAGATGCACTCAATGGGACATGATGGAGGCGCCCCCACCCGATGCCCAGGGCCCTCCTAGAGACACTTGAGCTCAGTCCTC
Source organism: Echinops telfairi (assembly GCF_000313985.2). NCBI lineage: Eukaryota > Metazoa > Chordata > Mammalia > Afrosoricida > Tenrecidae > Echinops > Echinops telfairi. The sequence continues at coordinate 44,458,378 of NW_022111357.1, forward strand.
CCGACCCCAACCACCCTGTGTTGGCTCTGCTCTCAGGAATAGGAAGATACACACTCTGCACCCACAACGTGTATGTGTGTGTGTGTGTAGAAGCACCAGCCTTTGAGTGGCCCGGGGCAGCCTTCTAGCACCTCTCGGTTGGAACCTGGGTTCTGCTGCTGCCTGTTAGTCATGTGACCCTGAGTCAGTCTCCAAGCAGGTGTAAGATGAGGCCAGAGCAGCCCCCTAGTAGTGCTGTGCCCTGGGGAGGCCCCAGCATGGGCATGAAGATGGTCACTTCCCACCAACGTGGAAGAGTGGTGACCAATCTCCTCTCGCATTGGAAACAACAGAAAACACGGCAAACTGTCTGAAGCTGCACTTGAAAGGCAAGAGGTGGGGAGAGGAGCGAGGCGAGCCCTGGGATGGTGCAGAGAGCTGGCTGGAGCATCCCAGGTGTGGTGCAAGGAGGGAGGCCAGATGGAGCCCAGGAGAATCCCAGGGTTGAGGAGAGGAAGCTGGGAAAATGGAAGCGGAGGTAGCTGGAGTATCAGAGGAGAGAGAGAGGCCAGAGAGCTGCTGCAAGCATGCTTGCATGGAAAACCCTTCAGGCCAAATTAGCACCCCC
>NW_022111357.1:44459445-44484061 GCF_000313985.2 Echinops telfairi
GCAGACATGGTGGTTAGCGATCCCGGTTCTGCTGCCTCCATTTCTCTGCCGCTTCGGCTCACCATCTCTTGCCAGGTCCTCAAGGGTTCACGCATACGGACTCTCTGTCTCCTGGGTTGAGGAGGTCCACAGTGCAGGCATCCAGGGGACAAAGAATGGACCCCATTTCTGGTTCTCCTTTTTTGGTGATCATGCGATTCTCCCATCTGCCTCTGGGATGTCTGTAAGCCTAGGAGGGTGTCACGGCTGACCAAGCCTTCCTTTACTTTCACGTTATCTGGTGAGAGCTACCAAGACGATGTTGTTCGGTGCCCTGGAGCCAGTTCCGACCCAGAGCACCCAGTGTATGACAGGGCGAACCCTGGCTGGCCCTGCATCAGTCTCACAGTGGTGACGTATGAGCGCATCCATTCCTGTCACCAGGGTCAAGGGCCTTCCTCTTCTCGGCTGTCCTACTTTACCGAGCATGCTGTCCTTTTCCGGGGATCGAGCTCACCTGATAATCTGGCCAAAGTACACGAGGTGAAGTCTCACCGTCCGCACTTCCAACGAGCTTTCTGGCGGTGCTTCCTCCAAGCCAGGAGAGAGCTGTTGGTTCTTTTGAGAGGCCAGGGCCCTTTCAGGGCTCTTCGCTAGCGCCGTAATTCAACGGCATCAATTTTTCTAAGGTCTTCCTTACTCAATGCCCACCCCTCACACGCACACAAGGCAATGGAAAATACCAGGCCTTGAGCCAGGTGCACCTGGGTCCTCAAAGTGACACCCTTGCTCCTCAGCACTTTAAGAGGTCTTGTGCCAGGGGCCTACTCATTGTCGTGCGTCATGGGATCTCTTGGCTGCTGCTTCCAGGCATTGATTGTGGCTCCGAGCGAGACAAAATCCCCGACCACTTTCACCTTTTCTCCATTTACCACGATGTTCCCTGTGGGTCCTGTTGTGAGGATTTGGGCTTTCTTGGCATTGCGTCATGATCCACACTGAAGGCTGCAATCCTTGACCTCATCAGCAAGGGCTTCCAGTTCTTCTCACCTTCAGCAAGCAAAAGTGTGTCATCTGCCTATTGCAGGTTGTCAACGAGCCTTCCTCTAACGCTGTGCTGTTCTTCGTGTGGTCCGGCTTCTCTGATTTGCTCAGCGTACAGATGGAATCGGTACGAGAGGACACCACCCTGGCGAACACTTTCCTGATTTTCAAGCCCGCAGCATACCCTTGTTCTCTTCGAAAGACCGACTCTTGATCCCTGTGCAGGTTCCACGTGAGCACAGTGTGGTGGTGGTGGTCCCATCAAGGCTGTTCCGGTCCACAGCGACCCTCTGCACAACAGAAAGAGATGCTGCCCAGTGTGCCCCATGTTCCCATGATCGAGCCTGTTGTCACAGCCACTGGGTCCATCCATCTCATTAAGGGCCTTCCTCTCTGTTGCTGCCCCTCTGCCTTCCCAAGCATGATGTCCTGCTCCAGGGGCTGGTCGTGTTCTGGGATTCCCATTCTTCTCAGTGCTGCCTGGAGTTTGTTGGGATCCACCGGCGAATGCCTTTGCCTAATCAACCAAGCACCCAAATGATAGCTGCTGCCACTACTGGTGTTCTGTGCCAGCGAGGCAGTTTGGCTCACGGAAGCCCTGGACAACAGGACAAAACACCTGCTGGTCCTGCACCAGCCTCACGGTTGGGTTGCTTGAGCCCATAGTTTGTTGTCCTGTGGGGATTTGCATATCGCTGAGAGGCCAAAGGTAATGTCCTCAGTGTGTAAAATCCCAGCAGGGTCAACCAGGGTGAGCAGGTTTCAGCAGAGGTTCCAGACTAGGAACAGCTATGAAGAAGGAAGAGGCTGTCCACTCTGGAGGAACGAGGCACTGAAAGCCATCGGGGTAGCAGTGGAGCTTTGTTTGACTGCAGCTAGAAAGGCTGTCGGGAGTCATTCACGGCACTCCACATTCGGAACACAAAACGGATGCAGCACCTGAAAAAGTCACATTCACAATATCTGACATCCTGTAAAAAAGTGATTAGACATGCAAAGAAAAAGAAATATAGGACTTCTAAGTAATGCAAGGGGTGGGGGGAGTCAATCGATCAAAGCCAACCCAGAAATACCACATAGGATAGGATTAGTAGACAAGGATATTAAAACAGTATGTGCCCCATATAGTCCAGAGACTAAGAAGAGTCAACTGTTTTAAGGAAAGACATGGAATATATAAAAAAGACCAAAGTTGAGCCCTTGGAGGGTGCCCTGTATTGCCGGGGCTGAGAAACATGTTGGATCAGAGGAATGCAGATCAGACATTGAAGACAAAGCTATGAGCACACCAAAGGCATAACTATACAAAAGAAAACACACAGAAAACAATGAACTAAAACAGAAAAGAGCATTGGTGAATTGTGTGGCCCCTTCTGTCATTGAATACATGTAATTAGAGCCCCAGAAAAAGAAAAGGAGAGAAAGAACATTTTGAGAAAGTAATTTTTCCAAAAACGTATTGCCATCGAGTGGACACCGACTCACAGCGACCTTTTAAGACAGGGAAGAACTTCCCTGTGGGTCTCCAAGGCTGTAACTCGTGATGGGAGTAGAAGCCCCATCTTTCTCCTGAGAAGTGGAGGGTGGTTTCAAACTGCTGGCCTTGCAATTAGCAGCCCAGGGCTTGCAATACGCCACCAGGGCTCCTAACTTTTCAAAGTTTGATGAAAATTGTCAACCTATATTTATTGCCTTGCTTAATAAGGCTCTTTTTTTTTTAAGTATATCAATTGGGGTTTAATACATATATCAGTCCATAGTTCAATCACATCAAGTACAATTGCTACCACTTAATATGGCTCTTTATTGTCTTATAACTTCCACCAAGTGACTGGGCGGGACTATGCTTGTTGTCCATCCAGGGGATTGGATAGCTTGCTAATAATGCAACTAAGATATGCATAGCTTCCTTCTGGGAATGGGACCATGCAAACAGCATATAGAACCCTAAAAAGGGAATCGTTTCCTTCTGCCATCCTTATAGGCTTGAAAGCGAGCCAATGCCAGATACAGGGGCAACCCCATGGTTGTCCAGAAGAAGAGATGAGAGTGGAGCTTGTGCTTTGGACCCAGGATCCCTATACTGAGAACCTCCTCAACCCTGCAGGTAGCGATGTAATGCCAGAGATGGCAAGAGAAGAGAAACTGGCACGTGACTGTGTAGTCTGAGAATGATAACGCTGAGTCCCTTCTGTCTGGGCAGGAGGCTTCCTAACAAAGTGGAGGGCCTCTGGGTACTTATCCACAGAGCTGAAAGCTTTGTAAAGCTTTCCCAAGCAGGGGAGAGGAACAGGCTGAAGGGCAGAGGGTCAGAGAAAGAGCTGCCTTGTGGGCACAGCTGAGAAGAGGCTAGCTGCTTGAAGAACTGTAGCCTGAGCTTTTCTGAACCTGAATTCTAACCCGTGCTTTGCCATGCCATGATTATGAGGACAGTCTGTGAGTTCAGCATGGCCATTGTGACCTAGTAGCAAACCCATCCGAGAAGTGGAGTGCATTCTGGGAGTGAAAGTTGGCGTTAGAAGTGATGACAAGGTCGGAGAGAGGAGTTATGCCTGACCTCTGCCTCACAGGCAGGGGCTGGGCCTGAGTCTCTCTTTCCGTCAAGAAGTTGGGACAGATCCAAGGAAGAAGCTCGGCCACACCATCTTCCCAGTGTCACAGTGGGATTAGCTGTCATGGATTCACACTCTCAGACAACTGGGCCTTTGTGAGAACAAGAACAAAGGGGTATGGCAACCGACACTCTCCCTTTTGGGGTGCCATCGGTAATGGCTGGAAGACAAGTGGGAGATGTGCCACAGCCCAGGGGCGAGAATCTGCATCTGGAATGACCTGGGGCAAAACACAGGTGGTTACAGGAGAAGACCAGAGGTCAGGGTCTGCTGGCTCCACCCAGTGAGAGGCCGCAGGCGGTGTGCATGTGAACAGGGAGGTAGTTGGACCGTGAAAGAAGGCGAGAAGAGGGAAAGGGCTGTTTGCGAAGGGCTATGTGTTGAATGTAGGGTGAATGGATAGCGAATGTTTCTCCCCCAAGGGAGAAACCTCAATATATGATAGACCTCAATATATGATAGATTATAAAGCTTATCATATGGAGCCGTGGTTGGATATGTTAAAGAGGGAACTAGAATGTTCCTGGGAGAAACAGGCTTTTCCCTTCAAGCCACTAACACACACACACACACACACCACTATATAGAGTATTGGGGACTTGGGTAAGAATTCGGAGCCCCACCTAGGACATTTGCATTCTAAAAACCATACAGATTCGCTCAGAATGGCTGAGAGGACAGGAAAGGAAGGGTTTGAAGAAAGATCTGCAGGGGAAGGATGGGCATGAGGGCTTTGAACATTTTGAGCAAGTGGTTTTGCGGTTCGTTGCATTCAGACAGGAAAAGTCAGTGCCCACAAGAGACCCCCTGGAGCGCTGGGGGGCAAAGGGAACAAGGAAGCAGGCAGCCTGGTATGCTTGCTCATGAAGACCACCCGAGTCCACTTCATGCGTGGGAGTTGGGGACATATGTCCGTGAAGAAATGGGCTGAATTGGGACCTGTTCCATTAGAGCGCATTGTTTTATAGCCCAGAGAGGCTGAGGATGAAAGAGAGAGAATGGCTTGGTGAGGGTGAGGTACAGGAAGGTGGGTGGACTCCCGAGCCTGCAGCGGGCACTCACTGACTAGCGGAGCTGAACTGAATGAGGAGAACGTTGTTGGACGCCACCACGAGCCGGCGTTTTGCTTCAGATGTGGATACTCACCGTTCCAACTGGAACGCCAGATTCTTCAGATCAAAAGAACAAGATTGTCTCCTCAGAATCCTGATTGGATAGAGAGAGGGAATTTAAACGCTGGCTGGGGCTGAGGGAGATAAAGGCGTGGGGTGGCTGGCTTTGTTAGGTTTGAGCTCCAGGCCAGGAAGGGGTGGAATACCTAGGTGGGCGTTACACCTGGATTGGCCCATCTAGGCCAGGTGAATTTGATTCAGCTAATGGGGTCTACCAGTATGGTCAACCCACGCCTCCCAGTGGGGCCCTGAGAAGCCAGAGGTTTTGCTTTGGTGCCCTCTCCCCGCGACTCGCACACAGTGCAGTGCAGCCCGGCTGCGGTCCAGGAGTTGTGGACTCTTGTCTGGTTTGTGTTCCATTCACTGTAAAACCTGAGACTGCTTCTTACTTTCCTCAAACTCACTTGGATCACAAACCGGAATTCAGTGTGAATTCTTTCTTGCTCAAAGCCAAGGACCGAGGTGTGTCTCTCCCACGAGAGGGAGAGACCTAACAGCTTCCCTGCTTTCATGGGTGTGCTTAGTTTCAAAATGAGGGGGACAGGGGAAGATGCACCTTCTTTTCCTGTAAAAGGGTGGGGGAAGATGGTGATATGATTCAGCTGTGAGTAATAATTGGAAAAGCTATAATTGTGGGAGCTGTGTGGCAGCATGGACTCCTGCAGATGACCACAGACTGTAGCATTATGGCCAAACCCAAAGCCCCTTACAAGATGCTGCGATGATAATCAAGGGAAAAGGTCTTCTTTCCCTTACATTTCATCAGAGCCTAGAAAGGGCGGAGACAAAACAAACTTTGGAGCACCTGACCAGGTAGACACCTGCAGCAGCCCTGAAGGCCTGGTATCTGCGGAACCTCACACCAAGAGAACATTTTTGCCCCATTGAAGGAGTAATTGGCAATGACCTTCTGGGACCGACTGAATAACTGGGTGGGGAAAACTGATCCTTGGAGTCTGAAAGGAGCGGTGTTGGTGCCGGGGATTGCTTACTCAGTTCTGACTCATAGCAGACCAAGGTACCAAGGCAACACACCCAGTGCCGAACCATTGTCACAATCACTGCTCTGTGAGCTCACTGTTGCAGTCACTGAGCTCACCCACTTTGTGGGGTTCCCCTCTTTGCTCAGGAATCATGTCCTTCCTCAGGGACTGGCCTCTACTGATAACATGCCCGAAGGGCTTGAGCTGACATCTTGCCAGTCTCATTTCCAGGGGTCATTCCCACTAGGCTAAAACGATGAAATGAGGATAAGGGAAGAAACCCCTAGGCGTGTGCTCCCCCAAAGTTGGCTCTCACTTTAAGAACTGCCCCTCTAGAGGACAAGGGCTGAGGTGAGGAGTTTCTCAGGCTTCCAGAACAGGTGAAGGTGGGGCCGGCAGGCAACCCCTCAGGGAGTATCCATGCCATCCTTTTCCACCGATGGAGTGGGGCCTGAGGACACCCAGACCAGGAGCCCCCATGATGAGCTGTACGTGACCAGTAGGCTCCAGCTGCCCTCTTGTGGCCATCAGGAGCACGGCATGCTGCATCCTCCCTCCCTGCCACAGACAGCCCCATTCACAGAACTCTGCAGCCAGCTCCTGCCCACACCGTTGCCCTCTCTCCCTCTTCCTGTCTGTTTAAGGCCGTCTGGCTGCTCTTCCACCATCCATCCATTCTTTTGTCTGCCCATCCATCTGTCCATCCCTCTGGCTCAGAAGCTGGCGGCCTCCCACAGGGAGGTGGGTTATCAGGGTGGCATATCGCCCCTCCCTGCCACACAACAATCACAGCAGAATCCCCAGGGGTGTCCTCAGCTCTACAGCCCAGACGCCCCCAGGAGCTCCCAGACTGGGGAGCCTCAGACCTCCAGCCTCAGCTCAATCCTCCTTGCCCGTTACATAACCCTTCTCACCCCCTTGCCTCCCCTCAGACCCCAGTTGCTCTTCTCCACTGGGTGCCTACCACTTCCCTGCCCCAAGTCCTTAGGGAGGGGGGAGGATCGGGGGAGGGGGGGACTCACGGCTGTGCCTCTGTGCACAAGCAGGGAGATCTGACGCACCCAATGGCTGGTCAGCGTCCCCACAGCCTACAAACCAAACTCCCTGGCATCCAGTGAGTCCATGCTGACTCATAGTGACCCCTGTGGGTTTCCGAGACTAGAGCTGTTTATGGGAGTAGAAAGCCCAGTCTTTTTCCCGAGGAGCTCCTGGTGGTTTCGAACTGCCAGCCATTCAGATCGAAGCCCAATGTCTAAGTGCTTACTCAGTCCAGGCGGCAGGGGTGGGGTGGGGGGGCGGGGGCGGTGGCAAACACACATATCCTGCAGCCTTCCCATGCCTCTGCCCCCAAAAGGTAATACCAAGCGGTGGCAGACCTGGAGGTGAGGGCAAGGACCGTCAAGGAGGAAGACGACAGGCAACTCTCCATCCCTAGGCGCAGGCCAGCGTTTATTTAAAGGGCAGGAGACTTTGGGTGTTTGCACCCCGTTGACATGAGAGCCTGTTGAAGAGTGAAGAGTAAAACCCGGAGGGAGAAGAGGGTGATCATGGAACAGATCCGCCAGCAAGTTCACCTCCGAGTGACCGGCAGCCTCCGAGGACTCACGCCCGGGGACAGGGCAGACACACTGGTCAGACTCTCTCCAAAGAAGAGGCCCCAGAGGTCCAGAGCCTCCTTGTTGTGGGAGACAAACCGTCATGCGACAGGGAACATGACAGAGCCCATGGGCTGCAGGGGGCATGAAGCATGCAGGCACTGTGGCAAGTGTGTGAGGCACACAGGGTTCTGCAGAGAAACAAAACCAGGACACTTTGATTACAAATATAGATAGAGATGGATAGGTTTATACAGTGAGAAGGAATATAACAGCTAAATAGTCCACACAGCAATACAGAGGGTTCAATTCAACTCACTTTCGTGGAACAGCTAATATACTGGAAGTCCTTCAGTCCAAGGTCAAGGAAACAGACAGTGGACTTGGCAAAGCAGACAGAGTCTGCCCACAGGCAGCAAACAGCTGGGTGGGTCAGGAACAGTCAGTAGCTCGGGAGCTTAGGTGTCAAACTCAAGCAATTCAAGGTGAAAGGACCCACCAGCCTCAAGCTCAAGCGGTGTATGCACCAGCGCGTTGGCTGGGCCCACAGGTGGTGTAGCGCACAGGTTGAGGCAGAGAACTAGCTAAAGCAGCAGCATGCTGGTCCAATCACCAGAAAGATGGGGGCGGGCCTTACGGAGTCATCTATCTCTTTGCCCTCCAGTTAGACTGAGCTGATTAATCCCACATGTTCCTATTGGCCAGGTTGGCACAATAAGCCTAACTATCGCAGCAAACCACAGGGCAGCAGTCCCCTAATGCCAAACAGATGCCTGCCTTGGAGCCCGGGCCTCTGCCTCTGAGAGAGAGAGAGAGAGAGAGAGAGAGAGTCAGAAATACAGAGAGAGAGAGAGAGAGAGAGAGGCTCAAGAATACCCTAAGCAGCACTACTTGCTCTGGAGCCCGGGCCTCTCCCTCAGGGTGTGTGTGTGTATGTAGGGGCTCACCCCCAGGTGTGTGTGTGTGTGTGTGTGTGTGTGTGTGTGTGTGTATGTGAAGAGGGGCTCAAGAATACCCTAAGCAGCACTACTTCCACTACTTAGAAACAATTCAGATATCCATGGACAGGTACCTGGTTGTGTGGCGCCCACATAACGGCTGCCCCTCGACTGGGTAGGATGAGGTGCAAGGTCCTTATGGGTAAGGTGACCAGACATCCGCTTCTGGCGGGACAGTCCCAATTTTTAACAATTTTTCCCGCGTCCCTTTAAAAAAGTCCTGATTTTTGGAAAGAATGCACAACAAGCTAGGGTATATGGTTTTTGGCTGCCATGTGGCTATTTTGCCAGGATGTGAGTTTTATCAATGGTGTCCTGCTTTACCAATGTTAAAATATGGTCACCTTACCAATGGGTGCCCTGACTGGAGTTGGCCCCGAGCCCAGCAGGTGTCCCACCTGGTGGGAACCCCCCACTGTTCCTGGTGACGTGACGGGTGTGGTTTCTGCACAGGTTTGAGTGAGGCCCCATGTGAGCCCATCTCCCCCCACCCCCGCTCTTTGCCTGATCCTGCCCGTTCCCACACCCAGCCGGTCTCTCTGCGTCTCTGGGATCCACAGCACCACCTTACAGCGGCTCCCTGCCTCCCAGAGCAAGTGGCGGTCAGAAGTGGCCTGAGTTCCCTGCTTGCTCTGGGGTCTGCTGCCTCACCCCCACTTCCTGTCCATGAGCTGGAGGAGGTGGCAGAAGGTGGAGGGCAGCAAACGGGACCAGACTTGGTCGATTGGTGCTGGTGTGTTTGTGTGTGTTGGCAGGGGGATGCTGGGGTAAAACCTGGGACCCAGTTCTGTGAGGCTGTGTGGCCATGGGTAAACTGCTCACCCTATCTGTGCTCACCAGAGGCAGGGCTCCCCCACCTGTCTCTGTCACCAGGCTCCTTCTCCCACAAGGCCCCTTGGTGTAGGGAGAGAGATCCTGTAGGCTGCCCTTCAGGGATCCGCCTGAGGGCTTAGGAGGGAGGGTGAGAGGAAGTGGGGGTTGGGGGAGCCTGATCTCCCCCTCCGGGTCTTCCCCACCTTCTCCAGACCATGTTTAGGACTCCATGTGTCCCCAGGTTCAGACACACTGGTCAGGGAGCCTCAAGGTCAGAGAAGGTGCCAGGCCCACCTCTAGGGTTGAGAGTGACCCACTTCCAAAAGACTTGAAAATTTGGGGACCTGGTCCTTTGTAACTTTTTCTGTCCCCCAGGAATCAGGACCTGGACGGGGCTTTCAGGCCACTAGTTGAGTGGTCCACTTGTCGGTCGGTTTGTCCTACTGCGGTGTCTTGTGGGTTGTTGTGATGCTGGATGCGCTGTCGAAGCTCTGCCGCTGGTATTTCAAATGCCAGCAGGGTCACCCCCAGGGAACAGGTTTCAGCGGAGCGTCCACGCTCAGCACAGACAGGGACGGAGGACCGGGCTCCGCACTGCAGAGGAAGACCCGCGGCTGCAGACCTTGTGCAGAGCTGATGGTCAGAGACTGGAGGCCCAGTGAATGGACGTGACATGGCGTCCACGTGGCTGGGGGGGCTGAGTTCTCGGAGTGGAGTCCACCATGTGAACCCTTTGGGAGGGGAGCCGCCGGGATCTACATTTGCTGATGGGGCACGACGACTCAAGGTAAGGAGAAACAGCTGCGAAAGTCCGCCAACGATCGGACCTGGGAATAGGAGGTATGAAGTTCAAGGTATGAATCTCGGAAAGTTGGAAATCGTCAGAAATGAAATGGAACGCATAAACATGGGTATCATCAGCATCAGTGAGCTGAACTGGACTGGTATTGACCACTTTGATTCAGAAAATTGGGAATAACACAATCAAGAGGCAAGGCATTCATTGCCCAAAAGGGCATTGTATTCATCATGGAGTACAGTGACATCTATAATATGTCTCTCTGCTTTCAGGGAAATCCAATCAATACACTATTATTCAAATTCTTTTTTTTTTGGATCTGAAGTCTTTATTCATACAGTAAAGGGCCAATCTTTCTGTTTCATTTGTGAGGTGAACTTTCCCAACGAGTTTCTCCTGTGCCCGTTTCTGATTTTAGAAGAATATCATCTTGTGCTATCATGTCAGTAACCTGTTTTATTTCCATTGTATTTTTCATAAAGCAAAAAACCCAGATCTTTCCTGTAAAAAGTTAGATGGATGTTTTCTCATCAATTTTGTATCATATTTACCGCTGAGAGGGGGGGGGGAACAGTTTTAATTTAAGTGTAACATGGTTAACAATGACAGAATTATAATTTACCAGGTAGACATATAATAAATAAAAACAGCACTTGGAAAAAGTCCTTTGAAGGCAGGCCTTAAGGAATCGATCGCCTGCGCCTCTTACACAGGTGTGTCATTGCTAAGAGGCCAGATCCAAACATGCCTCTGTCAAGAAACAAGCAAACCGAAGGCATGGCTGCTGCGGTGTCCGCTGGAGTGACTGGTGCAAACGCCGGGGCAGGAGTGCTAATCCAAGTCCTTGACCCGGAGGCAGATCTCCTCTGTGAAGTGGGAGCACTTGGAATTGCCTCCCAGGTCTTTCGTTAAACTCTTTCCGTCTTTAACTGTAGCAAAGCATGCAGCCTCGATCTTTGCCGCTTGGTCAGAAAGGCCCGTGTGGCGCAGCATCCTCACCGCTGAGCAGGAGAGCAGTGGGGCTGGCCATGTCCTTGCCAGCTATGTCCGGGGCAGTTCCATGAACCTAGTCACCGACATAGTGGTTTGGAAACACCATTCTTCACGGAATGGAACCAGGGGGCCTTGGAGAAATGTCTGATTCTGGGGCTGGAGTTAGCAAGAGGCAGGCTGAACCTTGCACAAGACCAGGCTGCCCCCCGCTCAAACTGGGACAGCTTGAACACCCGAAAAATGAGCAACAGTGATGGATCCAGCCCCTAAGGATGTCTCCATACAAGTTTGGCACAACGAGAACATCATACTGGGATGGGTCTTGCACCATATGATGTTGGCTTTGTGCACGGCGGTGACGTTGCTCCGGTGATTGTTCCGGGCATATTCGAAGGCAAACTCCAGTGATTGTGCCGGATTGTTCCGGGCGTATTCGAAGGCTTGCTTGCCTGCTCGGTGATAAGCTTGATGCTCTGCACAACTCCGTCGACAATCACGTGCTCGATGCCACTGTATTCTCCTTCCGTGTCCTCACGGATGGTGACAGTATTGACTATTATTCAAATTCTATCAACGACTTCGGTCAGAAGTTGATCAGACATGCAATCGAGACGCACTGACAATTACTGGCCATTGGAATGTAAAAGTTGGAAACAGAGGAAGGGACAGTCATTGGGAAATACGGACCTGGGGGTAGAAAGGAAGCTGGAGACGGCATGAGAGAATTTTGCAAGACCAACGACTTGTTCACAGCAAGTATATTTTTTCAACCACACACAAGGCAACTATACCCATGGACTTCCCCAGATGGACTACGACGTCTGTGGGAGTTGACGATGGAGAAGCTCAAGAGCAGCAGCTAAAAGCGGCCAGGAGCTGAGTGTGGAACAGACCGTCAATTGCGCAGGTGTAAGTTCAGGTTGAGCTGTGGAAAAGCAAAAGAAGTCCACGGGAGGCAATATCCAGCCTCAAGTCTATCCCACCTGAATTCGAGACCATCTCAGGAGAGATCTGACCCCTGGAGCACTAATGACAGCAGACCTGATGAGCCGAGGGAGGACATCAAGGCCACCGTTCACGAAGAAAGCAAAAGGTCACTGTATTAGTCTGGGTACTTTGGAGAAACAAATCCACAGCGACTCACGTACAAGAGAGAGTTTTATGTAAAGAAAATGTGCATCACGAAAACATCCCAACCCAATGCTGCCCAAGCCCACAAGTCCAACATTAACCCATGAACCCAACACCAGTCCACAAAGTCCTCCACCCCACAAAACAGAGGCAATAATGCCGACTGCAGGAAGAAAGCTGAGTCAGTGAACGAACAAGCATCTCAGCACTAGCAGGGGTCTCCACACGGCTGCTCCAGCACCCAGGGCTGCATCAGGATAGATCCATGCGGCTTCTCCTTGGGGATGTCTTGTAGGAAGTCAATCTTGCAAGCTGAAGCAGGGAACTGCTAAGGCAGCTGCACCCTGGTGCAACCATCACAAAACAAGAGACCCGAGAACTAGAAAGGTGAGGCTCACCACCCATTTATCCCTCCGCCTTTCAATTAGCCCCACATGTGATTATCGGCCAGGCTGGCACAATTAACTAATTCACTCATTTAAAAGACAGGAAAGAAAGACAAGATCCAAGTGGATGTCAGAGAGACTGTGAAACTTGCTCTTACTTGTCGAGTAGCTAAAGCAAATGGAAGAAAGACAGGATGACGTCTAAGAGCAAAACAGAGAATTTCCCAGGGCAGCTCCAGAAAACAAAGCCAAAATCGGCTCACAAACAGTACAAAGACCTAGAATTAGAATACCAAAACAACACACGCAGCATCTCTGAAACTGAACGAACCCAAGAAAAAAATTCAAGCCTCAACTTGCAATCTTGAAAGATTCTGTGGGCAAAATATCAAATGATGCAGGAAGCATCAAGACAAGATAGAATACACACAGTCACTGTACCAAAAAGAACTGGTTGACATTCTACCATTTCAGGAGGTAGCACACGAATAAGAACCAATGGTGCTGAAGGAAGAAGTTCAAACAGCACTGAAAGTATTAGCCTAAGCCAAGGCTCCAGGAATCAAATGGATGGAATACCAATGGAAATGTTTCCACAAGCTGAGAAGCACTGGAAGCACTTACTCATTTATGCCAGGAGATTTGGAAGACAGCTATTTGCCTAGCTGACTGGAAGAGATCCATATTTGTCCCATTCCAAAGAAAGGTGACCCAACAGAATGCTCAAATATAGAACTATATCATTAGTCTCACATGCAAGCAAAATTTGGCTGAAGATCATCCAACAACTATCGCAGCAGCACATTGACAGGGAGCTGCCAGACCTTCAGGCTGGATTCAGAAGAGGACGTGGAACAAGGGATATTATTACTGATGGCAGATGGGTCTTGGCTTAAAGCAGAGAATAAAAGGATTCGACTGTGTGGATCATAATAAACTATGGATCACCTTGAGAAGAAAGGGAATTCCAGAACACTTAACTGTGCTCATGCTGAACTTGTACATGGATCAAGAGGCAGTTGTATGAATGGAACAAGGGAATCCTGCATGGTATAAAATTAGGAAAGGTGTGAACAGGGTTGTATTCTCTCCCCATACATGTTCAATCTGTATGAAGGGGTACCCCCAAAAAAACCAGGATTTTTTCCCAAACTACGTATTTTTTAAAAAAATTAAAAACAACCTTGTCACCTTCAAAGTACTCTTAATTACACTTAATACATGTGTCAAATCCGCAATTCCATTGTTGGAAACATTTTTTAAACTCATCTGTTTGGATGGCTGACAGCACCTCCCTCATTTTTTCTTCACCTCTTCTACATCAACCAATCACTGTCCTTTCCTGTCCCTCTTCATTCACAAACAAAAAGAAGTCGCACAGAGTGAGGTCAGGTGAGTTAGGTGCACGAGGCAAGAGAGGCATACTGTTTTTTGCCCAAAACTGGTGCACTGAGATGGCTGCGCGAGCAAAACCAGTCCCCCATCTGACACAAATCAGGCCTTTCTTGGGGGGCGTCTCACACTGTTAAACAATCTTTTCAGACCATCTAAGTCGAAAGCTTGATTAACGGTCTGAACTGGTGTAATAAACTCCAAATGCTCTATCTCCCTCACATCAAAAAACCAAATAAGCATCAGGGGTTTTTTGGATACCCCCTGGTACGTTCAGCAAACCATCAGAGAAGCTGGATTATGTAACGAGGAGTGTGGCATCGGGATGGGAGGAAGACTTATTAACAGGCTGCGGATGACACCGCCTTGCTTGTGGCTGATGACGATTGGACTGCAGCCTTCAGGATGAACAACGACTCACTGCCAAGAAGACCCAGGCGCCCACCACTGTGACAGCATGAGAAATTGAGAAATGAAACTCTAAAGGGTTTGCCTTGCTTGGATCGATGCTCACAGAAGCAGCAGCCCAAAGATCAAAAGACAGCGTTGCGCTGGGTCCGTCTGCTGCACCAGGACCTCCTTAGAGGGCTGAGAAGTAAGGAGGTCACTTTGAGGACTGAAGTGCCCGGGGCCCATGCCGTGGTACTTTCAATGGCCTCATGTGCCTGTGCAAGGTGGGCATTGAATCAGGAAGGCTGAAGAAGAGCCGATGCATTTGAATGATGGTGCTGGAGGAGGAGGCTGAGGACCATGGACTGACAAAATGACAAACCAATCTGTCTCGGAAGAAGTAAGGCCAGAGTGCTCCTTAAAGAGGCAAGGATGGCAAGACTTCATCTTACATGCTTTGGGCATGTTGTCAGGAGAGATCAGTCCGAGGAAGCCCCTGGATGTGATGGATGGATACACAGCTGCAACAATGGGTCCAGGCATAGGAATAATTGTGAGGATGGTGCAGGACCAGGCAGTGTTTCCATCTGTTGTGATAAGATCAGGATAGGTTGGGAGCACTTGATGGCACCTCACAGCAATAGTAGAGGGAGGAGCTATAAGAGGGGGAGGGGCTGTGGCAGGAGGGGAGGGGTTGTGGGAGGAAGGGGAGGGGCTGCAGCCTGAGCCTGGAAGTCCTGGTGGCCTGGTCAGCCTGCATTGCTTGCTCCCTGGCTTGTGTCCTCCCTTGATCTGGGCCAGCTCCAGGCCTGGCCACACGGGAGGTGTCCCTCACTAGCTGGAGGGCCCTCAAAGGCCATCTATTTGTGGCCTGGACTCTAAGGGCAGTGGGAGGCGCGTGTGACCAGGAGGACATGGTATTTTTGGCAGTGGGGGTGGGGCTTTCCTTGTCACACTGCACCACGCTGCCCCGGACGCACTGAGACCCCCCTCAGAGCCTCACCCAGCTGTGGGGTCCCAGGTAGGACACATCCCTTCCAAGGGGCCCCCTTGGTGTAACCCACAGGGACTTCCCAGGAGCTGGGTGAGGAAGCGAAGGTCAGTGGGTCAGGAAGCCACACCCCCTTCTGAGGACTCTCCCAGCCCGAGAGGCCACCCAGCAGGTGTGGAGGGGCCGGGGGGCCTTGGATGGACTCAGTGAGTCAGGCAGAGGTGGGCATCCAGACCCTGGGAGGGCCCTGGGGCTGCCAGGGTCAAGGACATGTGCCTGCCTGCATCCTGTGACCCTGGTCAGACGTGCTCAGAGCTGCGGCCAATTCTCCCTGCTGAGCTGCGCCTTGGCAGCCGCAGTGGGACGTTGGCGAGCTCCAAGGAAGCCTGGCCCAACATGGCCCCAGCTCAGCGGGTGGAAGGTCACTACAAGACAGTCAGTCACCTGCTGAACAGTGGGGCCCGCCTCCCAGGCCACTTGCCTCCTGGGGCATGCTGGGACAGGCCAGGGGCTGGGAGCCCTTGAGCAGACAGAGACGCCTTGAAGGATGTGGGCAGCTGAGGAGGAAGCCCCAGCTGGGCCTGACGGAGCAGGAGGCAAGTGGTGGGAGTCTCAGCGGGAAGGGCCCTGCGTGACCTCAGGATCGTCCTCTGGTCTCCTTAGACACTCATGGGCTCAGTTTGGAAACAGGCAGCGTCGGAGCAGGAGAGCTTCCTACTCGGAGCGAACCATCTAACAGGTTAGGAAGAATCCTGCGGGGGCACAGTTGCCCCGGACGTACCCTCTGTGCTTTCTTTCAGGGAGGGGGTAGGGTACAGATCCTCAGGCCAGGAGCCCAGGGGGACAGAGCCACCTGCCACCCTGCCTCAGGGTGCCTGATGTCCTCCTTCCCGATGCCAGCTGACTCAGGATGGAAAACTTCCAGTACAGCGTCCAGCTGAGTGACCGGGACTGGGCTGAGTTTGCCGCCACCGCTGACGAGTGTGGCCTCCTGCAGGCTGACCTGGCATCTGGGGACGAGCCCTTGTCCAGTGATATTGACCAAGGGGACAGCAGTGGCAGCAGTCCCCCTGGTCCCCCGCCCCTCCTGACCTGGCAGCCAGTTCTGACGGGGAGGGGCCTGTGGTGCCCAGAGGAGGAGGAGGGCACAGGCACCCGGCGGCTGGTCAGCAGGTGTGAGCCTCTTCTGGCCCCGGGAGCTGGTCAGCAGACGCTGGTCACGTCCGCACAGTCCGGAGGCCAGCAGGCCCCCAGCTCCGGCACTGGCCCTCCTAGCCCCACGACGTCTCAGGGATTCTCAGGGGGCGACATGCAAAGGCTTCTGCAGGGCCCAGCCCCCCGAGGCCCTGTCCCTGGGCCCCCTGGGGAGCCCCCTCAGAGCCCTGGAGTGCCCCAGAAGCCCCCCAGCAGCCCTGGGGCCCTAAAGCAAAGCCCAAGCAGGAAGAAGAAGCGGGCAGCCTGCACCAAGGGTGGCGGGCACCCAGCCCCGCCAGACTCCCCACCGCCCTCCAAGGCCCGGATTCCAGCCCTTGCTGCAGAGGCTGACCCTGGCACCCCAACTCCCGCTCCCCGGCGGGGTGCAGGCCGGGGGAGAACCACCCCCAAGGCGGAGCGGCAGCCCATGTGCACCCCTGACTCTGAGCCCCCTTCCAATGGGGCTCTGTCTGCCCCAGCCTCCCAGCCTCCCCCTGATGGGGATCTGTCTACACTGGATTCTGAGTCGCTCCCTGATGGAGTCTTGTCTGTTCCCAACTCTGAGCCCCCAGCCCACAGGGCTCCGTCTACACAGAATTCCAAGTCTACAATGGATTCTGAGTCACCAGCTCACAGGACTCCATCTACACGGGATTCTGAGCCACCCCCGGATGGGGCTTCGTCTCCTCCTGACTCTGAGCCCCCAGCCCACGGGGCTTTGTCTACACAGGATTCTGAGCCACCCCCGGATGGGGTCTCATCTATAATCAACTCTGAGCCTCCACCTGATGGGGCTTCGTCTCCTCCTGACTCTGAGCCCCCATCCCCCAGGGCTCCATCTACACAGGATTCTGAGCTGCCCCCTGATGGGGTCCTGTCTGTACCTGACTCTGAGCCTCCCCCTGAAGTAAGCGAGTCTTCACCCAAGTCCCAGCCTCCACCCACTGGGGCCACATCCGCCCCTGTCTCCCACTCCCCACCGTTCTCCAGAGCCGGGCTTGTTGAGGATCTGCCGACGCTGGTCCCAGAAGTCAATCAACAGGTGGACCCAACTACACCTCTCTCAGCCCTGCCTGGCCCTGTTTCCCAGGACACCGCTGCGGTGGACATGTGCACGCCTGTCCCCAGAGCCACCACGGCTGCCCCCTCCTGGACCTCCGTCCCTGAGGCCCTGCCCGGTATGGGGGAATCTGGACCTGGGGCCAGGCTGGATGTGAGCCTTGCTGTGTCCCCACGGGAACCAGAGTCCTCGGTAGATGGCCCTGGCTACTTCTCAGGGGAGCACCCCCCAGGCCCTGGCCGGACCCCCAAGAAGAAGAGAGTCCGGTTCTCCATGGCCTCGCTGGAAGAGCCTGAGCCGGGGGAAGCCCTGGGCCCACCCTCACCAGCCAGAGCGGCACCGGGGGCCCGGGCGGCGCCAGGGGCCTGGGATGCTGTGGCAGTCAGGCCCCGGCCACCCCAGCCTCGGATCCTCAAACACCTACCTCCCCCGACCCCCTCCACTTCGGGGGACCCCCGATCGGGAAGCTTTGCCCTGACGCTCCCTGAGGCCTACGAGTTTCTCTTCTGTGATACCATCGAGGAGGAGGAAGAGGAAGATGAGGAGGGGGCCATGGGTCAGGTCCCCGAGGACATGCAGTGGCCTGACGTCTGTGAGTTTTTCTTCCGGGACAGTGGGCCCCAGAGGCCCAGGTCACGTGAGAGCCATGTCCTAGCCCCCAGCCAGCCAGCCGAACCTGTGCCAGCCCTTCCACCTGGAGACCCTGTGCCCATCTCCCTCCCTGAGGCCTACGAGCACTTCTTCGGGGAAGAGGGCTTTGACCGAGTGTTGGAGCTGGTACCCCCACCTGGGCCTCATGGGGCCACCACACAGGAGCTGAGCCTGGCCCTGAGCCTGGCGGGCAGGCGGGCAGGTGAGTGCTGGCAGCACCATGGCCAGGTCCGGGGACACTGTCCAAGGAGCCCAGCCGGGAGGGTGGCCAGGGCCCAGAGGGGCGGCAGGACCCAGGGCCTGAGCTAGGGGGCGGGGAGACTGGGACTGGCAGGGAGGGACGGGCCAGCTGCTGGCCATCCCAGGACCGTGGCGTCTGGAGGAACTCTTGCTCAGGCCTGGCTGGCTGCCTGCCCAGGCCAGCGAGTTCCCCCGCACGCCTGGGCTCCTGTCACTTTTGGAAGACATTTATCAGGAAGGCAGGCACCAGAGGGTCACCCTGACTCGACCTCACACACCACCAAGAGTCTCTGAGCACGTGTGACAGGGCGACTGCACTGGGCACAGGCGTGACTCAGGTCAGACGTGTTGGAGACAGGTGACTCTGGACATGTCAAGGAGAGGCGTGACGTGGGACAGGCGCCCTGGGTCTGGCTGTGTCCGGGTGGCCTGACCCTGCTGAGGGCAGGTGCCCCACGGAGCAGGACAGCTGGAGCGGGGGTGTCTCTGTCCTAGGGGAGCCTCGAGGGCCAAGCTCTGTGTTCACCTTCAGCCAGAGAGACATGTGCTTGGTGTTTGTGGCCTTTGCCACCTGGGCTGTGAGGACATCCGACCTGCACACCCCAGATGCCTGGAAAACAGGTTTGGGGCCCTTGGAGGGAGGGGGCATCACCTGGGGTGCTGTGCCTAGCAGGGGGTGGGGAAGGTGCTCCCGGCAACTCCCCGCCCTAGCTCCTCCAAGAGGGAAAAGGGGGTCTCCAGGCTGCAGCCAGCTCTCAGGGGCTTGGTGCTTCTCTTACAGTCTTGTTGGCCAACCTTGGCACTATCTCCGCCATCCGGTACTTCCGTCGCCAAGCCAGAAGGGGACATCCCAGCCCCAGCCCCAGCCCCAGCCGCAGCCGCAGCCCCAGCCCCTAAGAGTCTGGTCCTGTCCAGAAAGACAGCAGGACCAGGAGCCGACGGCCTGGGTGATGGCTCTGTCCTTTGGACCTTGGTCCAGGCAAGGGCTGGTATCCTGAGCTGGAGTTCCCAGTCCCCCGGCGCCACCAGAGGGTCCAGTGAGTGGACCCAAGGACCAGGTCCCCCACTGGCTGCCTGAGGGGTGGGGCTCTGGAGAATGCAATGAGTAGGGGGTGGACAGCTGATTCAGCTAGGGACATGGAGGGGGCCATGGGACGTCGGGTTCCGGCATGCATTGGTGAGTGTCCTTAGATGAGACAGGGGCATCATCTAAGGTTGGCTGTACCCTGCCTGGTGACCCTAAGCCGAAAGGGCAGGATGGGGTCAGAGCAGCAGCAAGGAGTGGTGGTGGGGCAGGTGTGTGTGGCAGGGGAGGAGTTGTGCAGCTATGGCTACGAACGAGGCAGGGGGGGTCCTGTTTCCAAGGCCTCTCTGAGCCCCAGGGGCTGTGGGCCAGGCTGAGTCTGAGGCTGAGACAGGGAGCAGGGTCCTGGGGAAGAGAGATGGCCGGCAGCCCCTGCAGGGCAGAGGTCTATAATACACAGCCATGACCGGACTCTGGGGGTCCCTGAAGAGCAGGCACAGAGGCAAGCACAGGAAGGGCATCAAGCAGGGACTGGGCACCTGGGTGGTCCCAGAGCTCCTGGGTGGCATTGAAGTGGCTAGAGGCTGAGGGCAGGGCACCGTAGGGGGGCAGGTGCAGGGGAGGGCTTGAGGGGGGGTGGCACAAGGCTCCATGGACTTGGGGTCTGAAAGACGGCCGTCGAGAGGGGAACAGGAGGACACAGAGAACCAATAAAATCTCCTTTGTTTCCTGCTGGTTGAGCAGCGCTGGTCTCTCCCGATGGTCCTACCCCCCCCTCCCTTCACACAGGCCCAGGCAAAACTGGGACCCCCACCTCCTCAGCCGTCCATTCGGGATATTTCCCCCTTGCTGATCTTTGATTCTCACCTCCCCTCACATTCACCCTTTAACCTCACATCCACTGACCCTCGCTGACCTGACTTCCCCAGCCCTCTGACTGCCCCTGCCTACCCCGGGGAGGCCCCAACCAGCTGCCCTCTCCCATTCCTGCCTGAGGACAGGACTGAGAGTCCTCCTGATGGCCCTGCTCATCTGACAGTCTGCCCTCCAGGGACCAGCCCCCCTCCTGACCCTTCAGCTGCCGGAGCCCAGAGGCAGGGACTTTAGGTTCAAAGCCCGGTCCAGATTTTAACAGGTCAAAAATGACAACAGATGGTCAGTTGTAAGTCCCGGAGAGATGGGCACAGGCCCCGGTCTGGCGGCTGGTGTGGGTGGCTCTGAGAGACGGCCGTCCACAGACCCAGGACTGTGATGCCATCAGATCCACTGAGTCAGGGCCCGCTCGGCCTCGGGTGCGCCCGGCCGGGGCCACTTCTGGCGGGACGGTGCTGCTGCCTCCTTCCCGGTGCTGTTGGAGCTTGGGCCTGTACTCTTCCGGGGGGAGCAGTGGGCTAGAGAGGGGGCAGGGAGGTCTCAGCAGGGAGGTCGCGAGCCTGCACCTCCAGGCCCAGGGAAGACCGCCCTAACTCACCTGGGGTAAGCAGGACCGGGTCGGGGGGTCCTTCCCTCGCAGTGGAGACCTGGGGGTCCCAAACAGCCAGTCTGAGGCTAGGCTTCCAGGGGGGCTGGGGCTGGAGGTGGGGCTGGGGGCAGTCTGGCCCAGCCTCTGCCTCTCTCAGCCACCTGGCCTCCCTCCCACATCTCACTCACCTTTTCTGCTCTCTGCCTCTGATCTCCACACACGCTGCACACTTTCCCATCCTCCTCTCCCCTGCACCTGCCTCCCTGTTCCCTGCAAGGCCAGTCCTTCCCACACCGCCCCCTGCCCACCACCGTCCTACAAGCCAGGCTGGGGCTGCTACTCACCAGTTGCGGCGAGTCTGGGGGCCTTGGCCCCCGGCCCTTGAAGGAGCCTCGGTGCCTCTGAGGGGTGTGACCCTGCGGGGCTCCCTTCTTGGGCAGCAGGTGGCCAGGGCTGGGGTCAGAGACGGGCACAGACACAGGGACGGCGGAGAAGGCGCCGGTTGGCTCTGGCCTGGGGCAGCTCTGCATGGCACTGAGAAACTGCAAGGAAAGCCTACGTGAGTGGAGGCCCAGCGAGCCCGAGGCCTCCCAGCATGACCCAGGCTGACCCCAGGCCGGCACACCCCAGACCCCAGACCCTGGACAACACCCGGACCTTAGGCTCCAGGCATACTCTGAGCCCAAGGCTGCAGGCACTGACCTCGTCCAGGCCCCGGACGTCTGTGATCTTGTGGTGGGAGGTGGCGGGCGGGGTGTAGGGATCGGCATACAGCGGGGAGTGTGGTGGCCCCAGAGAGTCCTCCGCTGCCCCCTCCAGGCTCAGTCGGCTTAGCTGGGGTGCAGAGAACACAAAGCATGGGGTCCCATGAGCTGGGCAGGGGGAATCTGAGAGCTCCCTTCTCTGCTACAGGCTGGGACACCTGGGAGGCGGAGAGAGGGGAACCAGGGCCGAGGGTGGGGCGCGGGGCTCACCTTGGTCAGGTCCAGGTCTAAGTGCAGTGGGGCGACCAGGCCAGGCCCCTCTCCCTGGGTCGTGCTCTTGGTTGACCTGTGGCTGCCCCCTCGTCTCAGTTCAGATCTCCGGTGACTGATGCTGGCGTAGCCTGGGTCAGTCTGGTCCTGTAGGGACCAAGAACCTTCCAGAAGATGTCTACCTACCACACAACCTTCTGAGGCTGCATGGAGCTCTCTCGGGTTCCAGTCTCTGGTCAAGAATATCGTGGGGGCCCAGATCCCACCACCCCCGACTTGTGACGTCCTGCCCATAGTGTACTCACGGGTCCAGGCTGGGCCTCGGAGACTGTTGGGGGCGGCACCGTAGACTCAGGGAGGGAGTGACTGGTGCGGGTGGAGGGGGGTGCTGGGCACCCGGAGCCCCAACTGGTCCGTCCATCCGAGGAGAGGGAGCCTCGGCCACCGCCTGCAACCTGGGCAGCCAGGGCTGGACTGAGCAACTGGCTCTCCATCACCCACGCTGGACACACCCTGCTGCCCTGATCTTACCATGGCTGGGACGTGAGCCTGGGGTCGGGGGACACTGGGTTGCCTCTGGCCACTCACCTGCATGGGAACCCTGGGCCCGGGGCCCGGCAGGACATGGCCCCTGTCCCTAAGGGCGGCGGTCCGGAGACAGAGCACCCAGTGGCCGTAATCCTCGTAACTGGCGCACACCACCCGGATGGTGTTGATCAGATGGCCTGGACACAAGACACGTGTGAGAGGAGGGGCCTCCTGGAGCCCATGAAAGGCCACCCCTCTCGAGCAGGCCCATGTACTTGGGGCAGGTGGGATGGGAAGGGGGGTGAGGGGCTGGAGGCAGGGCAGGGGCAGCCCCACCTTCAATCAGGAAAGAGCGGATCTGCTTCCCTTTCTCCTCCAAGTTGATGTGGACAGCGCTGAGTGACAGCTCCCCCTGCAGGGAGGTGAGCAATCGGACGTTGACCTCTGTGCCTCCCCCCCACCCTGTCCTGCCCTCCAAAGCAGAGGTGAGGGGGCATTGCCGGCAGGTTCTCCCAAGGCACTGAGCAAGCTGGGGGACCTCTGCAGTGGCCAAATCAGGGCCAGTTTCTCCTCTGAGTGAGGCCAACAGGTCTGCCCTGGGGGCTTTTATGAGCTGAGGGCCGGCACAGACGGACTCTATGGCCTCTCAGTCATCTTCACTGCTCCCGCCATGGGGATAAGCCCCACCGATCTGTGTGTGCATGTCTGTGACTGGGGGCTTTGGTCAGGAAGAAGGGGCAGCCCACACACAGAGGGCTGCGCACACAAGGTTAAGCATGCATGCACACACAGCAACATGTTCTCACAGGAAGGAGCACACGTGTGCCTATGTACACAGGTCACACGACTATGCACACATACAGGATCACGTGCTTTCACCAAATATGGGCACTTAGGCACACGCACACACGGGATCGCACATGTGCACACACAGAAGCACACATGCTGTTGCCATGTGCCATCGGGTCAGGTTCCACTCCCGGAGACCCATCCTGCGCCAGCCTCACAACGAGTGCTGTGAGCCCAGGGTGCAGCCTCTGTGGGCAGCCATCCTGTGCAGGGTCTCTGGCCCCTCTGCAGTACCCAACACGACATCCTTCCCCAAGGACTGCTCTCTGCTGACGACGGCGAGATGAAGCTGGCCGTGCTCGCTTCTGAAGCGCTTTCTGGCTGCTCGTCTTTCAAGACAGCCTTCCGCTGCTCTGCTCCAGCACCACGATCCAAAGCACCACGTCTTCGGCCTTTCTTAGTCTGTGTCTGCCTTTTATTTCTTAAATCACTTTATCGGGGACTCTTACAGCCCTCGTAACATTCCGGGCATCCATTACATCAAGTCTGTTTGTACATATGGTGCCATCATCCTGTCCTAAACACTTACTTTCTGGTTGAGCCCTTAGTATCAGCTCCCCGGGTCTGCCTTTCACACGCCTCTGGGGTGACGGGATGGGTCCCAGCTTGGGTCAGGCATACGTGGCCCTCAAAGTGGCATTTTCTTGTTCTTTCCCTCTTTACACAGGGCTTGCTCAGATGTGATCCCTGTGCCAGGCCGGGTGACTGCATGGCCACTGCCTTCACACGTGCCGGCTCTGGCACCAAGTAACACGCGATCCTTGACAGGTCGATCCTTCTGTTCACCATGACCTTGCCCAGGGTCCAGTTGAAAGGCATGTGGGCCTTCCTCCCAATGAGTTGTAGTCCCCAGGGAAGGCTCAGTCTTCCATCAGCAGCAACACAGGCCGCAAGTCCTCCTCACTTTCAGTGGGCATGGTTGGGTCATCTGCATATTGCAACAAGCCATGGATGCCATTGGGAAGAATGGGAATTCCAGCACACTGCATTGTGCTCACGGGGAGCCTGTCCAGGGACCAAGAGGCAGACACTTGGATCACACCAGGGAATACTGCGCGGTGTAAAATCAGAAAAGGTGTGTGTCAGGGTGGCATCCACTCACCGTTGTTTTTTAACTATTCACTCGGTACGCGGGGCAGATAATCCAAGAAGCTGGACTACGTGAAGAAGAACATGGCATCACGTTGAGGAGAGCTTATTAATCACCCGTGAGGAGGATCACACAGGTACATATCATCTCACATGCACACAGACTCACACGTGCACATCAAGCTGGGTCACACGCACACACAGGTGCAGACGTGTGGAATCTTACACACATGCACACTCAGGTGCACACTATTAATCACCCGTGAG
>NW_022111357.1:44484402-44495666 GCF_000313985.2 Echinops telfairi
TAATCACCCGTGAGGAGGATCACACAGGTACATATCATCTCACATGCACACAGACTCACACGTGCACATCAAACTGGGTCACACGCACACACAGGCGCAGATATGTGGTATCTCACACACACATGCACACTCAGACTCACAAAGGCTCAGCGGGCTTTCCGTGGGGAGGGCTGGGAGCCGGGGAAAGTGTGACAGGACACCGAGGGTCACTGCTCAGGGACAACACGGGTGCCCAAAGCAGGGGCTCTTTTGTGTCCATGTTGGAGCTGAAAACAGACTGGCCAGGGCAGTGGGGCAGGGTGGGCGGGGCCAGCACACTGTTCCAACAGGCCCTGAAATACAGGTTCCTCCTGAGACTCGGCCCCCTCCCACCCCCACGCACAGGGCACCTCCCTGGGCTGGCTGCCAGAGAGGGGAGGAGCCCACCTTGAAGCAGAGCCCATCTAGTTCCTCAGAGAAGATGACCAGGGAGGTGGGGTACAGGACCAGCAGGCGGTCACACAGCTCCTGGCAGCAAGAGGCAGAGGCACTGAGGCCCAGGTCACCTGCTCCCCCACCCTCAGGGTGCTCACAGCCTCTCCTCCTGCCCCCTTTTGTCTGTCCTCTTGCCCTACCCCCCTGGGTCCTTACAAGCCTCCCCCAACCCCCTTGCTCCACTCCCAGGACCCTCCCCGAGCTCCCTCAGCCACCGCCCTTGTTCTGCCCTCCAGGGTTCTCATGCCCCCCTGGTCCCCGGCAACCCCTCTCGTCCACACTGCCCACTTGAGAGGGTAGATGCTGCAGCTTGACCCTGGAGGCACAGATGGCAGGGCCCCTTGACTCATGTCCTGACGCCTTCCGCAGCCGAGTCAGCCGGCGCTGCAGCGTCCAGGGCAGCTCGTCCCCGGGGCCCTGACAAAAGGTTGGGGACGGGGATTAGTACGGGCCAAGGAAGAGGAAGGATGGGATGGGGCAGGGTGGGAGTCGGGCACTGACCTGGGAGGGCGCCGAGTGGCAGCGCCGCAGCCCCCCAGCAAGGGCCATCTGCTTCTCCAGGTGGTACAGCCACTGGGCACGCTCAGCAGCGCTGGGGCAGAGGACGAGGAGAGGGGCGGGCAGTGGGCCTGCAGTAGGTGAGCAGGCAGTGGGCGGCCAGAAGTGGGGGGGCCTCAGGAAAGAAGGGGGCCCCAGGGGAGGCAACCACACCACCATTGTGGGGACCCCCTCCACTGGAGGCTAACCCACCCATGTGCTGGTCCTTGCCCGGCAGAAGCCGAGGACTGGCAAGAACCCTAATCAGTGTGTCTACTGCTGTTGTCCACATGTGGGGCCTGGTCCGATTGGGCCTTAAAGCACTGAATAGCCCAGTGGGAATCGGTGCAGCAGTTAGCTCCAGGACCCCCAACGGGCCTCCTGGGGCCCCCCACCTGTGATCTGGAAGGCGTGCTCTCCAGACCCCTCCACTGGACACACGCTCAGCTCCATCAGAGGTAACAGCCCCTGCCAAGGCATGGACGAGGTGAGGACAGGGAGATTCGGGGGCCACATGGGCCTGCTCCCGCCACCCTGAGCGTCGGCTGTCTTGCTTCCTCCCGACCCCCTCCACTGTCCATGGGGAAGACTACCCCGCCTGTTCTTCCCTCACCTGGAAAGTAAGTCCATCAGAACCGTGAGCCTGGAAGTAGAGGTGGGAGGGGAACAGCTCCAGGTAGCAGTCACTGGGTTCCTGAGGGAGGCAGGGGGAGGAGCAGGCAAGATGAGGGTCCAGCGGTAGCAAGAGGCAGGTCCCCAGGGTATCCCTCACCTGCCCAGGCCCCCACCTGGCTGTGCTGGAACTGCAGTTGGACCTTGGCGTAGTGCAGGACCTTGCCCAGGTTCCTCACGGGCACCCTCCGCCGCCCCTTCTTGAACACACTCAGAAACGGCTGGTCCAGGGCTTCTCGCTGACCCTCCAGGCCCGGGATGTCCTGTGGGAGAGGGCAGAGCTCAGGGGCAGCAGCGCTCTCTAGGCTGAGCCCTGTGCCCGAGGCTGCAAGGACCTGGTGACAGGCTCATCTGCACCAAAGGGGCCCAGGCCCCCAACAGACACTGCCTCAGCACCCGCCGCTGGCAGGGCCCTGACCTAGGCACTGGGACGGGCCTGTCCGGCAGGAGAAGTCAAGCAGAGAATTAGCAACAAGACTCGAAATGGCACAAGGTTGAGGACGTCGGGGTGGGGTGTGTGAGAGCTTGGGTAACATGGTGCTCACACCAAGGGCGTGACGGACGGAAACAAGGGTGGGACGTCTCACTGATCATCTCCGGGGCAGGGAGGCACGTGTGGAGTCGGTCACAGCCCTCTGTCCCCCGGCCTGCACACGGCGCTCTAGCCGAGCGGTGGGGATGGTGAGGTTTGGCCTCCAGCAGGCTCCATCCACTCTTCCCTGCGGTGCTTCTCAGCGGGTGACCTTGGTGTGCTCACCTCACCTGGCAAGGCGCATCAGTCCCAGGGGCCTGAGGGGTTGGGTGAGGTGACTACACACCCTCCTGTGTGTCCAGGAGGGCCGGTTCAGGTTTCCCATCGGCGGGCCTCCGTACTTCCACCACATGGCCCCAGCTGCCAACATGTGCCAGTTTCTGTCGTGTGAAGACGCCTACCCTCTCAAGCTACCAGTATGCCGCCCGTGGAGCTGGAGCTGGAAGACTCCCGAGCAGTGGGTTCCCCAGTTCCTGGGGTACCCCAGGCGGTCTCTCTCACCTCACACACATCAAAGCTAAGGTCCCGATCAGGGTGGGGGCTGAGGGAGGGTGTCCTCCATGATGCGCCCCTTGCCTCCCTCTGGGCCTTTTCACACACTGTTGCCTCTGCTTGGTCACCCAGCCCCCTCCCACGTCCCCCAAAGCTTTGCTGAGAGCACCCCGCCCACCCCAGCCCTCTCCTGCAGTAGCAACCCCCCAGAGCTAGCTTGCTGCATCCTACTTGGTATTTGTCAGCTGATTGCTGTGTGGACCCCGAGGATAGGAATCTTTGCCTACCTTGCCTACTGCTGAATTTCCCAGGAGGCTTTGGTAAGCAGGGCCCCCCCTGGATCAGAGCCCGGGAAGAGGGACCTGGAGGGGGGGCCCACGTCCATCTAACGTCCTGCATACAGAGCCTGTACAACGGGGTCAGATTGCCGGATGGGGAAGCAGAGGGCCTGAGCTGAGAGTGAGGTGGGGGCTGCGAGTATCCAGTAGGGGCCATGCTCCCTTTGGGGGCTGCCAAGCTGAGCCACCTCTTGGGCAATCCCAGGAATGTGAACAGACGCACGGCTTCCCTGGCCACCCTGCCCCTGGGTGGGGCTTCCGCAGACACACCCAGTGTGGGAGCTGACACCTGAAAATAGGCCACGGAACCAGATACCCACCCAGGATGGCTGCCGTCCACCTGCCCAGGCTCAACAAGCTCATTGCCCTCCAGTCCCTGTGCATTCAAAAGGAGGATGGCCAGGGCCACCGGACATGTCCAGGGCCTGGGTGGGGGTGGGGGTGAGGAGGCCAGCTGCCAGAACCAGCGCCCCCTCCTAGGAGAGCGTGATGGGAGGGGAGTTGTCTCAGCTGTCACAGGGACACAGGGGGAAGGATATGTGTGTATGTGGTGGTGGTGGGGGCGGGGGCGAGGCCCTGAGAACAGGTTGAACTCCTCCCCCTGAAATTAATGGGGGAGGATTGTTTCCTTTATCGAAGGAGCCCTGGGGTCGCCACTGGACTGCTAAACCATAGGGTCAGAGGTTCAAAACCACCAGCCGATGTGCAGGAGAAGGATGAAGCTGTCTGCTTCTGGCACGGATGTACAGTTCCAGAATGCTGGTCCAGGGTCACGATGAGTCGCAATTGAGTGGGCAGCAAGGGGGTTTCCTTTCATGTCTGTTCCTTTCTGAGGAGGAACTTCTGCCTTCCCCCTCCCTGCCACCCTTGCCGCCTGGCCCCGGAGTGTCAGCCCCGCTCCAGGAAGCTGCAGTAGGGTGGGGAGGGGGCATCCCAGGGCCTGAGGAGCCCCAACTAGGCACCAACTTGTCTCTGGACATCTCTCCCTCTCCCTCCGGGCTACACTAACCCTTACCCCCTCCCCCCACAAACTGGGTCCAGCAGAACCACCGTCAAGGCACCCCCTTACTCTCCGAGTGATGACACAGCCACTGCCCTTGGCATCAGTCCCCAAACAGTGATTAGGGTTGTGGGTGCTCAGCCTGTACTCCTGAGTGTGCGGACTGGGCAGGCCGGGCAGGCGAGCTGCAGGTCTGGACGCTGGCCTGGGTGCCCGGGTGCCTGGGCCCCGCCCCGCTGCCCCGCCCCTTCCCGGTGCCGCACACGCAGCCTGCCTGACTCAGTCAGCAGGCCGGCCGGTTTCGCTCTCCCCAGACTCTCGGTGGAGGGGCCCAGGGGGCGGGGTCCGCCTCCCGCTCTCTTGGGATCTGAACTCCCCCTAGGCTGGGGGAGCCCCTGGGCCAAGCACAGCCACAGCCACCCAGGTGGGCGGCGCCACAACCTGCGTCATACTGATGACAGGGTCCACTGACACCCCCAGCCGGCCACTCCCGCTCGCTGTCCCCAGGACACAGTGGAGGACTCTGTCCCCGTCCCCTTGGTGTACGGCACCCCCACCCCCACCCCGCTCACCGTCCCAGGGATGTAGTAGAAGATCTTGTCAGCCGCCGAGTCCCCATCGGGGCCAACTTCGCTGCCAAACAGGCTCGCCAGCTTCTTCGCACCATCCTCTCTGGAGACCAGAAAGCAGGGCTCACAGACCAGTGGTGGTGAGGGTGTGGGGGTGTGGGGTGTGGGGAACAGGGACCCGGTAGCGGTGACCAGACTGCCCCCCTACACCCCACCCCTTACCTGGTGCCCTTTAGCGAAGACTTCCTGGAGAAGGAGGCTCGGAGCCTCCTGGGGGCCTGGGGGACGCACTGGCTGTTCCCCATAGGCTGGCCGCCGAGCAGTGCTGGGTGCTCCGGAGCAGGAGCAGGTCCTCCTCCACCTCCTTCGGAGGGTGGGGCCGGCCGGCCTGGGACGTCCTGCCCAGCAAGCCGGTGGGGGCGGAGTCCATTCTGGAGGGAGGGGTCTACCTGAACCCTTTCCTGTCTGTCTACACGTGAGGGACTAGCCGGACACCGGGCACTGGTCCTGAACCAGAGCCTCATCTCAGCTTCCAGTACGCTGGGGGACCAATGAAGCTTAGTGGGCCAAATCCCTTCCCAGTGCCCCCGATGGGCACACATCCTGTTTCCACCCAGTACTCTGAAGGATCACAATGACCTGCACTCATAGAGTGGGGGCACCGGGGGCTCTGAGAACCCCGTGACTCACCACCCAGGCCCCTGAGGAACTCAATATCCCCATGAGCCCAGTAATGGATAGCCTGTGGACCCCCAAGTGAGCCATGACCCCTATGGCATTCAGAGTGAGCCTTATGACCCCCTGGGTGACGTCCAGACAACCCAGTGACATCCCCCCAGGTGAGCAGTGACCTTCTGAGAACCAGGGACCTGGTGGGCCAAGTCCTCTCCCAGTGCCCCCGATGGGCACACATCCTGTTTCCACCTCAGTCCCCAGGCTCTGAGTCATCGGTGACTGGGCACCCTCATCCCAGGGAGCAGGACGGGCCTCGTGGGGGGTGGGGACTGGGAGCCGGGGCTCTTCATTACCTCTCCTCCCCAGGCCCTGCATGCTGGCTGAGACAGAGCCCAGGAGGGAGTAGTCTCCCGGCCCCCCTGGCCCCCCACCTTGAGAATTGTGGGACAATCCCCTCTCAGGGCATCCCTGGGTCCGCCCTCCACGCATCTGGGGCTGTGGGGCAAGGTGTCCCATGGCACTGCTGCTAGAGGTGTCCTTTACGGACCCCTTCAATGCCCCCCCCCCGAAAATACACCCCAATAGATCCTCCACAGATGCCCTCCAGTGGACCTATCCGGAAGGACAGGGCCCACCTGACCCGTCCTCCAGCTGCCGGCCGCCCAGCGACAGAGGCTCAGCCACAAGCCCATGGGGCCAAGAGACGAATTTATTACGGGAGCCGGTACGTATTGCTACATTGGGTCTGCGCACGCGCAGTGCAGAGGCGTGCACACGGCCCCACTCAAGTGCAGGCCCAGGAGCGGGACATGGACACGGAAAGAGGGGCTTGGCACACAGGTGGGGGTCTACACCTGCTCAGGGGAGACGGAGCCACCCCCCACCCTTCACCCTCTCCCCAAGGCTGGCTGCGCCTCCAGGGGGCAGTGTGGGTGTCCTCCCCACCACTGCTGCGCCCAAGGGCGGGCGTGGACCGCAGGCCCCCTGGGGAGGGCAGCGTGGTCCTACAGCCACGGGTCCCAAACACTTGGAGGATACACAGACAAATGGGAGCGGTGGCGGTGCTTGCTGGGCAATAAATAAGTGAATAAATAAAGGCGCGCGTGAATAAATTAACACAGGGACGCACACACAGACACAGATGCGGCTCAAGGTGCCCAGCGTCCCTGGTGGACGGGCTGAGGACCCTGCCTCAAATCGTAAGGGGGAGGGAGGAGCTGAGGCCGCCCGGGGTGGGGCTTAAGGCATGTGGGCGGGGCGCGCACGGCCCCGGCGGGTCAGAGGCTGGTGGAGGACACGGACAGGGTGGGCGAGGAGGGCGGAGGGAAATTGAGCAGCTCCAGCACGGCCACGCCCACGCTGCTGCGGCGCGTGAACATGCAGGATGCGGCCACCCACTTGTTGGTCCGGGGGTTGTACTTCTCGATGGAGTTGAGGCTGGAGCTGCCGTCATTGCCCCCCACAGCATACAGCCAGCCGTCCATGGCCACCAGGTCATGTGTACTCCTAGGGGCCGGGCGAGAGAGGGTGGGTGCCAGCTAGCAGTGAGCCCAGGGTGGGTCTCTGGCAGGATGCGACACCGCCTTCTTGGGGGCCCAATGGACATCTCCAAAGGTCATTCCTCCCTGGGATACAGGCCCAGGGCCACCCGCAGGCTCCCACCCCACCCGTGCCCACAGACCTGCGAATGTTCATGGGGGCCACACTCTCCCAGGCGCTGGCTTTGGGGCTGAATCTCTCCACCGAGTTGAGGCAGCTTGTGCCATCATTGCCTCCGGCCACGTAGAGTGCGCCCTCCAGCACAGCCACACCAGCCGAGCTGCGCCGGCTCAGCATGGAGGCCACAGGCGTCCACGCATTCACCTGCGGGCAGCAGGTGCTGGGCTGAAGGCACTGAGTAGGCGTGGCAATGGTGGGAGGAAGCAGTGGAGGTCACGGCAGTGAGGAGAATGGTTCAGGGGCACCGACGGATGGACGGTGAATCAGGGAACAGGAATCAGCCACCAGGAGGTGGCAGTGGTTAGGGGAAAGGGAACCCGGCCATTGGGAGGGGATGGAGGTCAGGAGGTTGGAAGGTGGCGGTTGGGGGGCGGTGGCTTGTGGCTGGGCCCATCACGCACTTGGGGCTCGTATTTCTCCACGGTAGCCAGATGTGACGAGCTGTCATAGCCGCCCACAGCGTACAGGTTCCCGTCTGGAAGCAGAGATGCCTCTGAGTGCCCACTGCATGCTGGGGCCCCCAGGGAAAGAGGAACAGACAGGGGTGGGTCAAATGCCAGCAGCTAGTCACCCACCGAGTGTAGCCACGCGTACGTAGCGCCTCCGGGTACTCATGGCAGCGATGGAGGTCCATGCTCCCGTCAGGGGGTCATAACGCTCAGCACTGCAGACCAAGGACCTTGGTGACCTCAAGTGCAGCTGGGGAGGTGGTTCAGGCCTGGACCTGACCTTCTGTGTCTCTGGACCAAATCCCAGCGGAGCCCCACCCCCAGAGTCCACTGGCTTAGGCTGCCCACTGACCCCAGGGAAGCCTATTTGAGCTGGGGGGACCAGAAGGTTGGTAGTCCAGCCTGGCTCCTGCACCTGTTGAGGCAGGAGGCCCCATCGTAGCCACCAGTCGCGTAGAGTAATCCGTGTAGGGGGGCCACACCCAAGCAGCTGCGCCTCGTGCCCATGGACACCTCAGGCTGCCATGTGTTGGTGACAGGGTCATACGATTCCACGGTGGCCAAGTCTGAGGTCCCGTCGTAGCTGGGGGGGAGACCCCGCTGCAGTCAGAGGTGGCCCGGAAGGCATCCGCCACACCTGACCCCCAACTCTTCCGACCGGCTTACCCGCCCACAGCATATAGCCGGTTGCTGATGGCCGCCACTCCCACCCGGGCCCTGCGCGTAGACATGGAAGCCACCACATGCCAGCGGTCAGTACGTGTGTCGTAGGCCTCGCAGTCCCCGTGGATGGCAAACAGACTCCCGCCACCTGAGGGCGGAAGGGGTCCAGGGTCTATTGGGGTGGTCGTTCAGCACAGGGTCCGGGAGAGGCTCCAGGCTGGAGATGGGGACAGGTGGGGATGGGATGAGCATGCGGCAGGTCTGGGAATATGGGGGCTGTGGAGGCAGAAGCAGAGTGCAGTGGGGGTGGGGTGGGACCAGGGAGGTGGTGGTGTGGGGATGGACCGTGCTGGAGGGGCGTGGGAATGTGGCCGGTGGCACTGTGGGCACTGAGTGGACATTGGGAGGGGTGACCCCATGAGCATAAGGATTTAGGGAGGACGGCTAAGAAGGTGGCAGATGTGGGTGGGGTTGTGAGGAACATCATGGGGCTTGGTGGCTATGTGGCAGGCATGTGGGCAGCAATAGCGGCGACACGGTGGCCACAGAAAAAGACAGGTGCACGGATATATGGTGGGGATATGGCAGTGCGGGCAGGGCCTCGGGGACACTGTGTGCGTGTAGGCGGGGACACAGTGGCCACTGGAGTAGATGCTGAAGGTGTGGGGACATAGTGGACGCAGGCATACCCACAGCAAAGAGCACTGGGCCAGCGCCCTCGCAGCGGCGTGGCCTTGTGCGGCTGGTGCCCAGGATGCCCCTTTGCTCGGGCAGCAGGTGGAACTTGAGGGCCTCGATGAGCAGGTCCTTGCAGTCGGGGTGGTGCCGCACCAGGCCCTCGGCGTCCACGTGGCCCAGCAGGAAGTCTCGGCTCAGCAGGGGCAGCCGCACGCACTTCATCAGCTGGGGGGGTGGGGGGGTGTATGTGCCAGGTGAGAGCCGGTTTTGGGGACTCACAGCTCAGTCCTGGGGTCCCCCCGAGAGCTCCCACACCCCTCCTCGGTCACTGCACCCCTGGACAGATGGGAGCTGGCGCCAGGTCCCCAAACCACAAAATCCCCTCAGCCACCTGTACCCCCACCTGGCCTGTGGGTGCCCAAGGCATGCCTCACCCTCGGGACGTGCTGCCTCCGAGCGTCCACGTCATGCTTGACCCAGCTCAGGACGGCCCGGTAGACGTCCTCCTCGGAGGGTACGTTCAGGCTGTCACTAGAGACCAGCTCCAGCACCTGGGGGCGGGGCCTCAGGCTAGGCTGGGCTGGGGGCAGGGCAGGGAGGAGCCCTGAGGGTACCTGAGAGGGAGGATGGACCTGGCCAGGGGCCAGGGCTCCAGGAGAGGGACCAAGCAGAGTCCAGAGGGCCTGGGGTCTGGGGAAGCGGGCAGAGCTGGAGCAGGGATGGAATTGGGCGGTCACGGCGAGGGTCAAGGTCGGGCCCCAGGCTGGGGTCCAAGGCGGCGTTACCTGCTTCAGAGGCAGCAGCATGAACTCCTCGGTCTTGGCCACGTCCACGAAGTGCTGCAGCACATACCTGTGCGCCGCCTTGAGCAGGTCACTGCAGGAGTGCGTGTCGGCAAAACCCCGGATGCCCAGGCAGTTGGACGGGTCAAGCTGACTCAGCAGGAACTTGCAGCAGGCATCGCGGACGCCATTCAGCTGCAGCAGGCTGGCAGCAGGGAGCAGCGTCTGCAGGCGCAGTGATAGAATCGAGGTGGGAAGGAGGGTCCAGGGCAGAGGAATGGTGGGGGGTGGGTAGACATGACATGAGAAAAGACATAGGGGTACAGCAGGCATCGGGGAGGCACAGGGACCAGGGCAGGGTGTCACAACGGCACACAGGGGCCAGGGGTCTCACCTGCACATTGCCCTCGCCCACCACAATCTCAGCTGTGTACGCAAACTGCACCAGCTGGTCCAGGGCCTGCGGGTCGATGTCGTGCAGTGTGACGTGTGTCTGGCGGCTCTCACTCATCTCGTCTGTGGGGACAGCGAGTCAGCCCCATCTCGGCCCTGGGGGGCCTGCGGATGCTCTCAGCTTGCCCCCAGCGGGCCTCGAACTTACTTGTGAACATGGCATGGAAGTAGGGGCTACAGGAGGCTAGCACAACCTTGTGGGCACGGATCTCCTTGGTGGCCACGTGCAGGACGATGTCACACAGGAGGCCGCGCTGCCTCATGCGGCTCATGGCCACGAAGGCATCGTGGTAGTGCCGCTTGGAGTTGTGGGCCACGCTGTGGCCCTCTCGACTCAGTAACTGCATTGTTCCTTCCATGGGGGTCACAGGCCAGGCCTGGCGGGGACGTGCTCGCTCAGCCTCTGGGCTGGGGTCCGAGGAATGGGTCATCAGGGTGGTGCCCACAGTCCTGCCATGGCTAGGCAGCCCCGCTCCCCACCCCCATCCCCACCCGTGATTCAGGACATCATTAGGATCCCTCACCACCCACTCTTCCCCTTCTTCCAGCTCCCACCCCTGCCAAGCCCTGCCCCAGGCTTGGCCCCCGCCTGCCCAGCTCTGTCTCCTATGTCCCAGGAGGCCTCCAGGACCCCAGGCAGGACCCTGCCTCAAACGTGCTCCCAGCACCCAGCCAAGCCAAGGGGTTCTGATGGGTCTAGTGCCTGGCTGCTGAGCCCAGTCCCATTTCCCTGCCTGGACCCCTCCTGAGCACCAAGCATGCTCATTTCCTGCCCCCCATAAGAGCCAAGCCTTCTGGGTCCTCCTTGGAACCCCGTTGTCCACTGTTGACCACCCCTTCTGCCTCTGCCAGCCCATGAGCCCCTCTGGGCAGAAGACTGTTGTCCTGAACATGTGCAGGGGCACAGGAGATGCGAGACAGTAAAAGGTGGCCAGTACTCCTGGCAGCTGCGCCCTGACCTGAACCCCCGGCACCCACATTGCACCTCCATTCTGCACCCGGGCATTCACAAGGGCAGCCAGGAGAGGACGGAACACCTCTCTGTCAAGGGATGAACTGAAGGGCAGGGGTTCAAATGCGTTGACCCCAGAGATCAGGGCCTACTGGGGCTCAGAGGGCACTGGACCATGTACATCCTCTACAGTACCTGGTCTGCAGGCTCGGGGGCAGGCGGGGGGCCTCCAGGGTTGGGCCTGCACTCTGGCCCGACCCTCCTTCCGACCCCCCTCCC
>NW_022111357.1:44495971-44521086 GCF_000313985.2 Echinops telfairi
CCTGCCGGACCTGCAGACGGATGGACGGATGCTCGGATGCTGGAGGACTGCTCGGCGGCGGCGGCCCGCTCAGCACTCGCTCCGGCCGCCCGGCCGCCCGACCGCCCAGTGCGGTTTCTCGGCGCCGCCCGCCCCGCTTCCCCGGGAGCTTCAGGGACGCTAATTGGGACTCGGGTCCCCCCAGGGTTGCAGCTGCGCAGGGGCTCCCTCCACCAGTCATCGCCTCCTCCAGCAGCCCCCGCCCCCGCCTCTTCCTGGGCCCACCCTCTGGGCCCCGCCTACCGCTGGGAGCCCTGGAGCCCCGCCTCTACCTTCCAGAGACCGTGCAGGCTTCGGGCCTCCTCTGGCGGCAGAAACCCGAGGCAGGACCTGAACCAGCGGGCTCCTAGGCGCGCCCCTAGGGTTCCCGGGCCTCCTATTGGGCGCTGCCTACCTGGAAGTGGAAGAGACGCCTGGGAGGAGCCCGCCCGGGGCTTGACCTGCACCGCAGGCTGGAACAGCAGTCCCCCGCCTGGGGGCTATCATGTTCGGTGGTTTGCCATCACGTGCAGCTTTTTCCTCCTTCCCTGCCTCTGGACCTTTGCACCTGCTATGGGAAAAGGAAAAGCCGCTCTTCCCACCCGGCGCGGCCCAGCGACGGCTCGGGGAGTAGAAGACGTCCCAGCAGCCCCGCACAGGGGTTGCCAGCCCCCTCTTTCGCCTCTCCCACGAGCGTGACCTGGCTGTAGGGCAGCACTTTTGGGTGGCCTATCGGTTTACGTCACTGCCAGCCGTTCCTGCGGGCTTTTATTATTGTTTTGTGAGAACGCCGTATTATCCTCTTTGTCGCACCTGCCCCGCTCTAAGGGACCCTCGCGAGCATGTGTTTCCAGAGCCCTGGGCAGGCGGGTGTTGGAGCCCAGTGTGCGAGGATCTTGGCCGGGCCTGATGGGCAAGGGGCCGTGCTCGGCGGGCATCCTGGCTCTGTCGCTCCGGAGTGGCCCCATTCTGACAGTCGCTAGCAGAGAAGGATGCGGACCCGGTCCGCAGAGTTATTGAGAGGCATGGTAGGCGGTCCAGCGGGCCCCGGAACCCGTGTATCGCACTCAGCGGCTGTGTGCGCGTGCCGACACGGAATCGTGTCCCCGGGTGACCTCAGGGAGCGGGGCCGCTGGATGCATCCAAGAAAAAAAAAAAAAAAAAAAAGGGAACGTGCCCTCCACCCTGAAGCCCGCCGGCGCCTGGGTCGGAGAACCTCAGAGTCAATCGCGGGGCGGGGCAGAGTCGGGGGGCGGGGCTGGAAGAGAGGAAGTGCGGCAACGCACTGCATCCTGGAACCGGAAGTGGAGCGCACATTGCATGCTGGCTGTCATGGAGGCGGCACGGAGTCGCAAGAGGTGAGTTTGTGGGTCCGAGGTAAGGGTCTCCAAAGGGCGGGGCTGGGGCGAGCCAAGTGGCGTTCGGCTCTGACTGCGAAACCGTGGCCCATAGGCGCCTGGCGGAGTTGACGGTGGATGAATTCCTGGCCTCGGGCTTTGATTCCGAGTCCGAATCTGAATCCGAAGGCAACCCCGGAGCGGAGGCGCGGACGGCGCGTGCGGCGCGGGGGCTTGCCCGGAGCCCGTGTGGACCGGGCGAGAGCCCCTTGGCCAGGTGAGCGGGGCGCCTCCTCCCGCGGAACGTCGCAGCCCCGCCTTTCCTGGGAGGCTGAGGGCTGGGGACCATCCTTACCCCTCCCACTTTGAGCTTTTTTCCTCTTCCCTACGGGTGTTCTCTGAGCGCCTGCTATGGGTCGGGTCCCTTCAGGCCAGTGGTTCTGAACCTTCCTAGTGCTGCGACCCTTTCATACAGTGAC
Source organism: Echinops telfairi (assembly GCF_000313985.2). Taxonomy (NCBI): domain Eukaryota; kingdom Metazoa; phylum Chordata; class Mammalia; order Afrosoricida; family Tenrecidae; genus Echinops; species Echinops telfairi. The sequence continues at coordinate 44,497,806 of NW_022111357.1, forward strand.
TCCCCCAACCATAAGATTATTTTCGTTGCTACTTCATAACTGTCATTTTGCTATACTACTGTTACGAACTTCACCCTTGTGAAAGGGGTCCTTCGACCCCCAAAGGGGTCTCGACCCACAGGTTGAGAACCTCAGCTTTAGGCGGTTGTCCGACACTACGGGAGGATATGAAGTTTCTGGCTTAGGGCTTGTTATTGCGGTGGATGGATGGCACAGGGCCTGCAACAGTGGGCTCAGACTTAGCAGGCATGGTGGTGATACAGGACCAGGCCGAGAGCCCTTCTGTTGTGCGTACATCAGGTGGCTGTGAGCCAGACCGACTACCCGGCCCCTAACAACAACAGGAGTAATAGGCTGGGGAGCAATTTGAAGTGTCCTAGGACTGGTAGCCCTGGATTGGGCAGACAGACAGGGCTTCCTACCCCTGTAAAGAGCTACAGTCTGGGGATCCTGTCCTGTAAGGTCGCTGTAAGTCAGAATGGACTCAAAGACCACGGGTTTGTTTTTGTTGCTGGAGGAGGGGGAGCTGCTTGGGAGTGGGAGAAATGAATAGAGGGGGCGATAAGGGCAGGGTTGTGTTGCTGTGTGAAACGGAGGAGGCACTTTGAGGAGGTAACTTGAGGTCACACAGGGGATTCTCAGGTGGAGGGCCCAGCCAGGATCCTGAAGCGGGAGCATGTTTCACGTGACCAGGCCAGTGAGAGGCCAGTGTGGCGGCAGAGGGGGTGAGGAAGAGAATCGTGGAGCAGAGCCCAGAGCTAGTTGACAAGGGGCTGGGTTTCAAGGCCGTTAGCAGGCATTATGATAATACGGGAAGTTATTTTGGAGTTCCGAACTGGGAGATTAACATGTGCCATGTTATACGAAGGGCCTTTAGGGTGCCGTCCTGGAAAGGCGCAGGAAAATGGCTTGGGGTGGGAGGCAATGTTGTAGCTGAGGGGTGGTGGTGGTATGGATGTGTGAGAGAGGTTTAAGGCTCACCCAGGCTTTTTCTCCTGGGCACCTGCAAGGAGCATGCTAAGCACCCACCCAGGTAGAGTTGGGTGTAAGTTGAGGTAGAGTGAGTTTAAGGAGATGTTGAGTTTAGAGTCAACATCTGCTGGCACTGTGGGTTAAGCATCGTGTTGCTAACTGCGATGCCACAGGAAGCCACAACTGGCTGTGCTGAGACTGGGCTTGCTGACCCTCTTTGTGCCCCCCATTCCTACCCCACGCAGCCTTCCCAGCCGGCGGAAAGGTCGTGCATCTGAGCACAAGGACCAGCTCTCACGGCTGAAGGACAAGGACCCAGAGTTCTACAAGTTCCTGCAGGAGAATGACCAGAGCCTACTGAACTTCAGCGAGTCAGACAGCTCTGAGGATGAGGATGAGGAGCAGCTTCACTCTCTGCCCAGCATGCTGGAGGTGAGGGACCCTGGCAGAGCGGGACGGAATCTGGGGCAGGCACCTGAGGCCTCTGTTATGCCTTGTTCCCCCTTCCCCCACCTTGACCCTTCTACATCTGCACAGGAGGCAAGTGAGGAGGAGGAGGATGGAGCAGAGGCCGGGGGTGAAGTCTCCAGGGGTCTGCAGGGGAAGAAGAAGGCGTTGGCCACGGTGACCCTCTCTATGGTTGAGCTTTGGAAGCAGGCAGCGAAGGTGAGGATTGGGCTGTGGACCGGACCCCGATGGTGCCCAGGGCTCCCGAGACCCACGATGTTGCCCTGTTCCCCCTGGCCTGCCCCTTCTCTCCAGGGCTGCCTTCTCTGGCTCCCCTGGGTGCAAAGGGGCTTCCTTCCAAGGTGCTCAGCGGCAGTGTCTGGAGGGCAGACTGGGAAGAGAGGATCTCCCATGCTACCTGGGAGCTAGCCTCGGAGGCCATGCCCTCTCTCCCGGAGGGTTCTGGAACCTGGCCTCGCTTATGCCCTTGCTTCTGGGACTTCCTTGGGGTCCTTTCTCCTTGCGTCCTCTTGCCTCTCCAGCAGAGCCTCACACCAAAGCTGTTCCATGAGGTCGTGCAGGCCTTCCGAGCTGCTGTAGCCACCACCCAAGGAGACCAGGAAGCTGCCGAGACCTGCCGATTCCAGGTGACAGACGGTGCAGGTGAGCTGGGCGAGGGCCCCAGGATCCATGTGAGTCTTCTGTCCTGAGTGCTGGACTAGGCGGCATCCTGCCTCATTTGTCCCGCTCCCGCTCCGGCAGTTTTCAACGCGGTGGTGACATTCTGTATCAGAGACCTCCTTGGCTGCCTCCAGAAGCTGCTGTTCAGCAAGACCCCCAAGGACGCTGCCAGGTGAGGCTGGAGGCCCCTGTGGACCTCTGAGTTGGGGGGGGGTGCAGTGGCAAGCGGGTGCCCCCATTCCCTTTTTATCTGGGATGCGCTTCTCTGGCCAGGGAAGACTGTTTCTGCCTCTGGCTTTCATCCCCGCTCCCCCAGGCGCACTCTCTTCTTTCTCCCTGACAACTGAGTCTAACTCTCTTGCTGCCAACTTGTCGCCTCTGGGAGCTGTGGCAAGGCAGGGTCACAGACCTCGGGGGGTGTCTCTGCAGGGGGGCCCCGCCATCCAGCAGCCCGCTGTGGGGGAAACTCCGCCTGGACGTCAAGACTTACCTGAGCTCGGTCACACAGGTGCAGTTGTGGCAGGAGGCGGGGGAGGGAGGCAGGGGCTTGGGCTCGGGGTTGAGTTGGGGCCTCACTGTCCCCTGTGGCCCCCAGCTGGCTAGCTGCCTGACGGAGGTGACCGTGGCGGGAGGCGGGGGAGGGAGGCAGGGGCTTGGGCTCGGGGTTGAGTTGGGGCCTCACTGTCCCCTGTGGCCCCCAGCTGGCCAGCTGCCTGACGGAGGTGACCGTGGCAGCCGCTCTCCTTCAGCACATCAGCAGCGCCGTGCCTTACTACCTGACCTTCCCGCAGCAGTGCCGAGCGCTGCTCAAGGTAGGCCAGACTGGGAACCCTGGTGGGTCCCGTGGGCGTCCCTGCAGCACGCGGGGCATCCCTGTCCTCGCAGAACCGCAGGAGGCTGGGAGGCCACACTTAGAGCCTGGCCCAGGTGCTGGGGCTGCCTGACTGGGGTGGGGCTCAGCCTTGCGCCTTCTTTCTGGCTTTATGATGGCTGACAGCTGTCACCTGGACCTTTGGTGAATTGATGTCCCAGGAGTGACCAGAGGCCCCTCGGGCCTGCCGCCCCTGAGCGAGGAGAGGGCCTGGCTCGGGCCTCCTGGGTGGGTAGGTGGTGACCCGTGCCCTCCGCAGAGGATGGTGGTTCTGTGGGGCACTGGCGAGGAGACCCTGCGCGTGCTGGCCTTCCTGGTTCTCGTCCGAGTCTGCCGCCACAAGAAGGACACGTTCCTGGGCCCCATGCTCAAGGTAGTGCTGCGCCTCCTGTGTGGGCGTACCCTCACGTGGCCCCTGCCCTGGGCCCCGGGGTGCTGAGGGAGGGGCCTCTGGAAGATGGTGGCAGGCTCCGCCCGCTGGCCCTGGAGCTCAGCCCTGACCTGTACTTGCCTCTCCCCAGCAAATGTACCTCACGTACGTGAAGAACTGCAAGTTCACGTCCCCGGGCGCCCTGCCCACCATCATCTTCATGCAGCGCACCCTGACCGAGGTGCTGGCCCTGGACACGGGCGCCGCCTACCAGCACGCCTTCCTCTACATCCGCCAGCTTGCCATCCACCTGCGTAATGCCATGGCCATGAGGAAGAAGGTCCGGGCTTGCCCGGGGTGATGGGGGTGAGCTTCAGCGGAGAAGCCCTTGCCCTGGCTGCCTGGATCTGACGCGTGTCATCCCTGCACAGGAGACGTACCAGTCTGTGTACAACTGGCAGTTCGTGCACTGCCTCCACCTATGGTGCCGTGTCCTGGGCACCCTCTGCCCCCGAGGGGCCCTGGAGCCCTTGATCTACCCACTCACGCAGGTCATCATTGGCTGCATCAAGTGAGTGGGGCCGGCTTACATGGTTGCCCTGTGTGTGGCGGGGGTGGGGGGGTGAGAGTGCACAGCAGGTGGCCTAGGGGCTCAAGGTTGTACGGGGGTACCTAGAGGTTAGGGGGCAGGAGCCGGCACAGTCAGCATTCCCCGGGGCTGTAGGGCTGCGGCAGCCTCTGGTCCCCTGAGCCTATTGTGAGAGGAGACGCTAGGGCTGGTCCCACAAGCCCAGCCCCACAGGAGGCCCCAGCCTGTGTGTCTTGGGCCTCAAGCTGGGGGGGACATTCAGTCCCTGAGGACCTAATTTCTCCTGGGGTCCTTCATGATCTGGGTGAGCTCTGGCTTCATCACTGTGGAGTGGGGTGGATCTTGGGTGTGCGTGCTCTAGGCCAAGAGGGCCACCCGTGTCTCCTTGGCAGCAGCCCGCCTCAGTGGAAGGAAGCTTGGCTGGAGGCCCGGTCCAGGCAGGAAAGAGCAGGCTTGGGGGAGGGCCCTCATTGAAGTAGAATTGAGCTAGAAGCTTGGGGGGGGGGGACAGGAGGGGGTCCCAGGAGGGGTCTGAGGGTGAGTGTGGTCAGGTAGCCTGGGGGCTGTGGGTCGGCCCACAGGCAAGAGAATCCCCTGAGCTCCCGCTGGCCCCCCTCTCCCCCGCCACCAGGCTGGTCCCCACAGCCCGCTTCTACCCGCTGCGCCTGCACTGTGTCCGTGCCCTGACGCTGCTCTCTGAAAGCACGGGCACCTTCATCCCTGTGCTGCCCTTCCTCCTGGAGGTGAGAGCTGCCGTGACCTTGGGGGTTTTGCAGGGCAAAACCAGGGCATCGTCTGCTCAGTGCCTCGTTGCCCACCCCCGCCTGGGGGATGGGGGGCTGTCCATCTTGTGACCAATGGGCCCCAGGGACAGGGGTGTTTCAAAGGTCAGGACCAGCCAGGCCTGTACTTACCCTTCCTAGGCAAAGTCAGCCGGCGAGCCATCTGAGCTGCGTCTCTCCTGCGGGTGTGCCAGCCTCCGCACCTGTGTGTGTACATGTGTGTGCACGCACGCACCCGTGGCCACATGCTTGCGTGTATATGCCCGAAGCAGGGGGGCTCCAGAATGAAGTCTGGCCAGCACCGTTTCAGAGACCTGTTGTCTCGTTTGTTGGGGGGCAGGCAGCCTTGCTGGTCAGCATGTGCCCACCTGGAGACAGGGCCAGACTGTGGTCTGCCTCGGGCTCTCATTAACGCCCTTTGGAAGTGACATCAGCCCCCCTCCCCTCTGCTTGTGTTTGCTTTGGGGCATCTGACTGCCTGGTCTTTGGCTCTTGACACCCCTACTTTGGGCCCCACTTCTACCCTGACCTTCACCCCCAGCCCTGGGCTGCCGGCTAGAGGTAGGGCAGCGCTTGGCCAGGTGAGGGTTTATCCTGTGGGGAGACCTGTTGCTCTGAGGGTCACTACCTCCACTACCACAAAAGTCTCCTGATGGTGGGCCCTGCCTCAGCCCTGGGCAGCCTGAGCCATCAGGTCTGGGGGAGCAGGATGCAGATCCCAGGGAGCAGCTTGTGGTGCCTTTGGGGGACATGCATGCGTCCTGGGCTGGTCCCACTCCCTTGCTGCACTGGGGAGGGTTCTGATGGGCTGGCCGCACATGTGCCCACTTACACTGCTTGTTATCAGTGTGGGCACTGCCCTCGGTGAGGGAGGGGGCCTCCAGCCAGGGGCGCCTCCCTATTGAGCACCCCCCCTGGGTGACACACGTGCCCATGGTGCCAGCCATAGAAAGCACTGAGGCAGTGGGGGCACGGGGCAGGAGGTGGCAGGCCTTAATGCCACTCTCTCCTGCCTGCAGGTCTTCCAGCAGGTCAACTTCAACAAGAAGCCAGGCCGAATGAGCTCCAAGCCCCTCAACTTCGCAGTGATCCTGAAGCTGTCCAACGTCAACCTGCAGGAGAAGGCCTACCTGGTGAGACTGCAAGGTGGCCCAGGCATGCTGGTGTCCTGACATGCCCTTCCCCTCGGGCACCCCCCACCCTGATCCTGCCCTGATCTCCCTGCCCTTCCTCGTGCTTGCCCCAGCCTCTTGGTACCATCCTGATACAGTCATGTGCCTGATGTCCCCCGTCATGACACACAATCCCACCCCCACCCCCAGGATGGCCTGCTGGAGCAGCTGTGTGACCTCACCCTGGAGTACCTGCAGGGCCAGGCCCACAGTGTCGCTTTCCCGGAACTGGTGCTGCCCGCCGTCCTACAGGTCTGTGCCCGCCTGAGTCCTCCAACTGGTGGCCTGTTTCACAGGGGTCCCGATGTGGGAGTGGGTGCATCCTCCACTAGGGGACTGCGGGGCCCAGCAGCGCCTGCAGGTCCCAGAAGACTCCCTAGGGTCTGGAGTAGCCATAGGGCCACCCCCGAGACAACCCCTCATTGTGACTCTGGGTGCCACGAGGAGATGGGGCGGAGCTGGCCGGCTCCCACACGCTCTTTCCCCTGGGGTTCTGTTTGCTCAGCCTAGTTATTTCCTGCTTCAGGGGCGGGAGCGCTGTGGCTTCCCTGGGATGGGGGTGCACATGCAGGTCAGAGGTCCACCGGGACCATGTGTGCATGTGTGCAGGTGAGCAAGCACAGATGTAAACACAATCACACGTGCACTTCGTTATCTCATGTGTACAGGCTGGCTAAGTCCAAAAGCAGAGTGACGAGGGTCCGAGTGCACACGTGCACTACTTAATTGCAAGCAAAGCGTGTTTGCACATGGTTTGCGACCTGGGGCAGCTGTGGATGAGTTCCCTTGGTCATACCTGCAGCCTAGTCTCCTCGGGTGCCTTCAGAGAAAGGATGTTCTCTGCACCGGGGACAAAACCCATTTTGAGGCTGGCGTGAATACCACATTTTTAGCCCAAGTTAAGTGGGCCATCTTCCCAAGTCATTGAAGCTTACAAGAAGTTTACAGGAGCGTGGCCTCCTAGAACCCACTGTTTTTAGATGGATTGAGTGTTTCCAGGGAAACCTCAGAGGGGACACCGTCAAGCGACACAAACGAAGACACTGGCTGAAGTCCCGAAGCTGGTGGCAGAAGGCCCACCATGGCAACCCTGGACGTGAGAGCTACTGATGTTGGGACCTTTTCCATCTTCAGTGAACATCTCGGCCTTAGCGCACGTTCTGCCTCGTGTGTGCCAGGGACATTGCCCACAGCCCACGTAGAGAGCTGGGCTTCCCACCAGCCTTGGCTCTAAGCAGGGCCAAGTCTTGGATCGACCCACCAGACCCAGAAAGCCAGGGCCCACCACAAAGCTGGTGTCCTAGAGGCACTGCTAGGCCGGGTAAACTCCCAACCAGAGGTCAGTCTTGAAGGTCGTGGGCAGCTGTGTTTTGTAATTCCGTCTATTGTCGTCATGCGCCTACAGACTCCTCAAGAGGAGTGAGGGCTGTCCTACGGGAGTTCTCGTTAGGTAATCTTACTCCATCTGCCCTACAGCCCTGATCCCTGATCTTCAGACTCGTTTGTTCCCCAAACTCAAAAGAGGATAGGAACCCCCTGGAGGCCCTGGAGAACGCCCCAGCCACCTTTTTGACATGCTGTAAACCGAAGGGTGAGGAATTCTTCAGGAAGGGCCCGCCAAATCCTCCACACTGCTATTTGAGTCAGCTCTGACTCCCATCTTCATGGGAACAGAAAAACTCACCTTTCTCCCAAGTTGCAGCTGGTAGTCTTGAACCGCTGACCTTGTGGTTACCCCATTGCATAACCCCATTTACCACGTGGGCTCCTGCGGGGGAAGGGTTTGAGAGAAACACTTCCTTCAGAAGCATTTTCCCAGTGCCATGAAGGGGATGCTGACCGACAGCAACCCTAGGCTGTAGAACTGCCCCTGTGAGTTTCCAACACTGGGCATGGAAAGCCCTGTCTTTCTCCTTCAGAGGGGCTGGTGGTATTGAACTGCTGACCTTGAGGATTGCAGCTACGGGGGCTCCTAGAAGCATCCTTGATGGAGGATATACCAAGAAACAAGAGCCGCATGTTGATATTGTTTGTTGGATAGTTTTCTGTAATTTTGTAGCCATACTCTGGCTTACCTATATACACACGTGCACAGCCATTCACACATACACGTATCCACGTACAGATGTGTGTTCATCACACACTGTGTGGCCTCCAGCATCAGCCTCAATGTCCTTGTGCCCTGTGACCCTGGGTAGTCAGATACTCGTTTCTGGCTGGGGAGACCCAAGCTACCATGAGCAGACCAAGTGCAGGTTTTGGTAAAAGGTCAGCATGGGCCCTGCCCCCTGTGTAGGCTGCAGGGTTCTCAGGACTGCTTCTTGCCTGCCACGCCACAAGAGCAGCCACACACACTCGAGTGAGCTAGCAAGGAAGCAAGAGTGAACCATATTTATGAGCAGCCATGCTGCCCTCAGCTGTCCCTGGCCTCCGTCCAAGCAGAGCACACTCAAATGCACCCCCATCTGCAGCACCCCTACAGGCATACGGGTGCACATTTTGGGATAGGACCTGCATCCCATTTCCTGCAGTCCCCGGCTTTGGGGGAGATGATGGCACCCAGTGCCATTGCCAGAAGTGACAGTGCCCCTCCGCCCACAGCTGAAGTCCTTCCTGCGGGAGTGCAAGGTGGCCAACTACTGCCGCCAGGTGCGCCAGCTGCTGGAGAAGGTGCAAGAGAATGCGGAGTATATGCGCCAGCGCCGCCAGGCTGTCTCCTTTGGTGTGTCTGACCTGCAGGCCGTGGTCAGTGGGGCAGGGCGGGGTGGGATTGCTTGGGCAGTCTCTGAAGCTCCTCTAGGGCGGATGTGACCATGACCAAATCTCTTCTCCCCCCGCCTCCCCACCCCCCACAGGATGCCTGGGAGAAGCAGACCCGGGTGGAGGGGACCCCGCTCACCAAGTACTACAGCCACTGGAGGAAGCTGCGGGACCGCGAGCTGCAGCTAGAGATCAGTGGCAAAGAGCGGGTGTGTTGGCGGCCAAGCTCAACCTGGGGCCCCGGAGGGTGGGCAGGTGTTGAGGTGCCCTGAACAGGGCCAGGTCAGGCAGGGCTTCTCTGCCACAGCCACCCTGGTGCCTGTGGTGGGTGATATCGCAGACAGGCCACCCATCTGTGTGGCAGGCCTGTGCCTGTCCTGGGGGATGGTGAATCTCAGGCTCCCAGAGGGAATCCCATAGGGCTGCCACGAAGATGCTGAGTAGAGATTGTGCCAAGGCAACCTTCACCCATAAGGGGGGTGGCCCTAAAGCAGTGGTGGGTAAGAGGCGGGAAAAGTCACTGCATTCTTGGGACCCGGACCTGCGGAGGGAGGTGAATGGGGACAGTTTTGGATGAATGCCACGGGTCTGAGGGGAGGGTAGTGGAGGATAGATTGGGGGTCTGCATGGTGGTTCTTGAAGGGTTCATTCTCTTGTGGCCCTGCTGAGGCAGGGAGGGGGGGCCCAGGCACCACAATGGGGCAAACCCAGCCTCACACCCTGCTTGGGGGGCTGGCCCTCCAGTTGGAAGACTTGAACTTCCCAGAGATAAAGCGACGGAGACCTGGGGACAGGAAGGAGGAGGACAGGAGAGAGTTCAAGGACCTCTTTGACCTGGACAGTGACGAAGATGACCCCAGCTCCAGCCTCTTGGAGACAGGTATTTGGGTGGGTGGTGCTAGGCACTCCCAGCATCTTTGAGGGGCAGGAGTAGGTTGGCCATGGACAGGACAGGGCCTGAGACACACACACCCCATACCCCACCCCCACCCTTCCATGGCTGCTGTCATCAGTTCCTTCCCTTGCTTCAAAGTGGGGCTGTTTCTTAAGATCTAGCTCTCAGGGCTGGCTCCCCTCCCCACACCTGCACATAGTTCCTATGCAGCCAGACTGGCAGTAGACTGATCGCTCACTGGCCCTTCCTCAATCCCCAGGAGTGGCTGGGTCCCTGAGAGCCCAGCCAAGTCCAGAGGAGGAGGAAGACGAGGATGATGAGGACCACAGCAGCAGTGACTCAGAGGGTGAGTGCTCACGGGTTGGTGGGGCCCTGGCTGGGCCAGCAAGCAGACTGTCCAAGGGCAGCGAGAGCCAGCAGACCTCAACTACCCATGTCCCGGGAGGCCAGCCCAGCTGCTCCGGCAGCCAGCACAGCGGCTCCGATAAATTAATTAGTGCCGTGATTAATTAGTGATGAGTAACCTCCGGGCTGGCTCCTCCTGATAGAGCAGGATTTATGTGGCCTCCCTCCCTGCAGATGGCGGCGCAGACGGGGAGGCGGGGCTGAGCCCCGAGGAGCTGCAGCGGCTGGCCCAGGGGCCGGAGGACGAGCTTCAGGACCTGCAGCTCTCCGAGGAGGACTGAGGCCACCATGTCCAGCAGTAGGCAAGGCCAGAGACTGTGACAGGACTTTATTTTTACAACATTAAAGACCAAATGTACCAAAAGCTGGGCCGACCCCAGGACAATGGCCCGGCGACAGGGACACACCGCCACACCGCTGAGCTGGCCCTGCAGTCCCCCCAACGAAGAAAGGACCGCCCTGATTCTGGTGGCAGGTTGAACAAGGTCCCCCAGCAGGTCCAGTTCCAGGGGAGCAGTGATCCATGGCACCCCCTGTCTTTGGTTTGTCTGTTGCTGTCTGGGTGCAGGGACCCCGTCCCTGGGGTCCGAGGCACAAGCAGGCCTCTGGACTCAATAACACCCCCCCAGTCCCTCTCTGGGTCTTGTTCCTTTACTAAGTCACGTTTTCTCTCACTGTTACCACGTCTGGTACTTTGCATCCAAATCCAAAAGGAGAAATGAGCCAGGAGCAGGGGGGTTGCAAGAGTTTCTCATGGGGGTGGGGGTTTTCAGGCTCAGCACAGAGGCTGGGCGGGGTCTGCAGCCCCTGGGAGCTGGGTGGAGGTTCCATCCTCCTGCTGAGGTGAAGTTCGGCCAAAGGGGGAGCTGGTTGTTTCTGGAGACGGGGACTGCTCCCCAGCGGTGAGCTCTCGGTCAGGGGTACGCAGGGGTGGTGGCTGCAGTGGCAGGGCCACAGGGAAGCTGGCCATGTAGAAGACTCGACCCAGGCGCCTGGCCACCTGCAGCGACAGGCCTGGGTGGGCAGGGGTAGGGGCAGTGGCCAGCCCTGGTGCCCACCCATCCACCAAGACCACCCTCCACCCCACATGAGGACGCTTCCCGGGGGCCCACCTGTGCTCGGATCTTAAGTGCGGGCCCCAACTTAAGCCCCATGGTGGTCAGAAGGTGATCCTCGGTCAGCAGGGGCAGAGTCTCCCCGTCGATCCCCTGCTCTCTGAAGACCTGGCAGCGGGTGGGGGCAGCAGATTCAGGACCTGAGTGTGGGCACCATGGCCCCACCCTCAGAATCCTTCTAGCTAGGGTCTGTCACCAGCTACTGGGGGATGGAGCTGTTGTATAATTGGATCAAAGCACCCCCCCTCCCCCCCAGTGTAGAGAACATGCCAGCATTGGGGCAAAGGGGGTGGGGTGCTGGGGAGAGTTCGGTGGCACCTCCAGCCCCCTCACCCGTGCATACTCCCCACAGCCAGACAGGCCCCCCACAAAGCTGCACACATCATCCACGGTCCACTTGCTGACATCTTCAGGGGCCGAGGCCTCCTCCCTGTCTGTGAAGAGTCCCCCGGAAGCGCCTGGTGGGGAAGGGCTGTTGGCAGGGCTCAGGCAGGCAGTGGCCCACACTACACCCCCCCCTACCTTATTCCCTTAGAGATGTTGGTTTGAGGACTGGGAGGGGTTCTGCTCCCCCGGGACCCCTCCTCCCTGAGGTCCATTCAGACTGGGTCTTCTTGTTCCCCACTAAACAAGGGAGCACTGCCCACCTGTGTGAAAGTAGGGGCTGACAGTGTAGGGGAGGCCCAGGGGCAATGCAGGGGGCATTCCCTGCCCCTCAGCAGCGGTCCCTCCGGCTGGGGCTTGGCCTGGGGTGGGGCCCCGGCTCCCCAAAGCCACTGTCTCCGTTTCCTCTCCATCGGAATCCTTGGGGGGCTCGTCTTCAGAGCCATCCTGGGCCCAGAGCCCGGCCGGTGTGGTCTCCTTGGATTCACTGGGCCGGGCTGGAGCGGGGCCTGCTTCCCCTTTGCGGGCGGTGCGGCGGCGAATAGGCTCCCGGGGAGGGGTGGGAGGGCCCTGCGGGGGCAGCGCCAGCAGCGGCGCCGAACTGTGTCTCAGCACCAGCATGGCCCCGCGCCGCTGCAGCTCTTCGGCGCCGTCGGGCGGTCGCGGGGCGGGCTCGGGCGCCAGCAGCTGCGGGCGGGGCGCGCTCTCCAGCTCCTTCTGCCGCAGCAGCTCAGCCGACATCTCCAGCCTGGGCCGGGAGGGCGGGGGTCAGCGGCGTGGCCCCCACCCCCTCCCACGCTGGGGGCTGCTGCACCTACCGGGCCAGGTTCTGCTTCCGCAGCAACTCCTGCTGCCGGGCGAACATCTCCGCCTGCGCCGGAGGCAGGAAGCCGTACCCTGGGGCAGGAGGGCAAGCCACGGGAGGCAGATGGCCAGGTGGTCCCGGGCGCTCGCCCCACCCGGCTCTGCACGCTTGTACACCGAGGTCTACACGGACCCCGCCCGGTCCCCGGGGCACGCGCACACCCGCCCGGGCCTCACCTGGGGTCTGGCACAGAGCAGAGGGCACCCCCAAGAAGGGAGGCCTGAGGTGGGGGCCCAGGGCGATGTGCGGGGCATTCTGCGGCGACAGCAAGGGGGGCGGCTGCGACAGCTCCCTAGGTACAGCGGGGCGGTGAGTGGCACGCACCGCAGCCCAGGGCCCCCCCCCGCCCTGCGCGCCCCCAATTCCCGGAACCGCGGCCCCCTCCCGCAGCCGCCTCCGCTAATTGCCCGCCAACCGGGCGGTCGATGCGCCGCTCGTTACCGCTCTGGGTCGCGCCCGCCCCCGCCGGCGGCGCCAATTAATCTCGGGCGGCGGCGCGGAGGCGCTGACCCGGCGGGGCGCGACTGCAGCGGTAATTACTGAGCGGGGCGCGCCGGGGGAGCCCCCGCCGTCCCTCCCTCCCCCCCCAACCTCCCCTCCGTCTCCGTCTCCCCTCCCCGTCCCTTGCGGATTCGGCGGGGCGGGCGCGGCGTAATTAGCCACAGTCCAGGAGGCGAGGCGGCCGAGGCAGCTGTAGACGCGCCGCTGGGCGCAGAGCAGGGAAGGGGGGTTGTGTCACAACTCGGGTACCTCCATGCGAGCCGTCGCAGCCCCTCCCGTCCCTTGCCAGTGTCCCGAGTTGGCTCCTGCTTCTGTGCCCCGACGCCCCCAGAACCACACACCCTCTGACTTGATGGGAGGGGGGGAGCGGGGGTGGTGTCTCAGATCCCAGACCCTTCTCTGCGTCCAGCCTCCTGGCCTGCCTGTGGCACAGTTCAGCCAGGCCTAGCCAGGGCACTTGGGGTCAGTGAGACTTGTTCCCGAGGGCGCAGTCACGCCTATCCTCTTCTGCCCCATTCATGTCCCTGGCCCCTCTCAGCCCACCAGGAACCTTGGGCACAGTGAGGAGCCTGGGCACACTAGTGGATGGTCCAGTGGTGGGAGGGGGCATCTGCCAGTGGGCGTGTGGATGTCGCAGAGGATACAGAGGGTTCTGGCTGATGGACCTGACAGGCCTGCCCACCCCCCTCCACATACCAGAAGCAAGCCCAGAGATTCCCTCCTCCACAATATACAGTACAGCCCCCCCGCCCCCCCCAGCCCAGTACCTCTCAGGGAAGGACGGGGTAACGGTTGGGGCGATGCCCTCCCGGTGCTGGGCCAGGCCTTGCTTCCGACGCGGACCTGTCGTGGACGAGGGCAAGTGGACTTCCAGGCTGCTGGGGTTCCTCACAGCTGTAGCTGCTACCTCTTGCCGGACCCTCAAGAGATCTGGGAGGGTGGGTGGAAGTGACCCAGCATCCTGACTCCCACGGCCCTCCCCCTGGTATACCAAGGGGACTAGGACAGACAGAACAGGTCCTCCAGCCAATCAGCCCTGACCACTGCACCTCCTGTGGCTAGATTCTGAGACTGGCCAGTACCAGGACAGAAAGATGAGTGGCACAGGCACATGTCCCTAACCAAAGAGAGGTGGGGAAGGAATAGGGAGCCAGCCCCGGCAAGGCAGCCACGTGTCCAGGTGCAGATGTTAGAGCAGACACGTGCAGAGGGCTGCAGGGTGGGGGAGGCGGGAGGTGCAGGCGTAAGGGGACAGGGCAGCTTGAGGAGCCCGTGTTGCAGTGGGCAGGTTGGACAGGGCCTCTCCTCTGCCTCTCATGGCCTGAGCTGGCTCTGGTGGCCAGGTGGGAAGTCAGGGAAGATCCAAGATCCCCCAGACGGAGCTGGCAAGGACAGAGGCCTCAGACTGGTAAGACGGAACACGTGGGTCCCATAGCAGGTGCGGGCACATTGCCTGCTGGAATACCCGGCACACAGCCAGCCAACAGTTGACCACATGGACATGTGCACACAGACACATGCAGCACCCAGCAATGAGGGTGTGCTGCACATGCAGGCACACACAAGCATGTGCACACCTAGGTCCATGGCACACACAATACAGTGGCTGAGCCACTGCTGCCCACGGGTCTCCAGCCTGCTCAGGGCCGCCTGAGTCCCCTCCCGCAGCCCCCACCTTCCCAGGCTCCACCGCCGCCGCCGCTGCTGTTTATAAATTAATTACCCGAAAAGCGGAGGAGGCCGGTCCTGCCCCAGGCCGGATGCCAGCCTGCAGAGCCGAGCTGGCGCGGCCGCCCGCATCAATCCCAGCGGTGCCTCCGCCGCCCCCGCGCCACGGCCGTGGTTATTTACAGTCGGCTCCGCAGCGGGGGTGGCGGCTCCGCGGCGGGGACCTTGATTGACAGCCAGCTCCCTGGGCGAGAGGCCCACAGCCCTCCCCCTCAACGGCCAGCAGCGGCCCCAGGCAGGGCAGGGAAAGCAATTAAAAGGGAAGATTTTTAAATTATTAACATTTGGTGAATTATTCAGGCTCTCACGGTGCCTGAGCTGCCCTGGGGGACAGTGCCTGGTGTGCAGAGAGGAAAGCCTGTCCCCTTTCCGGGAGAACTCCTTCCTGCCTGAGACACCAGGACTCCCTGGGCTGGGTTGGCAGGGGAGGCCAGGGTCCAGCTGGATGGACCACAGGGGTGGGGGGAGGCATGCTAAGGGGCAGGGGCACAACGGTGCCTCAGGCTGCCAAACCTTTGCCTTCTTTCTGACCTCCCTCACCCACATCTGACCTGGACACCCCGACCCTGTGAGGTCACTGTGGTGGAGGTGCTCCTCCGGCTGAGGGGCCAAGCAGGGACACAGGCTGAGAGGCCCCCTCTGGGACTCAGTTTCCCCATCCCCTCTCAGGGAAGGGTGCCATGTGGGAGACATGAGGCATGGCTGCAGGAGAGGGATGGGGTGTAGCCAGGGCCAGAGTCTGGGCAGAGGTGAAGGCATGGTTTTGGGGGGCATTGCTTGGGCACCTACCATGGCCGGGCAAGCCGAGGTGGTAGAGACGCTGGGGATCCTCAAAGGTGCCTGCCTCACTGAGCGCAGACACAAGGCGGCGGTAATGCTCCTCGGGGGCCATGCCCGGCCCAAGCTCTGGCAACAGCAGAGGCCCTGGGACAGAAACACAGGGAGGGGCTTTTTCAGACCCTGCGGAGCACCCCACCCTCCCACAAGGTCCCAGCCAGTTAAGGGCTCAGCTCTCCCTTCCTCACCCAGGCCTACCTGCAGGGGACTGGCTTCGGGCCTTCTTCTCCGAAGGGCAGTCAATACTGATGTGGGGGGAGGAGCTCAGTCTCTTGCCCAACCGGTCACCTGTAGGAGGAATGTCTCAGGGAGGGGCCCAGCCCTTGTCCCCATGCACACCCCCTCCTCCGGTTGGTCCCGGTGAGCCAAGGCTGGTTCCAGCTGGGGCTCAGTGACCAAGGACACCATGAAGGTGTGGGGGAAGATCCAGGATTTATGGAACAACATGGCCCTGGGCTCTGGGGGGAGAGGATGTGTGACACGCAGGAGACTCAGAAAAAGGGGCTTCAGTGAAGCTGGGGACCCCCAGGCTGGCTGCTGCTCTGCTACCTGCCTGGTGGCCAGGCTCATAGGGCTTCCTGCCAGTGATTTGGGAGAACAAGATGCTTTTGATTTGATGGGGGGGGGGGGAGGCTGGTGACTTGGGACCCTGTGCCAGGCTGGGGGGGTGAGGTATGTAGCCACGCCAGTTAGGAAAGCACCCTCAGCCCCCAGGCTGCTTGGCTGGGCAGTACCTCTGCTCTCCTGCTTGGCTAGAGCTGCACAGTCCCCACCCCACCCCCACCAGCTAACCAAATTCATCTTCCACATAGATGTGTCCCACAGACACCTCCAGGTTACATCCACAGCCCTCTGTCTGGCCCACTCAACCTGCCAGTGGCTCCCTCACCCAGGGCCCCAGCCTGCCCCATTCTCTAGAGCCTCCAGGAAGGGTGGGTGACAGCCCCTGCCGGGCCCCAGGTCCACTGTGACACCTGGATGCACGGCCTTCCAGCCTGGAGCCCGCCCCGGAAGCCCGGCCGTCAGCTCCAGAGCTTAATTCCTTTTTCTTATTCCCTTAATCTGTCATTTTTATCAGGCCGGGAAGTGCGGCGGCCCGGCGGCCGATCAATCTCCACATTACAGCTGACAGAATGGTGCTAATAACTTATTGATCTTGGCCCCTTGCTGCCACTGGCCGGGGCAGCCCAGCCCTGGCCCCAACCTTGCCCCAAAGAGATGGGCAGTGGCTGAGAACTGGGCAGGATGGGCTGCAAGCGGGGCGGGGGACTGCTATGTCTCTGAGAGGGAGACAGGCAGACAAGGGGGTGGGTGCACAGTCCTGCAATACCCCGTAACCACTCCTCTAGGGACAGGCTGGGTGGGGGGGCTGTCTATAAATAACCCAGAGGCCACCCCTGAGCAGCCACCTGCTTCCTGCTTCCCTCCCTGGATGGAGACCTGCTGGGAAACCCACGGTCACAGGCTGGGGGAGGGCTGTCAGGAGGGTTAGGGGCTCACTAGTCCCCCCCCCCAGGAAAACTGCCCTCACAGGACATGCCAGGGACAGCAGGGGTGCCTAGGGAAGCCCCTGACACCGCCTCACAGATGCCGCTCCCAGCCCTGATAAGAGCAGGAGGGGGTTCATGTGCCAAGACATCTGTGTTTGGGAAGGGCTGGAGCAAGGGGATCACAGGAAGCAAGAGCGGGCGATAACCTCCTGCCAAAACAGGGTTCAGCACCCCGGCCTGGATGCACCCTTGAAATCTGGATGCACACATGTGTGATAGACACAGGCACACATGTGCAACTTCAGGCAAAGGCAGAGGGTACAGCTGCACACTTCTGGGAACAGGGTGTGGCTGTGCACACAGGCTGAGGACGAACACGCACACCTGCCTGTGTGCCCCAGGATGCATGTGTGAATGTGTGTGTATGTGTAGGCAGCCACGGGGAGGTCCCCCGCTGCCTGAGAACATCTCAATCATGGCGGCTGCTCCGCCCAATCGATGGGGCAATTAGATTTTATCAGCCGCTTGGCCGCCTCACTCATCCAGCTTGGCTCAATGCAGCCCGTGCTCCCAGGCCCCCAGGTCCCCAGCAAGGGCAGCCTGTAGGCCATCCTGCCTTCCCAGAACCAGCCAGGTCACAGAACTCCAACCCCGCCCCCCCAACTCAATGCCAGGTGCCCCCTCAGGTGGAGTCAGGGTCTCAGGACAGCCTTTCGATCTGAACTCTTTTTGCAGGTGGAACTGGGTGGGAGGGGGAGCCTGGGTGGAGAGTTGTAGGTGCCCCGGGTGGTGGGTGACTGGGTGGCAGCCCACAAGAGCGGTTCCAGGGGCCTGCAAGGCTGCATGTGCAGGTCTGGGGACCTCCCTCCCCCAGGAGGGGGGCAGTGGCCTCGGAGGCTCCAAGCCAGTGACACCCCCCCACCCCCCCCCCCCTGCCCAGCTGCCCCCTCCAGCCACAACGGCAGTGGAGCCACAGCCCCGCCTCCTGTCTGCCTGGCGGGATTAACACAATTACCATCACGCGGCGCCCCAGGGGACAGGCAGCCTCGCCACCTCCGCCTCACTGGCCTCCTGGCCGCCAGCCAAGGCTGCTGGGGGTGGCGCGTCCAGGCTGCTGAGCACAGACTCCTGGACACAGGGCGGGTGAGGAGGGGGCTCCCCCACCCTGGCACCCAGCCCTCACCTGCAGCTCCCAGACCCAGCTCTGCACCACCTCTCTGGAATTCGCAGCGGCTCTGGGGCTCCGGCATCACGAGGTGGCGGCTGCGGTGCACACTGGATATGAGGGTGGAGAGGTCACTGTCCTGGCTGGGGCAGAGCAAGAGGGACAGTGGGCAGGAGGCTGGGGCGGCCCAATAGTCCAGACCAGGCCTGGTGAGGCCCATCCCCCTGGGGGGAAGGCATGAGGGTAGTGAGGGTGAGGTGTGTGCCATGGGCCCTCGCCACCTCTTCCAGCCTCACCCCTGCTCTCTCCTGAAAGGACTCTTCTCTGTGCTGGCTCCCAGTAGGGGTGCTGCTCGTGCGGGTCAGGCACCCAGAAAGGCTTGAATCACCTATCTCAGTGAGAATCTGCAGCCCCTACCCAGGTCAATGCGACCCCAGTTTCCTGGAAAAGAGGTTCGGAGCAAAGTCCTAAGGGCAGCAACACATCCACGTACACACCAGCACTTGCAGGGTTAGACGGACATCTGTAACCCGTGGGGATGCAGACACACACAGCTGGAAATCCAGAGTCCACCCATGCGGGAACACACACACACCCATGGGGACACACACGCATATACACGTGTGCACGTGGGAACACAGACACGTGCACGCCTCATATGCACACATCCGCAGCTACACACGGATGGGGACCCAGGTTCACCTGGGCCTGAGAATTTTAGCAAGCCAGGCTCCTGAGAACTTGTAACAAATGCATGTTTAACACTTTCTCCCTCAATCCCTCAATCCATACTCACAGAGCCCCACAGAAGGGGCGGGAAGAACCCCAGGGGCGACTGTAGGAAGGCTGCCTACCTGCCACAACAGCTCCTGGCTCCCACTCTACACACGCTGCGCCCCACCGCCCGGCCCACCTGTGACTGTGACAGAGGAGCCTCCCAGCTGGCCACACCACACAGGGCCTCCGCGAGTGACCGGGAAACCCCGAGCCTAAATCTCCTTAAATAGCCTCCCTGGCCTGGGCCAGTGGCCGATCTAATCTGAGCTGGTTTCTAATCAGATCCGTTTCAACGCCAAGGGCTGGGCTGGAGCCAGCCCCAGGGCCTTCTGGGAGACCCAGATGCAGGTCCCCTTGATGCCCCCATGCAAATAGGAGGGCAGGTGGGGCTGGGTAAGTACTTTATGGGATTAATTGGCAGCGAATCTCATCCCCTCCATCATCCTCATCAATGCGGGGGTGTCCCAGCAAGAACTGCTGCTCTCAGCACCATGGAGGGGGAGGCGGCCCAGGGTCCCATGGGGAGGCCAGCCTACCTCTCAAGGACTCAAGAGGGCAGGACTCAGTTTATTCCCGCAAGAGTACCCATCTCAGCACACACAGGGGCCTGGTCTTGGCTCTGAGAGGCCCTGAGGACCTCCTGCCTCTCTCTTGTTTTTCTCTCCTCCAGGGCTCATTCGGCCCCAGGGGAACCTGTCTGGTCACTCACCAGGCACATTGTGCCAGGTTTTATGTAAAGAACTACAAAGTAACCTTGCGCTCATTGTGCCAAGGGGGCTGGGGAGGAGGGCTCAGGTCTTCCAGCCAGCTCTGGGCCTCGGGCCTCAGAGAGAAGACAAGACAAGACAAGGGGTGTGAGTGTTCGCTGCCTCGGGCCAGAGGGGACACACCGGGCCAATCCCTGCACATGGTGCTCTGCTCACTCCAGCTGCTGCAACCAGACAGAGGGACAGCCACAGAGACAGGAATGGAGATAGACAGAGGAAGATGGAGGGACAGACACGCAGATGGAGACAGACAGGTGGATGGAGATGGAGATGGAGACAGATGGACAGAGGATGGAGACAGGGAGAAAGACAAGCAGACAGAAGATGGAGACAGATGGACAGATGGAAGACTAGAGACAGAAGGACAAAAGGTCAGGCCCAGGATGAGGCAGGGAGCAAAACAGGCAGACAGAGCGGAAGGCCTTGGGGTAGCTGAGCAGACGCCTCCAAAGCCCTCAGCAGGGTTCACTGCCTCTTCTGCAGGGCCAGCTGCAGCTCTCCTGGTAAAATTAGGGCACTGTCCAGCCCATCTTGGCCTAGGTAGGGATGCCTTTGGTCAGTGGCCCCTGTACCCCTTGGCCAAGGCATGTGTGGTGCAGGTGGGAGCAGCCAAGAACAGGTGACCTCCTGGCCATGGGGGAAAGGGGGAGCGGAGGGGCCAGCACTCCAATCTCCTTCAGGCCTCACTGACAAATTTATCTTGTAATGTCCCAAGTAAAAGGCTCATAAAATGTCATCAATGTTCATGACAGGTCATAAAAATGATCAGTTGAGCTAGCAACTCCAAAATGAGGTGGAAATAAGTTTAAAGATGTTTTTATTGTAATTCGGCTCCGGGACCCTGCTGCTTTCTTCGAGTGGTAAATAACAACTGGTCCAGCCAGGGCTGGGACTCGACTCGGGTGTGCTGGGGAGGGCCACCTCTCATACCCCGCTCACCCACCCAATGCCTGCTGTGATGGGCCCACTAGTGCTGCACTGGACCCCAAAGACTGGGCACCATAAACCCACCCCCACTGCACCCTGGAGGAGAAGTTGGGCCCTGAATCCCATCGCCTCAAGCCCTCTATTTTCCTCCCCCTCTCCCATCCGTGTTCTACAGCTGGGTCTGTACTGAGCAGAGCAAGCCCTATGTGGAGGGCCAGAGTGAGCCTCTAAAACCAAATACTCTCAGCCATCAAATCAATTCCGACTCAGCTCGATCCTGGAATTGTGGGTTATGCGCTGGGCTCCCAACCACAAGGTCAGTAGCTTAAAACCACCAGCTGCTCCATAGGACAGAGACAAGGCCTTCTACTCCCAGGATGAGTGACAGTCTTGGAAACTTACGGGGGTGGTTCTACCTTGTCCCTCTAGGGCCTCCATGAGTCAGGGTGACATTCCAGAAGCCAGGGAACCAAGGACAGGCCCACAGATCCAGTGGGCAGGCCCAGGTGGGAGGTAGCTATGAAATTACCGGAGAGCAATCGAAAAGCCAGCTTGGACTCCTACCTGCAGGATGTCTCTCGGAAGGAGATGTTCACGTCCCAGTGAGTGTGGACCCTGCAGGGAGAGAGGTCGGTAGTTCCCATGCAGTCGGCACCTATGCCAGGTGAGGGGTCTCCCCCCAAAGACCCCAAGATCAAGGGGAGGGTGGGTGGTAGCCAGTATGGAAAAGGGTGGGAAAACAGGCTGGGCAGTACCCAGAGATGGGCTGGGGGAATTATCTTTGGGGAGAACCGGGAGTGTGTGAAGAGACTAGAGTAGCGGTTCTCAACCTGTGGGTCATGACCCTTTTGAGGGTCAAACAACCCTTTCACAGGGGCTGCCCGATTCATCACAGTAGCAAAATGCCAGTTATGAAGTAGCAACAAAAATAATTTTATGGTTGGGGGTCACCACCACATGAGGAACTACATTAAAGGGTCTCGGCATTGGGAAGGTTGAGAACCACTGGGCTAAAGGGTTGGAATTGCTGTGGATGTCTAGAAGGTTCTCCTGAAGCATGTGTTGTGTTAGACAAGTGGACAGGGAGATGGACAGACAGACAGATGGGTAAATGGCTGGGTGGACGGATGGGTGGGTGGGCAGCTGAAGGTGACTCTTCTGGAAGTGGGGGTGGGACTGTCATCAGGAAGGTGACACTCAAGTCTTGGGGAACAGTGAGGACAGGAGAGCCCCTGACACTGCCCCCTACCCTGTGGACCCCAAGCCCAGGTTCTGCTTCCTATGCCCCTCCTCCTTGTTCTATGTCTCCCCCACACCAATCCCACCCCCCACCCCCAATTCCCGGTGGCCAGTCCCGGCCAATCACCTTCTCTTCATGATACTGACTCGAACGTCGTCCTCGCGCTTCAGAGCTGGCCGCCGCCTGCAGGCCGGGCCGCTCCCGTCACAGGTGCCATCTCTCACCAGGAAGCCGGGGGCTGGCTCCTTCTTCAGGACCCGAGCAGGAGGCAGGGCGATGGTCCTCTTATCTGCCAGCCGCCCCCGGTTCTGGGCAGGTGGAGGAGAGAAGGGTCAGGCCGATTGTCTCCCAGGTCACAGAAGCCTTTGAGGTAGGTGGTCACCAAGGACAAACGGGCGCAGTCCATTTGTATGTACATATATGTACACGTCTCAGGGCGTGAGGCCAGGCCATCCCCACTCCGGACTCTGCCCCAGCTCCTGACAAACAGCCGCTCAGCCTGTGATGGGGGTGGGGAAGGCCCTGCACCCCTGCCCCGCGCCCCCATGAGCCGACTGGCTCCTCCTTCATTCTGCTCCCCCACTGGGTGCCCCAGTGTCCCCCGCCATGGTAATCCCAAAGCGGTGCCAAGGTCAACAAGCATGGTCCAGTGTGAATCTCAACAAGTGCCAAAGTCAACAAACACAGTCCAGTGTGAACCCCCAAACCGAAGCCAACGTTGACAAGCCCAGTCCAGCATGGACACCCAAACCAATGTCAACAATACGGCCTCATTCCACACGCTGCCACCTTACAGGGCCCGCTCCGGCTGGCTGACCACGGCCTGGCACTGGCAGAGCTGTGACGCATTATTCCCTCCCCCAACCCCCTCCAGAGCAGGCAATCTCGGGCCCTGCTGAGCTCGTGGTCCAAAGACCCCCTTTGCAGCCCAACCAGCTGAGGGCCCAGAATCGAGGGGTTCCCATCAAAAAAGAAAAGCCCAGGCAAGATAGACCAACCCAGTCCCTCCACCACGGGCTCAAACCTAAGGATTCTGAGGACTGCGCAGGACCAAGCAGTGTTCTTTCTGCTGTGCTGAAGGTCACGATGAGTCAGATCTGACTGGACAGCCCCTAACAATAACCTAGCCTGTTGTAGACCAGGCACTGGAGCCCAGCCTCAGCCTCAGGAGAGCCCCGTCTTCTCCTCTACTGCCTTCCTGCTGTGTGTGTGTGTGTGTGTGTGTGTGACACACACGAGGGAAAAGGCCCACAAAAGGAACCTGGGATCTGGCCGAAGTGCCCCCGGGCTGCATGCCAATGCGCCGGATGCAACAGCATCCACGGAGAAACCCGGTCCCTGTGGGTGGGTTGCCTGGAGTTGCTGAGGAGGGGCGGGCTGGAGGTAGCTGCAGAAAGAGACCTCGGAGCTTGAGGCCAAAATGTCAACCCCACTGCCATCTAACAGCACCCAGACTTGAAAAGTGGGTGTTGGAGCCTCTGCCCCCGCCAAGCCCAGAAGGCTGTGGAGGGGGCATGACCTAAAGCTGCCCCTGTGACTTC
>NW_022111357.1:44521186-44526802 GCF_000313985.2 Echinops telfairi
TAGCTGAGCAGACGCCTCCAAAGCCCTCAGCAGGGTTCACTGCCTCTTCTGCAGGGCCAGCTGCAGCTCTCCTGGTAAAATTAGGGCACTGTCCAGCCCATCTTGGCCTAGGTAGGGATGCCTTTGGTCAGTGGCCCCTGTACCCCTTGGCCAAGGCATGTGTGGTGCAGGTGGGAGCAGCCAAGAACAGGTGACCTCCTGGCCATGGGGGAAAGGGGGAGCGGAGGGGCCAGCACTCCAATCTCCTTCAGGCCTCACTGACAAATTTATCTTGTAATGTCCCAAGTAAAAGGCTCATAAAATGTCATCAATGTTCATGACAGGTCATAAAAATGATCAGTTGAGCTAGCAACTCCAAAATGAGGTGGAAATAAGTTTAAAGATGTTTTTATTGTAATTCGGCTCCGGGACCCTGCTGCTTTCTTCGAGTGGTAAATAACAACTGGTCCAGCCAGGGCTGGGACTCGACTCGGGTGTGCTGGGGAGGGCCACCTCTCATACCCCGCTCACCCACCCAATGCCTGCTGTGATGGGCCCACTAGTGCTGCACTGGACCCCAAAGACTGGGCACCATAAACCCACCCCCACTGCACCCTGGAGGAGAAGTTGGGCCCTGAATCCCATCGCCTCAAGCCCTCTATTTTCCTCCCCCTCTCCCATCCGTGTTCTGCAGCTGGGTCTGTACTGAGCAGAGCAAGCCCTATGTGGAGGGCCAGAGTGAGCCTCTAAAACCAAATACTCTCAGCCATCAAATCAATTCCGACTCAGCTCGATCCTGGAATTGTGGGTTATGCGCTGGGCTCCCAACCACAAGGTCAGTAGCTTAAAACCACCAGCTGCTCCATAGGACAGAGACAAGGCCTTCTACTCCCAGGATGAGTGACAGTCTTGGAAACTTACGGGGGTGGTTCTACCTTGTCCCTCTAGGGCCTCCATGAGTCAGGGTGACATTCCAGAAGCCAGGGAACCAAGGACAGGCCCACAGATCCAGTGGGCAGGCCCAGGTGGGAGGTAGCTATGAAATTACCGGAGAGCAATCGAAAAGCCAGCTTGGACTCCTACCTGCAGGATGTCTCTCGGAAGGAGATGTTCACGTCCCAGTGAGTGTGGACCCTGCAGGGAGAGAGGTCGGTAGTTCCCATGCAGTCGGCACCTATGCCAGGTGAGGGGTCTCCCCCCAAAGACCCCAAGATCAAGGGGAGGGTGGGTGGTAGCCAGTATGGAAAAGGGTGGGAAAACAGGCTGGGCAGTACCCAGAGATGGGCTGGGGGAATTATCTTTGGGGAGAACCGGGAGTGTGTGAAGAGACTAGAGTAGCGGTTCTCAACCTGTGGGTCATGACCCTTTTGAGGGTCAAACAACCCTTTCACAGGGGCTGCCCGATTCATCACAGTAGCAAAATGCCAGTTATGAAGTAGCAACAAAAATAATTTTATGGTTGGGGGTCACCACCACATGAGGAACTACATTAAAGGGTCTCGGCATTGGGAAGGTTGAGAACCACTGGGCTAAAGGGTTGGAATTGCTGTGGATGTCTAGAAGGTTCTCCTGAAGCATGTGTTGTGTTAGACAAGTGGACAGGGAGATGGACAGACAGACAGATGGGTAAATGGCTGGGTGGACGGATGGGTGGGTGGGCAGCTGAAGGTGACTCTTCTGGAAGTGGGGGTGGGACTGTCATCAGGAAGGTGACACTCAAGTCTTGGGGAACAGTGAGGACAGGAGAGCCCCTGACACTGCCCCCTACCCTGTGGACCCCAAGCCCAGGTTCTGCTTCCTATGCCCCTCCTCCTTGTTCTATGTCTCCCCCACACCAATCCCACCCCCCACCCCCAATTCCCGGTGGCCAGTCCCGGCCAATCACCTTCTCTTCATGATACTGACTCGAACGTCGTCCTCGCGCTTCAGAGCTGGCCGCCGCCTGCAGGCCGGGCCGCTCCCGTCACAGGTGCCATCTCTCACCAGGAAGCCGGGGGCTGGCTCCTTCTTCAGGACCCGAGCAGGAGGCAGGGCGATGGTCCTCTTATCTGCCAGCCGCCCCCGGTTCTGGGCAGGTGGAGGAGAGAAGGGTCAGGCCGATTGTCTCCCAGGTCACAGAAGCCTTTGAGGTAGGTGGTCACCAAGGACAAACGGGCGCAGTCCATTTGTATGTACATATATGTACACGTCTCAGGGCGTGAGGCCAGGCCATCCCCACTCCGGACTCTGCCCCAGCTCCTGACAAACAGCCGCTCAGCCTGTGATGGGGGTGGGGAAGGCCCTGCACCCCTGCCCCGCGCCCCCATGAGCCGACTGGCTCCTCCTTCATTCTGCTCCCCCACTGGGTGCCCCAGTGTCCCCCGCCATGGTAATCCCAAAGCGGTGCCAAGGTCAACAAGCATGGTCCAGTGTGAATCTCAACAAGTGCCAAAGTCAACAAACACAGTCCAGTGTGAACCCCCAAACCGAAGCCAACGTTGACAAGCCCAGTCCAGCATGGACACCCAAACCAATGTCAACAATACGGCCTCATTCCACACGCTGCCACCTTACAGGGCCCGCTCCGGCTGGCTGACCACGGCCTGGCACTGGCAGAGCTGTGACGCATTATTCCCTCCCCCAACCCCCTCCAGAGCAGGCAATCTCGGGCCCTGCTGAGCTCGTGGTCCAAAGACCCCCTTTGCAGCCCAACCAGCTGAGGGCCCAGAATCGAGGGGTTCCCATCAAAAAAGAAAAGCCCAGGCAAGATAGACCAACCCAGTCCCTCCACCACGGGCTCAAACCTAAGGATTCTGAGGACTGCGCAGGACCAAGCAGTGTTCTTTCTGCTGTGCTGAAGGTCACGATGAGTCAGATCTGACTGGACAGCCCCTAACAATAACCTAGCCTGTTGTAGACCAGGCACTGGAGCCCAGCCTCAGCCTCAGGAGAGCCCCGTCTTCTCCTCTACTGCCTTCCTGCTGTGTGTGTGTGTGTGTGTGTGAGAGAGAGAGAGAGATTGTCTGCAGGGGCTGGGAACCTGGGAACCTCTGGATGACAACAGCAGCTACTAGGGACCTGAGGAGGCCTTCAGAGTGTTCCCAGGGGAGAGGTGATGGGCAAAAGGGACCCAACTCAGGAGGGGTGACATCAGCTCGTAGCCCCAGACCACAGCCTCATCCCTCTCTGAGTCTAGGGTTCCCCTTGGCAATGGAGAAAAAATTATGTACCTCCTGCTCCCAATGATAAACGATTCAGATAAATTGAAGGTGGGCTTTTGGCCTGCCCTGGGAGATTCAAGGTCCCTTTCCCCTGCCCCCCGCCCCCAACCAAAACCAGAGGTCTGCACTGGTTTTGGACCTTTCAGAAGGCAGAGCAGTAGCAGGGGAGGCCTCTGTGGCCTCTTGTCTTAAGGGGTAGGTGGGGCAGGGCCAGTGGGTTGGGGGCCTGCATATGAAGGAGCTTAGGGGATTCACTTAGGGGTTGGCTGGTGAGGCTCTTGACACCTGAGGACCCCTGGGGTGTCACAGGATGGATCATGGCCATGGCCCTCCGAGATGCAGTATGTGTAGCATTTGTGAGGGCAAGCCCTGCTTACAGAGTGGGTGTCTGTGATGTCCAGTCACAACTTTATGCCCACAGATGTGACCTGCCCCTAGCATTTCCAGGAGCCCAGAATGCCCTCCGTGCCAATGTCACTGAGAGTCCCAATAAACAAGCCCACACGAGCCCTTGTTCCCACCTGGAATGGGGGCTTCTGAGAGGAGCCAAAAATGGGGAACTATGGGGCACAGTGACAGCACCCACTCTCTCCAACTTCTCCACGAGGGGGCCCCTAATTCCCTCCCTGCGGTTTGCCATCCTCCACCTCTGCTCTTGTCACTAAAGGCCACACGGCATGAACCAGCCTCATCCAGACCCGTCAGGCCAGGGTTCCAGCTCCCAGGCCCCTCCACCCTGACATGCAAGTCACTCGAATCCAAGGCTGTAGCCACCTCAGAACAAGAGCCACCCTGACTGGGGCTGTTCAGAGTTGGACCAGACAACACAGTGACCCCCAGACCAAGGAGGGTAGAACCCATGGCTCACTCCGATGACCCCACCCAGGAAGACCCCACCCTCTGGCCTTTTGGAGAAGCACCTTCAAGACACAGAAGACAGAAGACCCTAGGACTAAGTCCTGCATCCAAACGGGGAAGGGGCTGGGGCGCCTCAAGGTTCCAACACCTATTCAGGCTCTCCCCCACCCACCCCACATTTCCCTCAGAGCCACCCTGCAGCACACCATGAGGGTTAAGGCCGCAACTCCCGATCTTGGAAAAACAGCACAAACGTGTTGGGAGGGCAGTCCCTACAGTCCCAGTTACCTTCCCCCCACGTCTTACCACGGGGGAGGAGATTCGGCAGCCTGGGCAGTCGCAGATGGGAGGGTGCACCTGCAGGATGCCCTTGGACATGAGCGTCTTCAGACTTTTCCCTGTGAAGAGAGCCGGAGGCGGTGCCGGTCGGCAGGCGCAGAAGCCCGCGTGGGTGGCACACCGTCCAGAGGCGCAGCCAGCGGCACGTGGACGAAGCACGCCCTCCCCTTACCCACCTCCGAGCAACTTCCCAGCCCGCCGCCCGGCCCACCCTGGCGGCCGCCGCCGCCGCGGGGGAACTGCAGGCTCTAAACCCAGCTGGGGCGAGCGCCTTTCCTGGCAGAGGCCGGGCCTCTTCTCCGCCTCCGCGTCCCTCCCCGCGCTCCACCCCCTCCAGTCCTGACCGCCTTCCCCTCCGGGAGTCCCGGGCTGCGCCAAGGGAGGCCGAGTCTGCGCGCAGGGGAGCAGCACCGTAGGGACCCGGCTCTGCACCCACTCCTGCGGCCGGAGGTGCGCCCACCGCGGAGCTGCGAACCCCAAAGTCCAGGGCCACCCAGTCCCTAACTTTCTAACTCTCACTCTGCCTGGCGCTCACCATGCTCCCCCGCGTTCCACTCAGGCGGCCCCCCACGTCGCGCCCGTAGAGCGAGGCTCTTGCCGGCGGCGCCCGAAGAGGCTGCGCCTGGCCCAGTCACTCGGGCTCCGCGCGCGCCTCCGCGCCGACGCGCGTTCCCGCGCCGCCCCCCACCTGCCCGCACCGCCCCCGCGCCTTCCCTCTGCCTTCACGAGCGCGCCCCGCACCCCGACTGCACGTGCACCCCTGTACTCTCGCCGGAACCCGGGTCCGCCTTGGGGCAGGCAGGTGTCCCACCGAGCCAGCCTCCCGCCGGCTTCCCCCGAGCGGCCAACAACTTCCCCAGGTCCACCAGCCCGGCGCGCCGGGGCCCGGGAGGAGCGGGGGGCTGTTCCTGCGCAGCCCCGGACCTGCAGCGCCCCCACGGGGCCGAGCCGGGGCTCCCCGGCGGCGAGCGAGGGCGGTCCGGTGGCGGGTCCCCCGGGAGTGCGGGGGTCCACCCCGCGGGTCTCCGGCGCGGCCGCACCTTTGTGGCGGATGCTGCGTTTCCAGTCCTTGGCGGTCTCGCGGCCGCTGACGAACTGGAACTCGTTGGGCGTGAGCCACTCGCCGCGGTGGCGGATGGACGGGCCCTTGCTGCCCTGGCAGAGTTTGCGCACGTAGAGCAGCGCGCGGTTGGCGCCGCACTCCACCTCGATGCACGGCTCGCCGTTGTCCAGCAGCGGC
>NW_022111357.1:44527971-44541826 GCF_000313985.2 Echinops telfairi
GTCACTTCGCCAGCAGCTGGTTTCAGGGAAAGCTGGAGTCTGGGACTCCACGTGGGGCGCGCACCCGAGAGGGTCTGCCCCTCCTCGGCCCCTGGGACGGCGACTGGGGTAGGATGCGGGTGGGTGGTCCCCTCGGCACATCTGCCAGCTGTGGGGCTGCTTGGTGGTGCGTGCCCTCCCCCATCCCCTCTTTACCGTGCTCTCTGAAAAACAAGCCCAGCCATTTGCACGATTGCCATACCTTTCCTTCTTGTCGATCGCTGCTAGTGACCTTCCCACTCGGAGGTTTTCCTGTGAGTCCATTTCAGGGAACAGAGGACTGAGACCTGCGGGCGGCGGGGGGGCGGGAAGGGCAATACATATAATGGCACTTAGCTGTACCAATGCCAGGCTCTTGACCCCGGAACAAAAGTGAATGGAGTCTCCACCCAGCCTAAAGCAAGGGGCCCATTTGTCCCCTGATGGACTGGTCTGTGCACCCGCATCTTCCTCACCCCAGCATGGCAGGGTATGGGAGCTAGGAACTTCAGCCAGGCTAGTGGGACATATCTGTCTTTTGGGGGCAAGCTAGAACGTACTGCAGGTGGTCCGATGGAGCTCCCTCTGCCCGACCCTGCCTCTACCCCCACCCCACCCCTAGATGGGTCAACTGCTTGGTGCACCTGGCAGAGGAACCCTGTGGGTATCTCCCTAACCCAGGCTCTGTGCCCACAGGTCTGTGCCCATAGCACCTTCTGTGGGGGAGGGCCTGGAAGCAGCCAGCAGACGGAGGAAAAGCCCCCATCCCACCCAACTTCCTTCTAGCAAAAGCTAGCTTCAGCCAAGCAGGTGGCTGGGCCACCGGGGCCACTGGCTCCCCTTCTGCTGATACACTTTCAGCAAGCAAGGCTTGACTAAGGGCCCCCGAGGCTGATCCAGATCCAGTAGGGGCCTGGGACTGCTGCATTGAGGGGGCTGACTCTGGGGCCCCTGACACCCAGCCTCTGGAGTTAGGACGGCCCACAACATCCCTACAGGTGGCAATGTGTTTGGGGACGTGGTGAACTCTCACTGTGATGCCTCTTGGTGCCCAGATACAGACAAGTGGGTACTTCAGCTGTGCCAGACTATCTGGTAGCCTGCTCACAGACTACAGGTTGCCCTCCCTCCCTGCCCCCCACCCAGCCCAGCTCCTGGTGTGACACTGGGATTGGTGAGAGGCTGTCTGGTTTGTTGGAGGGGGGGTGCCATTGGGGGGTGGGGGATAGGCTTCGGCCTGGTGAGAGGCCAGGTGAATGAGGAGTGTTGTGTCCACAGTCTGGCCATAGCCCTGATCCTCTGCCACCCTGTCCTCACCTAGTCCCATGCACATCAGCGTGCCCACCTGGCCCCTGACCCTAACCCTGTGATGATTTGGGAGGGAGCTGGTATCTACAGCCCTCCTGACTTATGTATCCTGGACTCTCACCTGAAAAGGAACCTGATGCTTGCCTACAGCCAGGGGCCGGTGGGGTCATAACCCCTCTATGTAGGACCACCCCTTGCTCCCAAACTCTGGCCCACAGCACTGGTAGGCAAAGCACTGGTCTGGCCCTGGTTTCTGGAGAGGCATCTAGCTGGCTGGGAGAGAGGGTGGAAAGTGGAGAGGTGTCTAATCTAGCCCCTCCATCCTGGCCCTAGCAGGAAAAGGAGGGTCCCTTTCTAAAACATCCTGACAGAATGAAGAGCTCCCTGCAGGACCCTTTCCTCTCAGAGCCACCTCAACCCCCAAGGGGCTGCCCCAGGGGCTACATAGGGCCAGTAGGGCCATGGGCAGTCAGGGCCATCACAGCCCCTCAGCATCCTGCCCCCCCCCCAAGGGACTCCAGGCTCCACCATGTTCTGGTCTGGGGCACTGTGCACCATCCTCCCTGCCTCTCCAGCTCCAGAGAGACCAAAGGGACAGAGTTTGGAGCAGGATGGCATCGACCCCAGCTCCACATTCTGGACAGCACTCCAGGACCCCTGGGCACAGCCTGGCGCCCAACCTAGGCTGATGCTCCACCTGCCAAGCCCGAGCGCCAGCCGGTCGCTGCTCGTGATCCCCCGCACAGGGCCCCTCCGCTGCTGAGGCCGGAGCCTCAGCTGCCGCCAGGGGAGGGAGGGGAAGGGGAGGGTCATAAATAACCTGCAGGCTACAGCCCCAGGCAGGGCAGACGGTGACCGGAGCGCCCCAGGGGAGCAGCAAGCACGTGGAGGTGTCCTGCTGGCCCCAGGGCCCCAAACCCAAGCGCTGCCAGCCTTGACCAGCACTCCCCTGTCCCAGAGTTCCTGTCCACCCACTCTGCATACTGCTCCTAGACCAATACCTCTTCATTCATCAATCGATCAATCATTTATTGAGCACCAGCTGTGGTGTAATCCCAGGAAGAACTGGAGGCCCAGAGGTGAGACTGGAAGGTGAGAGGGGGAGGCAGCTGCAGAGGGAAGCAGGGGTCCCTGCGACCAACTGTGGAGAGCCAGGAGGTACTGGAGAGCAGAGGGAGCCCCTCCCGGGCTCTGGCCACCTGAGCCCACCAGAGGGTTTTCCTCACACTAAAAGGCTCAGGCATCTCCAGACCGAGCAGGAGCAGTGCAGGGGCACACAGGCCTTGGGGACACTCGCACACGCACTCACTGGCATGCATAGACACACACACACTGGGATACATGCACACACACACAGGCACCCACCACCACTCACAACGGCTCTCATTCTCAGAAACACCCATCCACCCACCCGTCACATGCTCACCCCCTGCAATCAAGCTGGTTTGTTCAGCATCTCCCAAATCTGCCTACCCAGGCCTCCCCCCACACACACATACTCACCACAAACACGCTCAGACATGTATGTCCTCTGAGAGGTGCTCACAGACACAGACATAATGCCAAGCTCTGGGCACACAGACATGTACCCAGAAGTGAAGTTCATAAAACCGCAGACTCTCTGCTCCCAGGGGACATGGGCCCCCACATCCACCCGCCCAGACGCCGCTGCCATCTCAGGGCTGGAGTCCCATTGGCAGTGCTGTGGACCAAGGAAGAGCTAACCTCAGAGGTCAGCGGAGCTCTGTTGGATGACCAGTGAGTGACCAGATCCTCCAGGATGACGACTTCCCTTGGCTTCTGGTCAGACAAGCTGCTCTCTGGCTTCCAGCCACCATTTCAGGGAACAGGGAGGTGACAGGTCTGCAGAGATGCCAGCTGAGAATGATACCCCCCTGACCCCCCATGTGTGTATACAGAGTCAGACCCTTTCAGACGCACACGTTGGGAGCTGGTAGATACCTGCAGGGACATGGCCCTAGGACAGTCACCTGCCAGCAGACCTAGAGCCTGAGCTGGGCCCTGCAGGGAGCAGTGGGTACAGAGGTCAGGGCAACTGGGGCCAAGGGTGGGCTCCAGCCAGTGGCCAGAACTTTGGGTCTTCCGGACACCACCCACCCAATCCCCCACCATTCTTAAGACCTTGGTTTCCCAGCTGTAAGACTCTGTGCTCAAAGGCCATGGGGTCCCTGGATGCAGAGCAAAGGCCAGGTCTCAGGTGAGGCTGGGGCCTGTCAGGATGGGAGGTGGGAACCCCAGAGACAGGCCCAGCCTGCTGGAACTGGGGACAGCAATGCCCCCACCTCAGGGTCTGGAGAGCGTCTGATGCCAAGTCTGATCAGTGAGGCAACCCATCCTGGTCAAAGAGCCACATGTGCTTCCCCACCCGAGGTCCCAGCTCTGCAGTCTGCATCACTCCCTGCTCCCCACAACTGCCCACCAGCGTCCCTACCCTGGCAGTACCTTTGTGTCCTAGCTTCTTAAGGGCCAGGCGCAGGCACCTGTTTCATCAGAGAGAGAGAGGGAAGAGCTGTTAGCCTAGAAGGACCAGGAGACTCCACTGGCTGGGGGCCCGGGCTTATTGGTGTCTACAGAGGGCTGCCCAATGAGAGGCCAGGCGATAGCAGGCTGGGCTTCCCCGGACAAATGAGCACATTGTGCAGATGGGGATGTTCTGTTCTGAGGAGCCTGCCAGGGCAGAGGGCAGGGACAGCCAAAGACCCTCCTGGGACGTCAATCATGGAGTGGCCTCCAGGCCCTGCAGCCCAGGTGCAAGCGGCTGCTGCCTGGCTCCTGGTGCCTCCTGGTGCTCACAGTGGGTCAAGGGGAATGTGTGCTCAGGGCCCGGAGGGCAGAACTCAGACTTGGGACCAGACTCAGGGCCTCAAAACAAAGGGAAACAGCAGAGTTGCCTGGCAACAGCATCAGCATCAGCTCCTGCTGGAGGGAGGGAGGCAGGAGCTCTGGTGCACGGAGGTGCAGGAAAGGGCTGGAGGCCACCTGCCCGGGGCGTCCCTCTCCAGGCTCTGCAGAGAGCCCCTCGCCCACTACACAGGCAGGTCCCAGGGCACCTAGAGCTGGCTGCGCATGCACGTTTCCTGGTCCCAGTGTGGCCACTGGACAAGGAGCACAAAGAGGCATGACTCAGAATGGCACTGAGCAATGGGTGGAGAGGACCCAGCAGAGACCCCACGCAGCAGCGATACAGGGAACACTCCCTCCACCTCAGACACCCCCTTCAGCCTTTGGGAACCTCACCAGCAGGCAAGCAGGCAGGAGGTTGACTTCAACTCAGACATTCCCCAGGTAAACCCAGTCACCCTGGATCCCCTCCCACGGGATGTGCATCCACACAAAGTGTGGAGATCTCCACAGCACTGTGGGTGCCAGGCCTGCATGCACCCAGCAGGACCCAGCCTGCCCTGGGAGGAGGTGGGTCATCCTGGCCTTCCCACACTGCCCACCTCATCCAGGCCACATGGCTTCTTTGTTATGTTGGGGTCTTTAGAGGGAGCAAGCGTAGGTGGGCCCCCGGCTGGTTCTGCTTTCCACTCCAAGTCCGGCCCCTGACTGGCTGGCTGCGATCTAATTTGAGTCTCCACAGTCCCCCACAAGGCCTGGACCCCCACTGCCCATCCCCTACCTTTGGGCAGACTGGTGAAGTGTGAGTCCTAGCTGGCTGCCCGTGAGTGGGAGGAGGTTTGTGTGGAGAGTATCAGCTAGCCCCCAAGTTCTGCTTCCTGGGCCAGTTTCCTAGACGGCAAGTGGAGTCAGTCTCCTTGTTCATACCGACATGTTTCGTGGATGCAGGGTGACTTTTGTACTGAGGTGGACAGAGCCTCCCTCAGTATTGTCTTATGTCACGTGATACCATGCAGCCACCAATCCATTCACTCATCTACTTACTCATCCACCCATCCATCTACTCACCCATCTCCCTACCCACCCATCCATCTACTCACCCATCTCCCTACCCACCCAACCATCCATCCATTCACCTACTCATTCATCCATCTACTCATCAATTCATCCACTCCCCATCTACCTATCTATCCATCCATTCACCCAAACACTCACCCATCTATCATTCCATCCATCCATCTATCCACTCACCCCATACCATCCACTCATTCACCCATCCAGCCACCCAGTCACCTACTCTTGTCTACCACAAACCCATCCTCAGCCTGTGTTTGAGGGGTGGGTGCCAGTGGGAGAAGACCGAGGGGGTAAGTGGGAGGCGCTATGAGGAGGGTGTCTGGGCACGGGGCCACAAGTACAAGTAGGCTGACACACAGGAAGGCGTCAACTGGAGCACCAGGAAGGATCATCCCAAGGTGCTGAGGTCAGAAGAGGACCAGAACGGGGCAGAACGTCAGCATGAAGCTGGCACAACAGTTGAAGGTCGAGAGGCCCCCATGAGACCTGGATTTGTCCTTGCCAGCTAGGAGCCACCCTGCCACAGCTCAAGGCCCCCAGTGTCAGGAGCCCCCTCATGCCCTGAGCTTCAGAGACTCTGGTGTTCAACTGTTTGTATGAGGCAGAACCCAGATTCCACAGGCAGCCATCTGTCTGTCTGCTGAAGCATGCTGGCATCTGCACAGGCATAGAACATCAAAGGTCAGTCTCTTTTGCCCTGGGGAGGGGTTTCCCCACTTGGGGGACACCACACTCCTCCATGAAAAGGCTAGAACCACCCTCAATCCAGCTTCATCCAGTTGGCTTACTCTTCCTCTCCCAGTGCCCCACTTCTCGGTGGACCAGCCTCCCTCGTCCTGTCCCCTGGGGCCAAGCCAGAAGCTTGCTGGATAACTTGGGGAGGGTCGGGTGGGGTCATTGCCCTTTCACCTGTGTAGTCTCGGCTCGGCCTTGAACATGGGCTCCGAGGTAGGTTTCACTCTACCCCAGGCCATTCTGAAGGGCACACTCCATGTCACTGTGGCCCCCACACCCCCCCGGAGCTGACAGTACAGTAGAGGGCACCTTGGCCAGGGCCCCATATTGGGGCCCCGCAGGCGGGGTCGGTGGATGTGTGGAGGGTGGGCCGTGGCTGGTGAACATGGATCAATAGATGGATGGGTGGGTGAGTGAGTAGATGGGTCAGCTCCACCCTAGGCCCCCTTCTCTTCTATCTGTACTTATGTGATTTTCTTTATCTGTAACACCCTCATCTCTAACTCCCGCCGGCTTGAGCGTGTATGGCCTGTCAGACCTGTCCACCTCCCTGCCCCTGGAGCACCTACCCAACCCCAACCTGCCGTCCTGTGATTCCCATACCACCCTCACACCAGCATCTGTCCCTCAGGTGCCCCCTGAGACCCCTGCCCACTGGCCCAGGCTGCTCTCCCACAGCTCTGCCTCCATGGTGCCCCCAGGCTCCGCCCCTGCTGGTGCCACATGAAAGCCATCGTCCTGATGGCCACAAGGCCTGCCTCTGCTCTGAGGCCAGCAGCTGCCCAGGACCCACGCCCAACACCACTCTCTGCCTCACATCCCCACCCCTGCCCCCCACCCCGCCACTCAGAAAGATGAAAACTTGTCTTTCATGACTATGTTGGTAACGGAGGAATATAATCCACGATGGATTCATTATTGTTCGTTTCTTATGATGGTATTCTTTTTCTTCTTCATTCTGTTTTTCAAAGAAAGTAAAATGAGAACGTTTCGTATTCATAGTCATTGAGTGGATTCTGACTCAAAGTGACCCCATAGGACAGGGCACAACTACCCCTGCGGGTTTCCCCCAGAGACTGTGACTCTGTAAGGGGGCAGAAAACCCCTTCTGCCTCCCAGAGCTCGGCTGGTGGGTCTGCACTGCTGGGCTTGCCGTTCGCAGCCCAACGCGATGCAGCAGGGCTCTTACTGGGAGGGGGTCCCAAAGATGCTGGGCCCACAGGCTGCGCCAGCAGGGCCTCACAGCTGCACCTGCTTCTTCTCAAACCTCAGCAGGGAGATTCCCTCCCCCAGAAGCCCCCAGCACCCTGCTCAGGGCCCCTGGGGCCCTAGGACACCAGTACAGGCCAAGACCCTATGGCCCCTGCTGGGCACCTAAGGCCCTGTAGCCAGGGGCTTGGACACTCTCAACTGTGCTGAGCTCAGAATACCTAGGAAGTAGGGGGTGGGGTGGCGCTTCCGCTAAAGGGGCGCCCCTGGATTGCTGATATGAGTGCCGCCCCGAGGCAGTGCTGGTCCACATACATGGAAACTGAGCTTGGAGGAGGCCTCGGGAAAAGGGGGTGCTGGCAGACAGCCGAGCTTTGGAAGAGAAGCCTGACCCAAGGGAAGGCAGGAAAGGCTTTAGAAATCACCCCTGAATTCCTGCCTCTGGAGGCCCCTGCTCCCCTCCCCTGGCTCCCAGGTAAGTCCAGCTGCTCCTACCCACCACCAGCCCTTGAGCCACTCTTGCTCCCCCAGGCATTGAGGAGAGGTGTGTGGGGGTTCATGCTTGCATACATGTGCCTACACACACACACACACACACACACACGTCTCTGCCTTAACCTTGGCCCCTAGAAGACCTGCTGTGGGGGTGCCCAGCAGTTGGTAGAAACAGGCTCTCTCCCCGTGGGGCTGTGGCAGAGGGGGTGGGGTGGGCAAGGGGATGGACACAACCCAGGACAAGCAGATTGCCCACAGGAGAGACTCAGACACTGGGCCCCTCGGCCCCTCTGAACCATAGCAGGACCCAGGCCGAGGCCCACCGCCAGCCCCCCACCCCGCTATAGCCCACCCCCCATAGCAAAGCAGCCTATAAAACACACAGCTCACGGGAGACAGCTTTATCTTGTTGATCGGAAGTCTGCCAGCCCAATTTATGAGGGAACATAAGATCTCCAAATCTGAATTTATGCGCCGTAGTATAACGAGGGGTCAATGAGATTAAAAGTGGGCTCAAGAGAGAGCCATCAGGCGCGCTGCCAGGAGGCTGGGGGGGTCCCCTCTGTCAGAAGGGGGGAGAGGAGAAGGCTGGGGAAGGGGGGAGAGTCTAGGAAGGGCTGGAGGGGAGAGGGGCCAGCCATAGGGAAGGGATGAAGATGGAGGAGAGGACTAAGGTCAGGTGGGGAAGGAGGAGGATGGTGAAGGCACAGAGGGGTCCAGAGAGAAGGGGTGCATTGGCCTGGGCAGAGGGCCTCCTAGGGCCCAGGAGTCTTCCACAAACCTGGGTCTTGGGGACGAGGTGGCACTGTAGGGGAAGGGTGACAGATGGGGCCAAATCCTTCCTTTAAAGACAGAGTGGGGTTCTTCTTGGGCTCTGAAGATCCAGAGGAGACCACCCCGAGACAGGCTGACTCCTGAAAGAGCCTGGACCCCCAAACCAGGGACTGTCATCAGTGGGGTCACTTTGGGTAGAGCAACCCCCCTCACTCCTTCCCTCTGCACCCTGCCCCTCTAGCCTCCCAACCCCTGTCAACGCCCCCCTCCTCTGCTCTGAGAAGGTCCTTGGTGGGTGAGGGGTGGGGGGCTTGCGCGCAGGAACTCTTCAGTGCGCAGCTGGGGCCTTGGCGGGCTGGTGGGCAGGCGCTCGGGGCAGACCCCGACCTCGGAATTTATACATATCACTGAAATGAAGGGGCTGGGCCGGCTCTGACCACAGACTCATTCATCCTCCAGTCGTTAATAATTCCTGCAATAAAGGATCGCTGCCCTGCACGCGGGGGCGGGGCCAGCCTTCCCCGGCGCCGGCCTCGGGAGCTGGAAACATAAATTATTAGTTTCTTATCGCTCTGCCCGCCATCGCTCATACTGCCAGGGTCTGGCAAGAGCCGGCGGCGGCTCCGCCTGCCTCCGCCGCTGTGGGCCTGGGCGGCCTGGGCCCCCCACCGTTCTTAGACAGGGGGTTGCCCTGGGGGTGGTGAGGGGCAGGGGGTGCTAGTTCTGCATCCAGAAAGACCAGAGCCTTTCTCCCAGGGCCCCTCTGCCTGTGGTAGATGCCAAACCCCAGGAGATTGGGGAAGTGAGGCACCCAGGCTGTGCTAAGCAGAATTACCATCCGCACAGCCTTGCAGTGCCCCCGGACACGCACGGCGACCCACTAGAGGTCGCCTGGCTCTGTTGGATCCAGCGCTGTGCACCTGTGCCCCTCTGGCTTGGCTCAGAGCACCTGTACCTGAGCGTGCACACCGGCAGAGATGGAACCCCCTCCTTTGTTCATGTCTTCCTGCAGGTGTGCACACCTGTGCTCAGCAGGGGCTGGTGCCAAGGTCCTGGCTCCCGTTGTTGCGGGGTGGGGGCTAGAAGCATCAAGTATCAAACAGTCTCCACACAGTTGGCCGATGCCTGGGGCTGTTGGAGAGAGGCTTGGGAAGATGGTGTGTGAGTGTCCTGAGATCCCACACACCTGTCATGGGCTGGACCTGGGGCTGTGTCTACCCCCCACCCCCCTCAGCCTCTGAGGTGACAGGAGGGGCCAAATGGCAAGGCTACAGACCCCAGGGTGCTCCAGCTGGAGTGATTATGGCAATTGTAGTAATTACAGGAATGAGGGCCTCCTGCCAGGCTCCCAGCCTGCCTCCTGCTGTTCCCTGCCCCACCCCCAAAGCGGAGGCCTTCCAAGAGGGTTGGGGCCCCTGGAGTGGGGACTCCAGATGACAGCTGTCCAGAGGAGGAGGAGGGAAGGAAGGCAGTCTCTCTCAGGACCAGACTTCTCTCAGACTCACCCCCATCTCAGCTCTGTCAGGGAGGGGGTGAACCCCTGAGGTTGACAAAGCCTGGGGGATGGGGCGTGCCCCCATTTTCTACTCACGTGATCTCATGAAACCTTTGTGCCTCAATCTGTAAAATGGGGGTGAGAAGCAAGGCAACATGGAATACTTATACAGGGCTGAACGGAGGGGGGCAGGCCCCAGGCCTGGGGCCAGTGGGTAGGTCTCTGCAAAGAGACAGATGTGCCACTTAGCTTCAAGCGTGGGAAAGTTTTCCCTGACCTACAGGGTCGCTATTAGCCAGAATCCACTCAATGACCAGTTTGGGTTTTTTGCCCCCACTCATGGTCCTTTGGACATATTATCAGGAGAGACCAGTCCCTAGAGAAGTACATCCTGCTTAGTAAAAGAAAGGGACAGTGAAAAAGAGGCAGGCCCTCGATGAGAGGGACCGACAGTGGCTGCAACCACGGGCTACAACCCAAGAACAATTGTGAGGCTGGTGCAGGCCTGGGGGGCTTCCGTCTGTTGCACAAAGGGTCGCTGTGAGTGGGAACTGACTCCTAAGCGGCACTACCAACAACTGCCACTAGGAGGAGCCCAAGTGTGCCATTATAACTACCGGGTAAACTGTTCAAAACCACTAGCCACTCCTTGAGAGAAAGATGAGGCTTACTATGCCCGTAAAGAACCCTATAGGGGCAGTCATGCCCTGTGCTATAGGAGGGCTATAAGTCGGCATCAACTCGATGGCAGTAAGTTTGTGTTTGTTTGTTTTTAATGCCGTCATGAAGCGACAGACTGGAACACAGGAGCTTGCAGGCTTGAAGGGACACTTTCTGGGGCTAGGACAGAGCACCCACAGGATCAGAGGGAACAGTGGCAGGGAGCAGGCGGGGCTATGAACAGGGTTTGCGCCCAAAGCCAGGGTGGAAAACTTAGTGCGCTGGAAAACAGCACCCACAGAGGGGTCTGCTGCAGGGGTGGGACCAAGCTGGCCTGGATGAAGCGCTGCTCTGGCCCGCTTCCTCAAACCAAAACCAAACTAAGCCATCCAGTCAACCCTAACACACGGCCACCCTGTACAACAGAGCAGGGCTCCCCCTGGGGGTACCCGAGGCTGTACATCTCCTCTTCCTCCCAAGGAACCACTGGGGGGTTTGAACTTTGGGCCTTGCAGTTCAGAGCCCCCTGGGCCACTGGAGCCCTTCCTTGGCCCCATCGGGGGACAGACCCGGCACGGTGTTTTCTGAGTGGGCCATGGGCCCCCTGGGTCAGCCTGGCCCCTGCTGTCCACTCCCAGTGAGTGTGCAGGCTGCCTGTGGCTTTTCTGTGGGGACCAGGAGGCCAGGGAGGGAGGGTGCCCACCACAGGATGTTAGTGATAAGTGTTCCATGCTGGGAGCAGCAGCCAAGACCTGGGAAAGGAGGCAAGCCTCCTTGGTGGTCTTGGGGGAGGGGGGCTTGTCCCCATGGGGGGCCACCTCTGGAAGAGGTGATTTCTAACCTGGGAAGGCCCCAGATGAGCAAGGCTTGCTTTCCGGCCTGGGAATGAACTCCCGGCAGGGCCGACGCCACCTTGACCTTCAAAGCCACGTGGGCATGTGTGTTGTCCACCGGGGCATGCATCTGCTGGAGTTTGGGACAGGGTGCTGCTGACAAGGGGCAGGAACTCTGGGACTGGTGTGGGAAGGGACTGACCTCTGACCTGCCTTGACTTCCAGGTCCCCCCAAAGGCACCAGCTCTGCAGGTGAATGGGCAGGTGGACCCAGGGTTGGGCTGAGCAGGGAGCGGGGCCCTGTGAGATGTTGGGTGCCACCCCCTGGGTCTTGGTCGTGAGCTGGCTGACTTCGCTGCTTCCGTTTGAGGGCAGATGTGACCAGGGTAGGGTTCAGAATGCCGCACCCTCAGTGCCACCAGCACCAGGGACCCCAAACCAGGGACACATAGGCGGGCTTCCTGCCACCTCCCAGTAGAGCTCACTGGCATTCAGGGTCACCCCTGGGGGACAGCTCCCTCCTTGCCATGGTCAGGCACCAGGTGCACATCCCCAGTGAACTCTGTCCTTGTCCCGTGGCCGCCTCTCCGTGGTGTCGAGGGCTCCATCTGCCCACTGCAGTGGTCTTATTGGGCTGCTCTCCCTGCCTGGGTGACAGCAGTGTGGGCTTCTCTTGGGACACTCACTGTCCCCTCACTTACCCCCACACCCATTCTAGCCACACTTTGACACGCTTTCATGAACCACCTCCACCTGGAAGCCTTCCTGGTCCTAGTCAGAAGCACATCTGCCTGCACCCTCCCCTTCCCACTTGGGATCTTCTCTGCTCCTGGACACCAAGCTCTGGGTCACCACAGCACAGCACTGCATAAGACCCACCCCCCAACCTGCGAGGCAGACACGCCTTGACCCAGAGGCTGCAAGGTAGCGGGTGGGCGGCAGCAGGTAGGTGACAGAGCAGGTGGGCTGGTGCTGGCTAGACCACACATGTCACTCAGCCAGTGCCTGCGGCTGCTCTCGCCCAAAGCTGAGCACTGAGTACTGGCCCCGGATGGCTCTCTGCTGCCCAGTGACCAGCTAAGGATTCCCAGGGCCTCCCAGCCTGGGAGAGAAGCACCCCAGGCAAGTGCAAAACAGTCCCCCAGAGCTAGGGTGGCCTGGCCTCTGGGCACTTGAGGCCCCCAGCTGCTCCTGACACCCCCATGGAAGCCACCTGCCTCTGTGCCCCCACCCATGAGGGGCCTCCTCCCATGCCTCCACACTCTTCCGCCCCAGCCTGGAGCCCCTCTTTCTGTTGTCCCCCTGCACCCCACTCTGTGGTCCACTCCGCTTCCCCAACAGCTCCAGGATCCTTTCCCCACAATGTAGCCGGGTTGCCAGCCTGTCCCACAACCACCCGCAGGGACCCAGCCCCAGCCTCCTGCCAACAGACAGGCAAGCAGACACTGGGGACCCAAATCCTCCATCTTCCCCAGGCCCTGCACTGGCACAGGCTGACTTCATGCTGGGTCCACCGGCAAGCTAAGCCAGAAACGCTGGCCGGGGAGTCCCCACACCACCCAGTTGCCTCTGGACGGGCTTCATTTGTCACTGGCTGAGGATGAGTAATTTTATCCAGAAGCACAGCTCAGGGTGATAGATGAGGGAGCAGGACAGGCACTGCTCTCCAGCCCCTAGGAGGTGGAGGGCAGAGGGAGAGGGGAGAGGGGGGGGAGTCCCAAGGCAGGAGCCTCAGGTAGGGTGGTCTAGAGTTGGAGGGGGTGGGGTGTCGGGCTGAGGAGAAAAAGCAAGCCCCTAGGCTTGCCTAGACCAGAAGTCCTACTCCTGGGTTTGAGGTGCAGGGGGCAGGGAGGGAGGGTCCTGCGTCCAGAGGACACACTTCCCTCTAAGCAGAGTCCCTTTCCAGAGGAGTGTCTAGTCCGCCCCCCCCCCTGCCCCGCCTTTTTTATGATAAAATCCTCCATGAGTTGAGGGCTTCCCTACATTTTTCAAAATAACAAGTGAGGTTTTCCCCGCCCCGTGCCAGGGAAGCCTGGGGCTACCCCTGCGGGTCTCCAAGGGCCCCTCCTGGTGCTCAGGGTGGGTTGGGCTGGGGCAGGTGGGCAGCTGGGAGTGGGAGCTGGCTTTCTCCTGGGGCGACTGCTGTCGTAGCCCACCGTTCCGGATACCTTTCAGTCCAGGTAGGAAAAGGGGTGCTGTATGCCCCTGCGAGCGGCGCAGGGGGCAGTGGGGGAGCCTGGGAGGGCACAGGAGAGGCCAGGGTCAGCCTGCCCACCCAACTGGCAAAGGAAGGGTTTCCAGTTTCGGGAAGAGCCAAGTTCCAAGGCGCCAGCACCCCCAGGTGGGGTCCACAAGCTCAGCCCCTCCTCCAGTTAAAGAAGGGTCGCGG
>NW_022111357.1:44542356-44549247 GCF_000313985.2 Echinops telfairi
CCCGCCTGGTGGTGGATGGGGCGCGGCCGCTGCAAGAATAGCCCCAACCCAACACCCAGTTCTCTGGAGCCAGTCCGGCCTGGGGTGGGTTCCCCAGCACCCACGGGCTAACAATGAGTGTTTTTCCCGGGGGCCGTTCGACTCCGTCCTGCAGGGTTGCTATGAGTCGGAATGGACTGGCTGGCAGTGAGTGGTTGCAGGTT
The DNA here is from genome assembly GCF_000313985.2 of Echinops telfairi. Taxonomy (NCBI): domain Eukaryota; kingdom Metazoa; phylum Chordata; class Mammalia; order Afrosoricida; family Tenrecidae; genus Echinops; species Echinops telfairi. Next base: position 44,542,560 of record NW_022111357.1, read on the forward strand.
TGTGCCCGGTGCGCTGTGCTGTGGCCACCAAGAGAACTGGAAGAGTGGCAGCCACTGCCGTCCCTCGGTACAGAGGCCAAAGCACCCGGGCCTGAGTCAGGGCCAGGAGGGGCTGGGCAGGGCTCTCTCAGGCAGACTCACACCAAGAACCCAGCCTCCCTCCCAACCTCCTCCTCCTCCTCCTCCTATGCTCTTCTGGCCTCCCAGTACTGTGATCCCTGCCTGACTTTGCAGGGAGCCCCCCCCCCCACAGCAACACAGCCACCCCCAATCACCCCTAAACCCCTCCTCGTTGCCCACTCCTTTCTGCTATACGGGTCTCTCTTCCTGTGTGGGTGAGGACCCTACCCCACCCCAGCCCCATGGCCCCAGCACCTGACTTAGAGGCACTCTCTCAAGGGATGCAGTGATTCTATAACTGGATCAGCTTCTGGATATTAAAGGCCTTGAAGCAAAGAGCACACCCTCTCCCGCGCTGCTGAGGACAGGAAATCCCACCTGGACCACGCGACTGACTGCCGAGACTGCAGAGACCCTGGCTCAGACTTGAGAGGCCACCTGTCCTTTCTCAGGGTGGCTCCCCGGGTCCTGGGCAAAGCCCCCAGGCCCGCGGTGAACAAAGGGGTCCAACAGCTGACCCAGTGGCAGGGCTGAGGGTGGTCTGGTTTCACTGGGGGCTGTGGTAGGGAGGGTGTGGGAGGAGCTCCAAAGGTACCCCTCTTTCTCTGGGGTCCCCAGAGGGTTGGAGCTCCTTGGGGTTGGCAAAGCCCGTGTCTGGTTGGGATTTTGTTTTAAAGTCAGCAAGGTTCCACATAAATGCATTTACTTAAGGCAATCCTGCTGTAGCACACAGGTAAGACCCCAAGACATTCCTGTAGACCAAGGGCATCAGAATGGGGCCAAGTTAGTCCCAGTCCTCAGCGGTTCCCCTCTAACGAACACGAGGTATCTGGAGGAAGGCTTGACTAGTGGCTGACCCTAACCAGAGGTGATCAGTGGCTGGGATTCGGAGGCCAGCAGTGGTTCAAAGAGCCCCAGGCTTCTGGCAGTGCCAGAGCCTCAGCGCTCAGCCGCTGCCTTGCTCTTGTTGAAACCCCCCCACTCCCACCGAGGCCTGGGGTCGGAGTAAGGCCTGGCCCATCTGGTCTTGTGTGATGGGCTCTTATACTCATAGTTGCATCCGAGTAACTGCTTGCGTGGGTCTATTCACGATCAGGGCTGCATGCTCGCTTTGTCTACCACAGAACCAAGGACTGATCACTCTATCACAGTGAGGCCCAGGACAAGGGAGTTGCTGGAATTATTAAGGGTTGTTTTAGCAAGGAAAGTTGTTTGTCAGTTTTAGGTGGTTTACAGCTTTGCTGAAATGTTCAACCACACAGGACAGGTTTTACACGTATGTGATTTGGGGGTCAGGGCATAGAAAGCATCCATTATAGCCTAGGCCTTCACGAAACTTGGGGCTCAGATTTCAGTCCTGGTCTCAAACCTAGGAGCAGGGTTGATGACAGTCCCCCAAGGGATCATTCTGAGTTGGGGAGGCCCAGCTTGACCCCAGGGCTGACCTCCGTGGGAGCCAGGTCATGGCACTCAAACCCTGCCACCATCTGGTCCTTGGGTCTCTTGCCCTGCCCCCACTCCTTCCTCTTGAGTGACAGGTGGATTGGGGTGGGGATGGGGAGCAGGGAGGAAGGCCTGAGGGTATCCTCAGCAGGATCCAGTTGAGCTGTGTGCACAGTGGGTGGGTCCTCACCACTTCCCCGGTGGTCATCTTGGGACAGACCACCGCATCCCTGAGCCTGGGTTAGAGTTAGGACAAAAGATGTGACCCTCCTCCTCCCCAGGCCACAGAGCAGTGAGTGATTAATGCCCTACCCTCTGGCCACTGGCTTGACCTCTAACAGAGGCGGCTTGCCTTATACCCCAGTGCTAAGGTGAAAGTTCACAGTCACCCTTTCATCTGGACCCAGAAAGATTGGTGCTAACTAGTCCCTCCAGCAGCAGTAGTGAGTGAGTGATGAGCACGTTAAGGTCAAGGTCAGTGGTTTGAAACCTTGAGAGGTTTTCTATTCTCACAAAGAATTACCTTTCTGGAAACTATAGGACAGTTCTACTCTGTCCTATAGGGTCTGAGTCGGAATTGAATTGATGGCAGTGAGCTTGGCTTGTTGATTTTTTTTTTTTTTTGAGTCCCAACTGAGAGACAGACCACCTGGACTTAACAAAGAGAACCCTGGACACAGCCACAGCCCATAACAGAGGATCAAGGAGTCCAGAGAGTTAGGACTAGAGGGAGGGGCCATTAAGGTGACATTAAAGAGCCCTGAGTGTTGTGAGCAGCCAAGGCAGGGGACTCACCCAGTTGTTACCACACTGGGGAGGGTCCACACCTCACTGATGACCTGGGCCAAGGGCACTCACTCACCTGGGTTCTTCTTGGCCTCCCAAGCAAACTGCGCAGAGAGGTGATGTCACCCTGTGGGGAAGGAGCCCCCAGTTCTCAGGGCTCAGGTGAGGGCCTGCCTTCAGGTGAACTCCCAGGGAGGGGGTGTTCCCATGAGACTCTACTGGGGGTGGGTTTCCAACCCTAACAAAGGGTTCCGGTGAAGGGAAGCGTGAACCCTCCCTTAGTCCAGAGACTAGAGTCTCAGCTACCAGCACTCACCACGGGGAACACCCCAATACTGACCTCTGGCCCAGACCCTTGAGGCTGAGCCCCTTCTGCCCTCTTCCTGGGTGTCTGGTCATCTGAGGGACTTTGAAACATGGTAGGGAGCAGACCTTCAATGCTTGGACTTAATTTCACTCTCCTCACCTGGGGCAGAGGCCCCGAGGGGCCTCCAGGTAGGAATTGGGTTCCTGTTGGTGTGTAGCCAGTGCACTCCAAGGCTTCAGGCAGACCCAGTGGGTGCCACCTGCTTGCAGGGATAGCGAGCTCTAGAAGGGGTGCATCTCTAACAGACGTGGCAGCAGTCTCCGGTCTCAGCAGAGACCGGCTCACCCTGGCCAGCCTTCTCCCCTCTTTCAGTGCTGGGGGAACGGTGAGAGGGGTGAGAGGATCCATTCCTGGCTGACCATAGTCCTGCTGCAGAAGAAGCTTCCCGGGTGGAAAGAGCCTGGCTCTTCCAGGAAGCCGCTGGCCAGGCGCTGGTGCTGAGGACTGTCTGAGAACACCTGCTGCCATCCTGCCGTTTGTCCAGCCCCGCTGTTTGTCCAGCCCATGCACGGGGACAGTGGGGAGTCCTGAGGAACGCAGAGAAGGAGGAGAACAAGAGTGAGGGGTCTGGAAGTTCTGAGAGTCTGGAAGGGCTGGGCCAAGGCCAAGCAGAGACTGTTCCTGAAGGCAGGGGCCACCTGGCACCGTCCTGGCAGGGGGCTTAGGAGGGGAGGACCAAGGTGGAGGCCAGGATCAGCCACCCTGCCTTTCAGCTGGGGGAGACCAGGTAATGAGGCTGAGGGTTCGCTTCATAGTTGGGTGGATCCAGAGGGGTGTCTGGATGACCGAGGCCACCTTAGACAGGGGGACCCCAGCCCAGGGGCAGGGAAGCTGAAGGACAAAGGGAGTCCCAATGGTAAAAGGGGGCTCTGAGCGTGAGGTGGCCCCAGGACCAGCGGTCCTCTCTGGAGAGACTGGGTGCTGGCCAGCCGAGCTCATGAGCATGGCAGTGGTCGCTTGTTTGTTTGCTGTTCCAGTAAAACAGGGAACTCAGGCATGCGCACGTGTGTATGTGTGTGTGTGGGGTGTATGTTGGCAGTGTGTGTTAGCAGTGTGTGTGAGTGTGTAAGTGACTGTGTGTGTGTTAGCTGTGTTTGTGGTGCGTTAGCAGTGTGTGTGTGAGTGTGTTAGTGTGTGTTAGCAGTATGTGTGTAAGTGTATGTTAGTGTATTAGCAGTGTGTGTTGGCAATGTGTGTGTGAGTGTGTGTTAGCAGTGTGTGTTGGTGTGTGTTAGGAGTGTGTGTGTTAGTGTGACTGTGTGTTAGCAGTATGTGTGTGTGGTGTGTGGTATGTGTTAGCAGTGTGTGTAGCGACTGTGTATGAGTTAGCAGTGTGTGTTAGTGTGTGTTGGCAGTGTGTGTGTTAGTGTGAGTGTGTATTAGCAGTGTGTGTGTGACTGTGTGTTAGCAGTATGTGTGTGTTAGCTGTGTGTGTGTGTGTGTGTGTGTGTGTGAACAGGTTCATCTGATGTGGTCCTTGCATCTAGTTCCCTAAGGACCACTTGTCTTAGGGACAGTTGGCCAGTCAATGATGAATGAGCAAGTGAACCCTGTGGTCGCCCAGAGGAGGGCTTCAGCACCAGACTCCACCCCCTTAGTGACTTGGCAGGCATTGGGGCCAGGCTGGTGGGTCTGCAGTCAGTGGCCCCGGTCCAGTCCTGAAGGGCCGCGTTCACCCCCAGTTCACCCCCAGCAGGAGATGTGGGGCAAGGACACCGACTTCTTTCCAAGAGCTTGGGGACTGGAGCAAACCCAGAACTTCAGAGCTGGGCACTGGCACCGCAGCTGCGCATTCCAGCTCCCTGGAAGCTCAGCTCTGGTTTCCTCACGTCTGGGGAGCTGCTGGATTCCGGCGGGTGCCAGCCACCAGGGACGTGGAGAAGCAGCACCTCCTGGTGGTGGCTTGGTGAGGAGTGGTCCCGCTGGGCCTGGGGAACCAAGGGAGGCCGTCCGCGCCTGGGGTGGTGGGATTGGCCTGGCAAGGAGGGAGCCAGACAGCCAGGGCCTTTTAGTGCCTGGGGCCTGGTGGTGTGGGCGCAGACTGACCCGGGGTCTCAGCGGCATTACAAGCACCCAAGGCAAAAGGGACAGGGTGCAGAGAAGGTCCCAGGTACCACAGATGGACCTCTGTTGGCAGCTCAAAGTGTTCTGGGCCCCCAGGTGAGCTGGGGGCCTCACAGACGTGGTGTTGGGTCTGTCACCACACTGCTGACAGGGGAGCCATCTGCGGGATGACATGCCAAGAGGGCCACATGCGGCCTGCTGCAGCGCCAGAGCCGGGCTTCCAGGCCACCTTTCTCCACGTGCACAGCCCGTCACCGGGAAGGCCAGCCTCCTTCGTGGCTCTTCTTCACTTTCGGGGATCAGTGGTGGGAAACGGGTAGGCCAGAGAATAGGTCCCTCCCCAAAGTGGATAAAGAGGCACTGGAGCCTCAGGGCAGCCTACTCAGCACCCCCACCCCACCCCCAAACCTGCATGCTGAGGCAGTGTGCTGAGTTGAAATGTTTGCAGGAGAAGCCCATGATGGGAGAAGCAGCAGACAGGGCCTTCGGGCAAATGACTGAGCCCCCAAGAGTTCCCTCTTGTGGGGCCTTGGAGGCCCGTCCACTGCAGGCTCCCATGTCCAGTTCCGCCCTATAGGGTCACTACGAGTCAGGATTGACTCCATGGCAGTGACTTTGGTTTGGATGAGTCGCCTGCTTGGAGAGGAATCAGGGAGGGGTTCACAGCTGCCCTGCGCTGCCCCGCCCCAAGTCTGCTTGAGCCCAAAGCCTCTTGAAGTTTCCATAAAGATGGAACAGTTCTTCAGGCCATGTTCCCACTGTCCCCTGTCTCCTCTGCACTCCTGCCCTCCAGCTACCCCCCCCTCACCCCAACGGACACCACATGACAGCAGTGCCGGCGTCCACTCCCAGTGGTCAGTGAGTCCCGGACTGCCTCCTCCTCTCCACACACCACACACATACAGACACATACACACCACACACACCACACAAACACACCACGCCACATACATACCATACCATGCACATAAACACACCACACACACATATAACACACACACACACTACACAAACACATCACATGCACACACACACCACACACATGACACCTACATAGACATACACACACCACACATACATACACATACACACATCGCATATACATCACACACACACACCACACATACACACTACATGAACACACACATCACGTGCACACATACACCACACACTCACATACACACCACACAAACACACATATCACATATGCATACACATACACACATCACACATACATACACATACACACATCACATATACATCACATACACACTCCCACACACATCACGCCACATACACACACCACACACATATAAACACCACACACACATACATACACTCACCACACACACACCATGCACACATACCACACACACGCCACACACACCACACCACATGCATACACATACACTCACCACACATACACAGCGCACACACACCACACCCATACACATACACCCATACACATACACACACCATGCACGCACAGCACATCCACACCACACACACATACACACCACACCGCGCACACACATACACACACCGCGCACACATACATACCACACATAGTACACACACACACCACACAAACACACACATACATACACCGCACACACATACATACCACACTTAGTACACACACACACACATACATGCTCTCGATGACTTTAATATAATATTTATATCTCAACCGTACAATTGTGCTTACTGAACCCGAGACTAGTGGTGGGGGGCTGGCTCCCCCCTCACCTTATATTACAATTTTTACCTTTCTAGTTCCCCGATCTCTTGCTTTCTGATGGTCAGACCAGGGTGTAGCTGCCTTAGCCAGTTCCCTGCTTCAGCTGGCAAGGCTCACTTCCTACAAGACATCCCTGAGGAGAAGCTGCATGGACCTACCATGATGCA
>NW_022111357.1:44550874-44560904 GCF_000313985.2 Echinops telfairi
TACACTTACCCTTTATATAAAATTATCTCTTATATACATATGAGTTTTTGTGGATTTGTTTCCCTAGTTTACCCGGACTAACACACCAGCCCCTTGTCCCCTTAAAGCTGCCCAGCAACAGCCGCACGGGAGTGTCCCCCGTCGGGCATGTCCCTGAGGTGGACAGCTGTCTGCTATGGGAAAGATTTACAGTGTGGGACACCCCAACAAGCGGTTCTCCTCTGTCCTGCAGGTCGCTGTGAGTCAGAATAGTCCGATGGCTGACGGCCGGGGGCTGGGGGGCAGGGGGAAGTTTGGAAAGGGCCCTGGGCAGAGAAGAGAGGCCTGAGCTGACCTGTGTCCAGATGGATGGCCGGGGCAAAGCAGTGTTTGGGGAACAGCTGCAGTGTGGCGGCAGTGGAGAGGGTGAGACCTGGCCGGAGCTGGGTGGCTGGAGAGAACAGAATGAGAGACAGGAGTCTGGGGGAAGGCCCATGTTTGCCGGAGCACCGTCTGTCTTCCTGAGAGAAGGGTGTCAAGAACCGGCGCGGAGACCCGCTGCTGCCCAGGAACGTGTTCTGAATGAGACCAGGTTTGAGAACTGTGAGGAACCATCGTCAAGAAGGTTCCCCAGATCCAGGCCCCCAGCAGGGACTTAAGGGCAAGCAGTTGACGAGAAGGGAGATTCCCAGCATACAGGCAAGTGATCTTTTTATAAAGAGACCCCTCCCTGCCCAGCTCATTTCGGAGGGAGGGGTTCAGAAGTGACTTTCTTTGGGACCCCTTTCTCAAAATTGCAGGGGCACCAACAGAAGCATTCCGTGACCTGGAGGTCTGGGGGTGCTTCCTTCCGTCCCCCGGGGCTGCAGATGTGCTTTGGACATGTGGTCAGGAGAGACCAGTCCCCAAGAAGGACATTGTGCTTGGTCGAGTGGAGGGGCGGCAAAAAAGAGGAAGGTGCTCAATGAGACGGATGGACATGGTAACTGCAATCAATTGTTCAGACAGAACCATCAAGAGCCTGGCTGCCCGTCCGTCCGTCCGTCCGTAGTCCGTCCGTCCGTCCGTAGGGTTGCCATGAGTTGTGATGGCACCTAACAAAAACAAGGGACCTGTGGACGAGGGGTCAAGGACACAAAGGCTCCAGCCCTCCCACCCTACCCCCACCTGGTGTGCCCACTCCTTCGGCCAGAGAGCACTGGGGCAGAGGCTTGGTGAAGTGTACACCCCCTGGGGAGGGCTGCTGGGAGGCTGGGGTGGAGGGAGCAGTGCAGGCATTCACGGAGGTCTCCCACGGCGTCGCCAAGCCACGCAGCACTGTACAGACCCTCCCCGGAAGACAGACGCCTGTGGGAAGGACAGAAAAGTCTCATCCAGGCTGCCCACTTCAAGGGCGGGGCCAACGAAGGACACGCCCCCTGCCTGCCTGCTGGGGAGCTGTCAGGGGACCTAGGGCCTAGGGAAGGGCTGCCCTGATACACAAGTACACTCGTGCCTGTGGGGGGCCCCCACCCCATATCATGTGCATATCTTCCTCTGACAGGAACCTCCGTGGCCTCCCCTCCACTAGGGCCCCTTGAGAGCCTGGGCCGCCCGCATTTGGAAGCAGGGTGGTCTGACCTCAGCTGGCCTTTCTTCCTGCTCTTGTCACTGCTGCCAGAGAGGGGGAGACCCCCAAAGATACGCTACCAGGAGCACCTGGGAGTGGGTGTGAATTGCCACCCTTGAGGCTAGCAGCCTGCGCTTCACTCAGGGCACCCCCAAGGCTGCTTACTCGCCCTCCCCCAGGGAGCCCAGTCCTTTACAAAGACGGACTCGCCTTGTGCGCCCTGCCCCATCCCCATGCCCGCCCTCAGCCTCATCTTCTCATCAACGCTCATCTCTCCAGTCTTCATTCCACTGTCACCTTTCCCGGGCAAACCCCTTCCCACCAAAACCTTGCCATCCGTGTGATTCCCTGGCTCGACTCTCAATCTCCAGTGCCTTTGGTATCTGTCCGGGCCTGTGCCACAGTGAGAGCTGCGGCAGGGGTCGCCATCTGTTTTGTGTATGACACGCCCACCCCCTAAAGTGCCTGAGCCCAAACAGGCACCAGGGAACACCACCCCCCACCCCATGGCAGCAGTTCTCTGACTACATGTCCCAGCATGCCACGCACCCTCCGTGTTGTCTATACCCATGCAGAGGCAGCGCTGAGGCCTCTGGGAAATGTAGTTTCCTTTGCCAAAGCCTTTTCAAACCCAGGCCATGCAGTCTTGCCTTTTGAGGACCTTTCACATTGACTGGTGCTGTGTGCTATCCACCCTCACAACACAGACTTCCCCCTTTTCCGTCTGGCTTGGGGGGTGGGCGGAGCCCGTGGACTCCCTCCCAGGGGTGGAGGGAAGGCACTCATGTCTGTGGCCCCCCCACCCCGATGCCTCGGTCTGTTCTCACAAGCATTCTCCCGTGTTCCCCTGTCCCCTGCGAGATCATGCCTATATCCTCGCAAGGCCGAAGGTTCTCTTAGGCCCAGAAATGCTGGGCACTCCCAGCACCCACTGTGAGCAGCCTTGTTCCACGAGCGTGCTGAAGGCCTCTCGTTAGTGCTGGGGGTCTCAGGTCCCTACAGACCTGCTCCCAAGACTCACTGCAGGTCAGACGCAGGAGGTGGGGGTTGAGGATGGAACTGGGCAGGGAGGAAGGGGGGCTGGGTGGGGGCTGCTTTCAAGGATGCTCAGAGGAACCGTGTTGATGGCCAAGGTCTGGTCCGCTGGTGTCTAAGGGGCCTGCTGAGGACAGCAGGGGACAATGTAGAAGGTGTTAGGACAGGTGGACACCTGGTTAGGGCGTCTGTGGGATAGGGTGGGGGGTCAATACCAGGCCTTCACTCAGGGTGGGGGATGTGTAGAGAAGGCGCAACACTGGGGACATGCTGGCCACTGCATTTAAACAAGGTTTGAAGGGGCAAAGAAGGGACCAGGGAGGAGGCTTTTAGCCATGTGGCATTGGGCCAGTCAGTGTCTGGGCTTCGGTTTCCACATTTACAGAGTGAGTGTAGACAGTCCCTACCGTGAGGCATTGAATTATGATATTGGCGAAGAGGCGTGACCTGTGGCCTGCCCGGAGAAGGAACACGTCTGTCTTGGAAGAAGACTGCTCCTTAGAAGCCTGGGGGCTCTTTAGGAGCAAAGGGTGTCGGTCTCCCGTACGTTGGGCGTGTTATCAGGAAGGGTCAGCTCCCACGGCAGGAGGACCTTTTGCTTGGTTCAGTAGCGGGTCTGTGAAAATGAGGAAGACCCTCCACACAGGCTCAAACATGGCAACAAGAAGAGGTTGGCACAGGACTGGGCAGTGTCTCTGCCCGCTGGGGCTCCCTCAGCGGCCTCTAACATTCTATGTATCTGCATGCATCAAAACGACCTTTTCTATGTATGTATGACACACGCAATGTATCTGTGTTTCTGCTCTGCTCTCTGCCAGAGAGCCTGACTCACGGCAACCCTGTAGGACAGGGTGGAACTGCTGCTAGTGGTTTCTGAGACTGGAACTCTTGATGGGAGTAGACAGCCTCTTCTTTCTCCCGAGGAGCGGCTGATGGTTTCCAACTGCTGACCTTGTGGTTAGAAGACCAACAGATAAACCACTCCACCACCTATGATCTAGTACCTTTGTGTGTGTGCACACTTTCTATATTATTCCCTGTTTATCTACATATCAATCTCTGCTAATCTCTCTATATCAATCAGTGACAGGACCTATGTGTCTTTAGCTCTTAAATACTGTTTAGTTACTTATTTTCTCCCCCTTCCTCCCTCCCCTCCCCCTTTATCCCAGCTTTACCATAACCAACAAAGTCTGCCTCTTTTTGTGTGAACCCTTAGGGGTTTTCTGTTTGGTTTTGTTTTCTGTTATAATAATGGGCTCATATAGTATTTGTCTTTATGGCCGTGACTAACCTTGCTCAGCATGGTTATCTTCCAAATGTGTCCGTGTGTCGAACAACAGGTTCACCATTGTTCTTTAGCGATGCATAATATTCCATTGTACGTATGCGCATATGCATGTACGTAGGAGCATATAATATTCCATTGTATGTATATAGGAGCGAATGCATCATATTCCATTGTCTGTATGTGGAATTGTATGGATGTATATCTGAACACATCATATTCCACTGTCAGTATGAAGCCCAAGTCCCTCCATCCAGTCCTCCCCTGGTGGGCGGGTAGGTTACAACAACAGCTATCTGTGGTAAAGGTTATATGCGTTTCTCGTCGGAGGTGTGGTGAGGCCACGTGAAGTGGTTCACGACTGATGCATGAGCAGCACAAATAAACCCGTGCTTACCTTCCTTGCTGTTGTTGTTTTTGTCAGGGACCATCAGGTCTGTTCTGACTCAGTGACCCCGTGCACCACAGAAGAAAACTTGGCCCCGTGCTGCGCCGGCCTCACCACGACTTTTATGCCAGAGCCCCTGACTGCAGCCACGTTGTCCGTCCATCCATCCTGCCGAGCAAAGGCCTCTTTCCTGCTTTCTACCCTCTGCTTCACCACGCACGAGGGCTTTCTCCAGGCCCTGGGCTTCCTCAAGCCCTCCCTGACTGGGCACTGTCAGGACCTGCAAATTTGGGGGCGCGGGAAACAGGCCTTGGTTCTGTAGAAAGGTGCTGTGGGCTTCAGAGAGAGACAGGCTGGCCATCTCTGCTGTGGAGGGCAAATGTGCAATGGCTCACTACACCTTTCACCTTGGTAGGTAAGCACAAGTCAGCCCCTGTTTGCCTAGCTCAGGGACAACCCAACCCTGGGCAGAACCTCTGCGGTGTATTGGAAGAGCAGGAGAGGGCTGTGACCCAAAGAAAAAACCCAAACCAGGAGTTGACCAGAAGATAGTCCCAAGATAAGAAGACTGGGGGAGGGGGCACCCCCAGGGTGAGTGCCAGGATGCAGGGTGGGGTGGGGGGAGCGTAAAGGTTTAAGATGTCTGTTAAAAGCAGACTTGAATTCTGGGAAGATGCCAGGCTGCAGGGTGCCTTTGGGGATCACAGGCACGAAAGTAGCATATTAAGCCCTGAGGCCGGAGGAGGCTGTGGGGAGAGTGGCAGAGTTTAGGGAGACTGGGGAGGGTGGGCCCTGGGGAGGCAGGCATCAGGGGGTGGCGTTGCGCCCAGTAGGACTGCAGCTCCCTTGTTTGGGAGTCCTGTGACTGCAGGAGCGCCAGCTTCTCGGTGGTTGAGCAGCTGGGGAGGAACCAGTGTAACTCGTCATTTCACTTCATGCCCTTAGGAACATCCCCCTTACAAAATGCAGTTCGTGGGGGGTGAGAGGTCTCAAAATGGTTTTTCCAAAGGACCAAGCTTGGCCATGCAAAGAAACGGATTTCGCCCCAGAAAAAACTCAGGTGACCCAGAAATGTTTCACCAGGGAAAACTCTCACTCCATCCTGTAAGCTGTGAACCCATGTGTCTTTCCAGAATGATCTCTGCATGTGTGTACCTCCTGTGGAGACGCCTATCAATTGTTTTTGGTCTAGTGGTTTGTACCTGAATTGCATAGTGTTGATTGTCATATAAGTCGTCATTCCTTTGGAAACTTTCTTTGGGAAGAAAAATCTATTTTATTGTGATAAACATATATATAACCCCCCACCCCCCAAAATACAGTTCACCTAAGGGACTTAATTGAATGCCACCCCGGTGGAATTTTTATAACTTGCTTCATTGCTATTGCTCAGAAGCAGACAGATTGGATGCAGATGTCAGCGAAGAAATGCCGAGAGAGACTTCCCTTCTTCACCCGACTGTCAGTGACGGGGAGCTGGGCCCTGCCATCTAGTCAGTCCACAAAGATATCCTGAGACTGGCCTAAGACTTAAGTGGACTGTATCGTTCTGTTTGCTTGCTTGTGGTCCACAGTTGTTTCCCGTGGTCACCCCGAAAGCTGAGCTTATATAAAACATCTAGACGTGACACCTCAAAGTGTAAATCCCAAAGTCAAAGGTCTGTAGTGTCTAGGTAGTCTGGTTTCAAACCGGAGACCACAGAGACAGTCTGTCTTGCACTGCTGCGGTCTCCTAGCGGGTGTACCTTCTCACTTGTTTCCTCTGACTCGGAGTGAGTGCACTGGCTGTCCCGCCTCAGGGTAAAGGACGGCATTTCAGGTGGCCCTAGGAATGGTGGCAACGATCAGCTTGAAGACTGTCGTGAGGATGCAGGTAACAAGTACAGCGGAGGGCCTGGCTGACGCCTGGCTGCAGGAAGTGCAAGGGAGGTCAAGGTTGTCCACTGAGGGCCAGAATCACAAGACTACAGCTCAACAGGGCCAGATGTGGTTCCCACTGGCCAGTGGTGTGCCCCCTGCTGTCAGCTCACTGCCAAAACATAGACCAGAAGCTCAGAAGGGCCCCCCTGAGCCCAGCCTCTGATGGAGAACAGAGAGACAGGCCTCGAGCGTACTGAAGTCAGCTGGCCATGCAACTGGATAAAGAGGGTTCCTGGCCCAACGCAGGTGAGGCACGTCCTAGGTACTTTCTGGCCTGGGACATGTGGGTCAGTGTGGTGGAATGAGTTCTGTTATGTGGCCCTTTGTCTCGGTTCTTTGGGGAAATAGCCCGAGAGATTTCTTCCCTGAGCCCCAAAGATCTACCTTTGTCAGAGTTTTCTAACCCCACGGGGTCTGTTTGTTGCTTTTGTCCAGGTCAGTTGATGTTTCCTGGGTAAGTGTGTGGGTATGTGTGGGGAGCAGCTTGATGATTTGCAACTTTTCGTCAGCCCCTGCGCTGTCATGCGCCCTGATACTGTGCTACTTTGCGCACGTTTCAGGGATTGGCCAATGTACCGTAGACTGAGACATAGTATTTTCCAGGGCCTCCAATGCACGGGAAAGTTGAACAAGGAAGACCACAGAAGAACGCACGCATTTGAACCATGGTGTTGGTGGAGAGGATCAAATATACTCTCAGAAGGATGAACCATCCGTTTTGGAAGAAGTACAGCCGATTGCTCCTTAGAAGCCGATTGCTCCTCGATCATCCTCTGGGCATGTTGTCAGGAGCGCTCCATCCCTGGAGATGGATGGACATCATGCTTGGTCAAGTGAAGGGGCAGCGAAAAAGAGGAAGATGAGCAGATGGCCACAGGGGCTGCAGCAGTGGCCTCCGACGTGAGGATGGCACCAGACCAAGCAGCGTGTCTCCGCTGGAACTGACTGCACAGCCCCTGAGAACCATGATGCCACTGAGGTGGGACTGTAGACCATGCCGATGAAGTGACTGTGGTCCCTTGAGTTCACGGTCAGGTCGTGGTCCTGCAGGGAGCGGCATGCTTTGAGATGGACCAGGCGTTTGCTTATCTCGTCACCCAACCACCCATGGGGTGGGGGTGGGGGCGCCAGAAAGGAGAGCGAGCCAGAGAGGGAAGACCGGAGGAGAAAGAGGCAGAGAGGGAAGGAGGTGGGAAGGGACCTTCTCAAAGCACAGGAGACCCCCAGAGGCCTGGAAGGGGCCCTGTGGCAGAGTGGGTGGTGAGGGCAGAAGCTGACTTCTAGGAGCGCAGAGACAGCTGAACCTAGCTGCTGGGCTGGCTAGGAGCCCGGTCAGTTCTGCATGGACAGGTGACTGCAGGAAGAGTACACACGGAGTGGCCTGAGGGGCGTGGCCCGGAAAGAGAAGGGCTGCTGGCCTCCTGGCCCAGAGCAACGGAAAGAGGCAGGGAAATTGTTGTCTCCGCTTGCCTTCCTGCTGTCCGAGCCTGATCCTGAGTTGTATCCTGCTCCTTCCTCAATGAACCACTGTAAAGGAAGCATGGCCCGTGAGCTCTGGATGGGCCGTGGATCCTAAACCCAGCCAAGAAGTCAAAAGCCGAACCAGGCTCCTGGCTTTGCCAAGACCCAAGTATCACAGCCCGTGAGTGAGGCGTCTGCTGTCCGGCAGAGGGCAGCATTCGGACTCCTTGCGGGGAGGGCCAGAGCCACCTGCTGCGCGGAGGTTTTTCTCAGATGACATTGTTGGGGACTTTACCCTTTTCTTACCTAGTCTGGTCCCAAGCCGGCCCGTTTCCATGGTGGTTCTGATGAACCTGTCATTCGTGGATATCCGGCTTTGCTTCTTGTGTATCTGAGTCTTTCAATTAGGTTTGCAGGGAGTTCGAGTTATTGTTGTTGTTGTTTTAAAATTAAATTAGTAACAAAAATTTTTTTTAAATTACATTCGCCAGATGCTCCAGGCTTCCGGGGGTCGACACAGGGAATCCCCCAGTCCCCTGAGTCATAGCCCTCTCAGCATGTGGAGCTGTGCAGTTGGCTGCACTCGGGGCCTGATGGTGACTCTCCCAGGTATCAGAGGGCATCTCCTCATTGTGTGTGTGTGTGCCTGCATTCCTGTGTGCATGAGTCAGGAGCAGGAGGTGTGTCAGCTAGACACTCCTGGCTAGGAGTGGAACCAAACATGTCAATCAGGTCACAGCCTGATACTGCATCCTTGGGGGTGGGACCCTCCCATAGGACCCGCCCCCGCCCCCTCTCCCTGCCATGTTTCCACTGACTGTGGATCCACACGAGTCTGCACCACCGGCCTGTGAGCTCCCTGCAGTCAGCATCACTGCCTGTGACTGCGTGAGTCTGAAAGGAGACTTACAGACTAGTAGCAGACTTACTAAATTAGACTGGGCTGGGACTATTGGATTATAATTACTTATGGATATAAAGCTCTAGCTATACATTTATGAGTGCCATCTGGATTTGTTTCTCCAGTCAACCTGGAGTAACATGACTGTGCTTGTCTTTTCTGACCTCCCCAAACCAAAAACCAAACTCACGGTGGTCGAGTGGACGCCGACTCACAGAGACCCTACAGGACAGGGTAGAACTGCCCCTGTGGGTTTCCAAGACTGTTACTCTTCTTTTTTCCCATAGCACTTTATTTTATCATGATGATTTTAAAGATCGTTTTATTGGTGGCTCTTACAGCTCTTCTTACAATCCACACGTCGATTGTATGGAGCATATTTGTACAGATGTTGCCATCATTATTTTCTAAACATTTACTTTCTACTTGAGACCTTGATATCAGCTCCTCTTTTTTCCTTCCCTCTCCCCCTCCCACCCTCGTGACTCCTTGATAAATTATTAATTATTATTATTTTCCCTGGCCTAGACACTGCCTGCAACAATGGCCGCAAGCACGGGAACAGTGGTGAGGATGACGCGGGGCCAGGCAGCGTTGGGTTCTGCTGTGCGGAGGGTCACTGTGAGTCAGAACGGACTCCAGGGTACCGAACAGCAGCAACATACACTGGTTACTCGTTATCAAAAGGTCAGGGGTTTAAACCCACCAGCCACTGCTCAGGAGAAAGATGAGACTATCGACTCCCATACAGATTGACCATTTCGGGAACCCAAAGGTGCATTTCTACGGCCCTGTAAGGTCACTATGCATCAGAATGGACTCAGTGGCAGTGGCTCGGTTTGTGTTTGTTTTTGAGATACTTCTCTGCCTGTCTGTCACACCGAGGTGGCCCCGGTGCTGCGGTGATGCTAGAAGCTATACTGCCAGTATAGCGGGGACGGGTTTCAGCAGAGCTTCCAGACCAGGATCGACTAGAGCAGAGGTTCCCAACCTTCCTCGTGCCAGACCCTTTCATACAGTTCTTCATGTTGTGGCGACCCCCAACCGTAACATGATTTCCGTTGCTACTTCATCTCTGTCATTTTGCTACTGTTATGAATCGTCATGTAAATATCTGACAGGCAGGATGTATTTTCATTGTTACAAATGGAACATCCTTAAAGCACCGTGATTCATCACAAAAACAATATGTCATTAGATATTGTGAAATATTTATTTCTAATTACAAATAAATGAAATTTTGTCTTGAAGCATGGGTAACAGTCTTAATGTAACAACAGTAAACTACATTGCTACATTTTGCAAAAGGATGTGTAAAAGGCCAACTTCAGTGGGAAGGTGGAGATAGCTTCTTTCTCAGGAATTCTCGGGGCAGTCTTTGCAAGAGCGCAACGAAGATCATCTTCCACAACAAGTCTACTTCTGTATCTAGACTTGCTACCCAACAAG
>NW_022111357.1:44561689-44562602 GCF_000313985.2 Echinops telfairi
GTTGTCACCTTTACAAAATTGATAGAACTTATGACTCTTTTCATTACTTCTTGTAACTCATGGCAACGTCTTCGTGCTAATATTTGCCAATGAATCATACAGTGAGTTCCGATGACCTTTGGTGACTCATTCAGTACCAAATGCTGAAATCCAGATCAACATCCTAGCATAGCTGGAGAACCATCTGTGCAAACATCATAACCTTCTCCCAAGAGATCTTATGCTCTTTCAGAAATGAACCAACTGTGTTAAATGCGTCATGTGCAGTAGTTGTCGTTTCAAGAGGTTTGCAAATAAGAAACTCATCTTTAAGGTCGCCATCATTAATATACCTCACATAAGCCAGGAACTGAACAGTTTTCAACATTTGTAGATTCATCAAGCTGGATGCTAAATAATGGAAGTAGAGCAGATTTAATTCCCTGGATCACCTGATCAAGAATATCAGCAGACATGTCATCTATTCTTCTGCGGACAGTGTCGTTAAATAAGGAAATTGCACTCAATTTCATAACAAATTCGTCTCTAATCATAACTTGAACAATGTCATTGGCCACTGGCAACAGTAAATCCTCAGCAGTGGCGTGAGGTTTCATAGCTCTGGCGATTCAGAGAGCCATCAAATATGAAGCTTCAATGGCTGCTATGTTTTGTTTGTGGTGCTTGCCACCAGTGTCAGGTCTGGCTTTCTTGAGTCCATAAGCTTTGCTTCTAAAACAGTTGGTACTCCTTGCCGGCAAAGATCAGATGCTTGCTATCAAAATGGCATTTTAGTTTGTTCGGCTTCCTAGATTCGGCTGAAAGAACTTCACAACAAATAACACATTATGGTTTCTCAATTCCTACTATAATTATAATTATGGTCTCTCAATTCCTACTATAAAAAATCCTCACTATATTTTCTCTTCTTTTT
>NW_022111357.1:44569950-44574085 GCF_000313985.2 Echinops telfairi
TGTTCTGTTGCACCCCCTTAGTGTTTTGCCTTGGTGTGGCAGGATAAGATCGGGGGCAATTTCCACACTGTGTCTCCGGTGTTGTCCCCTGTAGGGCTATGGGTCAGTGAGGGGTGTCATGTCTCATAGGGGGCCAGCCATGTGGTCCTCTCTGTGGACTGGCTGCTCTAGTTGGGAACATCGTCCTCACAGCCTGGGTGGGCCAGGATGTGCTCCACTCTCTCCTCCTCCCCCTTTATCTGCTACTGTGTGTTCTGATTAGATATGTCCCTCTCCCGGAGCTGCAGATTCAATGCCATCCTTTGAAATAAATTCCTCTGGGGGGAGGGGCAGGTGTTCACATAGTGGTTGGGATTGGAGCCAGCCCCACCCAGACCTCTCCACCTGTTCCCTACTCCACACCAGCATGTTGCATTCACATCTTGGAGCACTGGGTTTAAGATTGGTCCCTCTTTCCCTGTGGAGACATAAACAATATCCTCCTCTTGGGTGGGTTAGTGCCCTGTACCCCCATTACCCATTTCTTTATTTTTTTTTCCTTTCCCCGTCTCCTTTTTAGTTGTCTACCATGTGTATCCCTGTATTTGTTCTGGGCCCTGCCATACTACCTGGTCCTCACCCCAGGAACATTTGTATACAGTAGCTTTTTCCCTATGCCCCTTTTGCAGTTTTTAAAAAAACTTACCTCAGCAGACTCATCTTGTACTTGTCCTTTTGTGCTTGACTTACTTCGCTTAGCATGGTTTCCTCCAGATCTTCCCATGCAGCGATGTGCTTCATACGTTCATCATTGCTTTTTAGTGATGCATTGTATGTATATACCACAGCTTTTTAATCCAATCATCTTTGTTGCCCTCCGGTAAGCCAATAATTCTAATATTGTTCTGCTTCATACCATCGGACATAGCTCTTAGGTTTTCTTCAGCTTCTCTGGTGATCTTATTGGATTTTTGTTCACGTTTGTTAAAGTCTGCTTGCCTGTCCTCCAAGTCACTGATGTGGTTCTCTGCTTCCTCTAGGCGATTCTCAAGGTCCATGTTCTACTACTAGTTTTTGTCATCTCCTCCCTAAGCTCCTGTATTTCCCTTTGGTGTATGGCCTTTATCTCCTCTATCATTTCCTCCTTTTTCTGTATTGTTTCCCTCATATCCTGTATGACTCCAAGCAGCATTCTGAAAATTTCTTTCTGTGGCAGCTCCATGTCTGCTTCTTCTATGCATGTCGTTATGTTCGAGATATCTTCTTACATTTCCTCTTGTTTGTCCTGTTTTTCATTGAGGTCGTTGGGCTGATGGCTGTTTGTGTTGTGTTGTTTTAGAAGAGCCAGGTGCCATATTCCAGGGAGTCGAAGAGCACTGGCTCTCTCTGGGAGACTTATAGGAATGCTTCTTTGAACTGCCTACAGCTAATTTCACTATGGAATTAACCTACCACTTTGTACTCCTGTGGCTTCCCTCTCAGGGGAGTGCCCCAGAACGGTGGTGGGTTGCCTGTTTTGGTGTTGCAGAGGTTGGGCAGAGGTTCCTGCAGCATCTTGGAACATTGATGAATGCTGGCCGAGCTGCCTTAGGCCCCCCAGGCACACAGGCAGGAATTACCCGGTAAGAAGTTGGGCAGAGTATCCCCTGGTGGAGGTTGGCAGGGCTTTCCCCAGCCTACGGCTAGCTACATAGGGTGGAGCTCACCTAGCTGGGTGTGGCGCAGGCATAAATGCCCTAGGCTAAGGGGAGTGGTCTGGAGGTCAGCAGTGGAGTGTGAGAGAACAGGAGCGAGACAAAGAGGAGAGAAAAAAAAAGAAAAAAAATTAAAAGTAAGCCCACTGAGACTGTGCGGGGATATAGAGAAGAGAGGGAAACAAAAGCAACACTATATCTAAATCCCAATCCCCGCCCGTGGAGCTGCAAGGGTTTAGTCCCCGCCCAAGGAGGCAGTGGCTGCAAGCTGAGGCTGTGTTGAGAAAAAGGCCCTGCGCAGCCCTCCAAGACTGTGGGGGGATAGAGAGAAGAGATGGAAACAAAAGTAATAATGTAGCTGAACCCCGATCCCTGCCCATGGAGCTGCCAGGGTCCAGTCCCTGCCCTGAGGCAGGTGGCCGTCAACTGTGTCTGTGTTGAGACCAAACCTGGCAGGGACAGTGGCAGGGCCAAAGTCAAGCCCCAACCTGCCTCCACTGTGGTAAGCCAAAAGCCCCCAGCCCCTCAAAACCCCGTGGGTCTGTGTCTACTTATCTCTATGATGCTCCTCCTGTGTTCCGGCAGCGTTGAATTTCCCTCTAAGCAACTCTCCTGGGCTGGATTCTGCGGAGTCCCTCTGGCATGTGTTGCTCGGTCACCATCTTCCCAGAAGTCTATCCAAGGTCTGTTTCTTGACCTCTAGGAGTGTCCTCCAGTCAAGTCTGATGGGGTGCCACGCTCTGGCCCCAAAGTCTATCCTTTGCACTCCCTCAGGACCTCTCTGCTCTGCTCCCCCTGCATGCCCTTAGTGTTTAGCCTTGGTGTGGTGGGGTCAGACTGGGCCAATCCCGACAATGAGTCTCCAGTATTTTCTTTTCTTAACGTTCTTCTCTACACAATCCATTGTCATGAGATGGTTTGCTAATGAAAATAAAATATAACAATAGCTTAAATAATACAAAAGATGATACATGGCATAGTTCAGTCAATACAGTTCATTAAAGTTTCCTATGATTTACTATTCTCTGTTGTTTTTACTACATACCTGTTACTATCACAAGGGGGCAGTAGTCACATCAACCACAGCTGAATATAAAAAGACCAGTCAGCATCCAGATTAAGTTCCCATGGTATGTATATATATATATATATATATTGGCAGTAGTTGATGATTTTACATTTAGCCAGTAATTATGATTCATGAAGTGTCATTTTACCTCCGATACTGCTGCTTTCAACACAGCAGCTGATCTCTACACAGTAGCTGCTCTCTACACGTGTGACTGGTCCCCATAAGTACATTATGGCACCAACCCTGTCACATACACCTGTATTTGTTCGGGGTGTATGTGATGGGGTTGGCGCGATGATATCATCATGCCTGGTACTAGTATGTGGGTGTATCTGCATGTGGGCGGACCTGCCTGGAGATGGAGAGGGGAGCAGGGGCTCAGTTCCTAAGACCATCAAAAATACGTGTTTTCCCATAGTCTTAAGGAACCCCTGTGAAAGGGTTGTTCGACCCCCAAAGGGGTTGCGACCCACAGGATGAGAACCACTGCTTTAGTTCTTTAATGCTGACCCTAGCCCCCAGTATCATATTCCCAGTTCTACCTTACAAATCCACCTAGACCAGAACATATACACTGGTACAGATATGAGCTCTTGACACACAGAATCCAGGACAGGTAAACCCCTCAGGAACAGTAATGGGAGTATCAATACCATGAGGGTAGGGGGGAAGTGGGGGGAAAAGCGGGGAACTGACTACAATGATCGACATATAACCCTCCCCAGGGGGATGAAGAACAAAAACATGGGTAAAAGGAAACAGTGGATGGTATAAGATATGAAAACAATAATATTTTATCAGGGGTCCATGAGGGTGAGGGGAAAAAGAGGAGCTGATATCAAGGGCTCAAGTAGAAGGAAAATGTTTTGAAAATGATGATGGCAACATATGTACACATGTGTTTGATACAGTGGATGTGTGGATTGTGATAAGGGCTGTAAGCGCCCCCAATAGAAGGATTTATTAATTTTTAAAAACCCAATAATAACTATGGGAAGTGCTTTGTTTAAGCATAGTAATTAAACAAGAGGGCTCTATGTTTTAAAAGGGGGAGCTATAAAGTAGTTTCTTCTCAATTTGTTACTGAACTGTATAAAAGTTAATTAAATCTTTCTTCTATTGAAAAATTAAAGAAGAGTCCATTAAGGTATGAGATGGAACTATTCGAACTTCTACTTTTAAAGGTTTCCATTTGGGTTCTCCCTAGGTAACATCCAATGGTCACATGTCACCTGTGGTGCCAGGGAGCGAGGGAGAGCCCCCCTCCACACACACACACACACACACACACACACACACACACAGACAAACATACATAAAAGGACCAGGACTCCTCCTCCTTCAGTCTGCTAGCAGGGCTCTGAGACACGGTGGCATTCTCAGGGAGTCG
>NW_022111357.1:44575683-44577259 GCF_000313985.2 Echinops telfairi
CATAAAACTCTCTCTTATACATGAGTCGCTGTGGATTTGTTTCTCCAAAGTACCTAGACTAATACAATCACACATACACATCGACGTGTACACACGCTGATCAGGAGAATGGTGACCCCGGATGGAGTGGTTCCTTCGGCTGGAACTAGCAAGAACCAGGAGGGAGGTGGACGGAGGCAAAACCACGCATGGAGTTTAGTCACCGTGTTCTTCCCGTGCCCCACATCGCAGCTCAAGTCGTGAAGTCTGCGATGGAGCCCTAATGTATGCAGCAGAGAAAACCAGGTGTTCCGAGCCTCACACAAGAGCCCCTTAGGCCCAGGAGACCCCGAGGCCCAGAGAGGGGAAGCAGGGTGACCCCAGATCATAGAAATGACTGGAGAAGAGACGGGAAACTCTGGAGACGGGTAAGCAGGATCATAACTCAATCTGATTTCAGTTTTTGGAGGCTTATTCTGGCAGCTGTGTGGAGACGGGTTGGGGAGGGTGAAGGATGGACTAGTTCAGGGATCGGTACAAAGAGGCTCATTACTAGAGAACCACTAGGAGAGAGCAAGCCAAGGACTGCCACGCTCCATGCTCCAGGTGGGACAAGGAGATCAGGACCAGAACGGAAAGTGGAGGTGGTAGAGAGAGGGGCTGCTTTGGGAATCCATTCTAACCAACAAGACCCTGCCTGACTTAAATGTCAGGGCTGAGGGGAAGGGAGAAGTGAAGGGGAATGCTGAAGGTCTGGCTTGAGCAAGTGGATGGTGTGTGTGTGTGTGTGTGTGTGTGTGTGTGCAGAGCCAGAGAGAAAAAGAGATGCATGGCCTTGTTTGAACATGTCTACATAAAAGGACCAGGACTCCTCCTCCTTCAGTCTGCTAGCAGGGCTCTGAGACACGGTGGCATTCTCAGGGAGTCGTTGTGCAGATTTACAGCGAACCCTCTCTAATCTAACTAAGCAAATCTTAACCAACAGATACGAGACTCCAGCCGTCTCAACAGAAGCCCCCAACAGAGGACAATGCAACGCCTCCCAACTCCAGTGAGGCCCAAGACAGCGACAGAGAGGAAGCTTCCATCTCTCACACACACCTTCAGTCCACATACGAAGATGTCAAAAATGAGACATCCCCCCCCCCCTGAGGAATCCCCATTGAAACATACAAGAAGCAGTTTACAGAGAAGACTTTTGAAATACGATCTTTTTGAGGCAGTCAGGGTGTAGTGTAGCACCGATGAAACACACAACTTTCCTCTCATTCTTAAATGCTTCCTCCCCCCCCCTACCATGATCCCAATTCTACCTTACAGATCCGGCTAGGCCAGAAGATGTACACTGGTACAGATGAGAACTGTAAACACAGGGAATCCAGGACAGATGATCCCTTCAAGACCAATGATGAGAATGGTGATACCGGGAGGGTGGAGGGAGGGAAGGGGTAGAAAGGGGGAACCGATGACAAGGATCTACATATAACCCCCTCCCTGGTAGATGAACAACAGAAAAGTGGATGAAGGGAGACGTCGGACAGTGTAAGACATGACAAAATAATAATAATTTATAAATTATCAAGGGTTCACGAGGGAG
>NW_022111357.1:44577359-44583352 GCF_000313985.2 Echinops telfairi
TGTCAGGGCTGAGGGGAAGGGAGAAGTGAAGGGGAATGCTGAAGGTCTGGCTTGAGCAAGTGGATGGTGTGTGTGTGTGTGTGTGTGTGTGTGTGTGTGTGTGTGCAGAGCCAGAGAGAAAAAGAGATGCATGGCCTTGTTTGAACATGTCTATCTAGTGATGAGCAAACAGAGCTTGGAATTAACCAGCAGCCCCTGTTGTCCGGCTGAGCACGCAGCAGAGGCCCTGGCCTACAGCTCCTTGAGGTTCTGGTTGAACTAGGAGCTACCACTCCCTCAGGTGGGGCCCCTCCTGCAGAGAAAAGTGGGGAAAGCCACCCTTGCCAAGGTCAGGTACCAGGTGAGTGATCCAATAGTGCCTTCCAGCCGGTGGTAGTTACACAATCTCTTGTCAACTTGAGGGTATTAAGAGTGTAGGGGTGGAGTCTAGCCTGTCGGGCAGGTCACAGCCTGATGATGCCTCCTTGTAGGCATGGCCTTCTCGTGAGGATTCTGGGAACTTCCTCTCTCGCTCCAATTCTCTGCTTTGGTCTTCCTGTTGACAAGCCACGGGGTGACTTGCTTCACATTTCTGTCGAAGAGCCGCACTCGGAGAGCTGGAGGAGCCACAGGAGACCTGCCCCGGTGCTGAGAGGCTTCCACTGCCACTGGATCCAGAAGACTCTTCACCCACTGGCCTGTGATCTTCCTGTACTTTGCATCATTGCATGTGGCTGCGTAAGTCTGAAAAGGGATTCATGGACTAATATCAGACTGATGGGCTAATATTGGACTTGTGGACTTGATCTGGACTGGGCTGGAATGTTTTCTCAATATGCAATTGCTCTTTGATATAAAGTTCTCTCATGCATAGATGAGCGTCTCTGGATTTGTTTCTCTAATCAACCCGGACTAGCACACTGCCCAAGGCCCTAGTCTCTCCATCTCTCACCAGATAGGGTTGGCTAGAGAGCCCGAGCCTCTGCCCTGGGTCCCCCTGTCCTCATGCTCAGAATCCAACCTGGGACTAAGTCTTGGTGCATGTGCCTATGTGTACGTGTGCACTGCCCTCGGTGGACCCCAAAGTGGTGCAGAACGAGGGGGTGCAGGTGGTCATGGGAGGGAACATTCTCTGCAGAACAGTAGTGGTCTGCTTCCCAGTTTTTCTCTCTTTCTTTTCTTGGAAGATTTATTAGTCCTTCATCCACACATCACACAATTCCATAATTCAGTCATTCTAAGGAGAGTTGGACACCTTCAATCCTAGAATATTTTCTTCTTCCTGTGCTCCCTGTAATTCCACACACCCCCACCCTCACCCCCAATCGTGGCCTCTTCCCAGTGTTTCCAGATCAACTCGTGGAAGAGAAGGATGTGAGCTGCTCTGGCCTCTGTGGACCGACTCACCTGCTCCCTGACTGCACACCTCCTGCTCCAGCTTAGCTCGATAGGGAGAATTTGATGCACCAAGAGACCTGCCCAACAGCAAGTGCGATAGGAGGTTGGAATAAAGGAAACCTTCTCAAAGGAGAGGGCATTTGCTCCCACAGCCGAGAGCAGGTAGAGAGCCTGGATAGGCGCAGAGAGGAGAAGGGGATCCTGGTGAGGAAGGACCCAGCACCTGGCACCTCATTTGCTGGAGGTGTGCAGTCAGGGAGCAGGTGAGCCGGTCCACAGAGACCAGAGTAGCTCACATCCTTCTCTTCCACGAGTTGATCTGGAAACACTGGGAAGAGGCCAATTGGGGGTGGGGGTGGGTGTTTGCCAGCAACTCCACCCAGGCCCTCAACACCCTGTTCTTCTCTCTGACCTAGGAGGTGCAGGACATTGCCGAGAGCCCAGGCTTCAGATGGGCTGTGACAATAACCACATCACACCCTGAGGCACCTTGGGGCCTGGGGCTGGGCCATGGAGGGACTTGGGGAGACTGAGAGATGAGGCCAGAGAAGGAAGTGGCCAACACCTCAGCCACTTGTCAGCCTGGACAGTGCAGAACCATGAGATGCTCTTCAGGCCTGCCTGGCCTGGCCCACGGCAGCCCCTTGTGGGTGTGGTGGGAACGACTCCAGGACTCGACGGGCCACGGGGCCCTAGAGCTGGTGGCAGAGGGGGCAGGGAGCATCTTGGGTCCCAGATGACCTTGTCTAAGACCCATTTGCACACCACCATGGCCACAATGCCTGCCTGTCCCATGCAGTGTTGTTTTTTTCTGTTTCCCATGCAGTGTTGTGATCGTTATGTAATCCGGTGTCAATTTGAGGATTAACAGTGGAGGGGTAGAGTCTAGCCTGTCAATCAGGATATAGCCAATAAGGCCTCTGTGTGGGCATGGCCTTCTCCTGAGGATTCTGGGAACTCCTGTAATTCCTCCTTGGAGGCGGGAGACACTCTCTCTCTAGACTCACACCCTGGGAGACGTAGCTGACAAGACACATGGAACTACGCTAGTGCTCTGAGCTGGAGAAGTCCGTGGAGACCCATGCCAGTGCTGAGATGCTCCAAAGACTCCCCACCCACTGGGCTGTGATCTTCCTGCATTTGGCATCAATGCATGTGTTGCGAGTCTGAAGAGGACTTTATAGATTGGTATCAAGTCCATCAGACCTATGGACTTGATCTGGACTGGGTTGGTAGCATTTCTTAATGTACAACTCCTCCTATATAAACCTCTTTCCTATACACATATGCGTGTCTATGAATTTGTTTCTCTAGTCTACCCAGACTAACACAACGTCTAGCCACCTCTTTGGGTGCTAGGGAGGCAGGCAACCGAGCCATATCCCACTCCCACTCCCATTCAGTACAGCCCCACATCCTCACTAAGTGCACACTTGGAACATCCCATGTGCAATCCCTCATGGGCCATTTGGGAAAAGGAGGCTCAGAGAGGGACAGAGAACAGCACCTAGGCCGAGAAGAAGACTCTGGCCTCTTAGGCCAGGGCCCAACTCCCTTCTATGTACGGTTTGTTGGGAACTGAGAAGCCCTAAGAGGGCCCCAGGCCAGCTTCCTCATGCCGGGCTCTGTCCTGGTCCGCTTGGCATCTGTGAAATGATCGTGATGGACCTCACTGAGCTTCGGGAGGAGACGGGAGAGTCTAGATCAGCGCCAGGCTGGTGCCTGGGAAGTGGAGGTCAGGCACTCCTCATTCTCCACCCTCCTTACCAACTCGGACACCAGCCATCCTCCCCAGGACACTCTGTACGCTCTACTCCTCTTGTGGCTTCGATAGCCCATTGCCAAGCCCAGCTAAGCTCATGGGTCATAGTCACTGCCAGGGGTTTTCTGAGGAACAGAGGACGACTCTGGAATCAGGCTCAGAAAGTCCAGAGTCTGCCTTCTTCAGGGTGGGGTAGCTCTCACAGCTCCTCTGTGCCCCCTGAAAACAAGCTCTTCTTGGCCCCGTCATTACCCATTCTGCCACTGGCTGTCCCATGTCTTCAGTGCCACCGTCAGCTCTTGACCTAAGGGTTAAGGTGACGTGTCAACTTGGCCAGGCCCTGATTCTCAGTGGTTGGCAGGGGGTCAAGCTGTTGCTACCCCCTGCTTTGTGATAGAAAGTGAAAAAGAGGAAGAGCCCAATGAGCTCGGTTGACGCAGTGGGTGTCAGCGGAGGTGCAGGACCCCGCGGGGTTTCATCCTGTGGTACGCAGGGTCGTGATGAGTCGGAAAGGCCAACAGCGCCTGATAACGGCAACTCACTCGGACTCGCATTGTCAAGTCCATAAGTCCATTCAGGTTCAGAAAGCCTGTGAGATGGCGTAGAACTGGCCCACAAGGGTTTGGCAAAATGACAGGGCAGAGACAAGGAAGCTTCTCCACCGTTATTCACATTAGCCCCCCCGGCTACGTTTACAAGGCAGAGGTCAGACGTGCCTCCTCTCTCCAACCTCGTTCCCAGTTCCGAAACCCACTCTCCATCTTCTCTTCTGACGTCAACCATTCCCTAACTCGACTCCCCAACCGAGTTTGAGGATTTGCTGCAATGGCCACACAGAATTCAGGCTGTCCTGCCGAGTATGCAGTTTTCAGGGCAGCAGCAGGCCACTGCCAATACGTGCCGGGAGGTACCCTGCTCTGCCAGCAAGCCTTCTGCCCCAAGGTGCCCAACTCTCTCGCTCTCTGGGCCCGGAAGCCCACTGTGTCATGGCCCGCGGGTCTCCCAGTTCCGCTGTCCCTATTTCTCTAGTGCTGCTTCTTGCCATCTCTGGTGGTACGTCTCTCGGTCTTTTGGGTCTAGGAGGTTCCACATTCACAGGACACACTCTACTTCCACCTCTTCTTCCTGGTGGTACTCAGGTCCCCACCTGTGTTCTAGGATAGTCCTTCTGCAACCTTCCCCACTTGCAGACCCCTCTTTGCCCAAGAAATTTGCAACATGGGCAAACACTACCGGAAACATTCCGGGTCCATTGCATAGCTCATGTCGAATTACGTTTGGGTCATTGCGCACTCAGGAAACGCTTGCTATTGCCACAGTTTTAACTCTCGCATTTCGTTACAAAACCTTACATGGGATTGTGCCCCACAGTTTAAGGTGCTCACTTTACACTAGGGTGGGCTCTTTTTGAAGCCTAGTGAGATACTAAAACTGATCAATCCCCTCATTAGGATTCCATACACCTTACTCTCGTGGTCCCACTGCCGAAGGGAGCCATACACATTGTTTACCTAACTAGCAAGCTACCCAACCCACTAGCCGCTCAAGTGGCATAATGGGTTATACAATCAGCTGCTAACCACTAGGTCAGCGGTTCAAAACCACTAGCCACCCACAGGAAAAGATGAGGCTGTTTATTGTCCTATTGAAAGAAATCTGTGTTGGAAGAAGGGCAGCCAGAAGAGAATGGACTTTAGAGGCTAGGACAATGGGACTTTGTCTCATGCCCTTTGAACATGAGAGACCAGCTTATCAGGAGACACCAGTCCCTGGAGAAGGACATCCTAGCTGGAAGAGCTATGGAGGGTGGGACGGCAGGTGTTGCGACAATGCCAGCCTACTTCAAGGTTCTTCCCAAGGCCTGAAGCCATCAGCTGCTGACCTCTGGGCTGAAGGCAGACAGAATGTCTAATCTGGGAGCAGAAGGTCCGTAGACCTGGACATGCTAGCCCCATGCAGGCTCTGCCTTTGCAGAACTTCACAGAGAAGAGTGGCAAGAAACAGGCCAGTAGGAATCAATCACCTATTCAATCTGTCCCACGCAAAGGGCAGAAAAGCTGGTGCCGCCTGGGGTCCGAGGACTAAACAGTCCACTCAAACCTCAGCCTCCCTTAGACCAGAAGAACTAGTGGCACCCCAATATCACCACCGACCACTCTTAAAGGGGTCCCATCAGAAGGTCCTGGATACTGTCAGTGCCATCGAGTCGATGCTGACTCATAGTCACCCTGTAGGGCAGTGTAACACCCCTGTGGATTTCCGAGACTGTAACTCTTTACCGGAGTAGAAAGCCTTGCCCATGCATAACGGCTACCTCGTGAAGGTCCTGGTAGATCGAATAAAAATGTGGAACAAAACCAAAAAACCATTAAAAAAGGATTCTCACTGGTGCCACGGGAACGAGTGGACTCTCCAAGACTGTTGGTCCTGTCAAGCCTGGAATGGAACTTACCCTTTGGCTCAACGTTCAGCCAAATAAAGACAGACCTAGAACAGGAACACCAGAGAGGCAGCACTGTTTCACACAGTCAGCCCTCAGGGCAGCAGGATCTGTCCAGGGACGAAGTTCAGAAGGCAGGGAAGGACCGCAGAGAAGGACGAATGGGACAGGAAGCCCAGGGGCGGAGGGTGATGAGTGCTGTCCCACTGTGAGAATCACAATCAAAGGCATGAAACAAAATGCACCAGGGGCGCTGAAAAAGTTAGGTGGGCAAATGGAATGAAAAGATGATGGAATTTTCCCCTGAGCGATTTGAATTCCTCTTGCGTTTGAATTGTTGGACAGGAAATGATTGCTCTGTAAACCTTCATCCAGATCACAACGAAAACCTTAATGAGGTCTAGTCATTCAAAC
>NW_022111357.1:44584333-44605768 GCF_000313985.2 Echinops telfairi
GAGCGCGCCCTTTGCGCCTGCTCCCCGCTGGCCTGACCTCTCTGCTGGCCAGGGGCCCTGAGCGCGGGGTCCTATTTCTTTGGCTCAGGCGTCTTGGCCCTCCTGTGACCTGCTGTGCCACCCTGGTGCAGGTTGCTTCCTCTGGTGTGGGCATTCAGACTGACCAGCGATGCACTTGCAAACGAGTCTGACCCTGAGCTGGCGTCCCTGGCCGTTTGGGTAGCACTTGTTAGTGGGAACTGTCCACGTTCACTTGGAAACGGTTCAGCCTTCCGTTAACAGAATGTGAGGCAGGCCGAGTCGGGTGGCATCCAGGCCGTTTTAAGGTGGGCACCCGTGCCCATGGTCAGAGCTGAGCAGTAGTGCCCGGTGAGCACAGGCCCGGGTGATCGACATCTAAAAGGAGCAGGAGCTGGGTGGATGTGTGGGTGGTGGGTCACTGCTCAGTGTGCTTCTCTGGGAGACCCTCGGCCCCCACTGTGAGCCGTCCTGAGTTGCAGTTGACATCTGATGACTGTGCTGCCAGCCATCTGGTCCTGCCTCAGGTGACACCTGCAGGCTTGGAGCCAGGGGCACTGTCTCTGAGGGCACTCCCTGTGTCTCCTTCCTGCAGACACTTTCCAGGGTGAGTGTGCTGGGAACCAGGAAGGGGGAGCATGTGCCTGCCTCAGCTTCCCTCTTCTGAGTTGTAGACGCCCATCCCACTCTTGCCCACAAGTCTCATCCCCAGGGAGGGTCTCACCCTTCTGGGCTTGGCAGCTTTCACTGTGTACAGCGGAAGACCCCAGGAGGGGACAAGATGATAGAGGGATCTACCCCAGATAACGCAGCTGCGTCTTATGCACCTCATTTCGATTGACAAGAACCAATGAAGGAAGCGTGGGAC
The DNA here is from genome assembly GCF_000313985.2 of Echinops telfairi. NCBI lineage: Eukaryota > Metazoa > Chordata > Mammalia > Afrosoricida > Tenrecidae > Echinops > Echinops telfairi. The sequence continues at coordinate 44,585,220 of NW_022111357.1, forward strand.
ATTAGTCCTGTAGAGTTAACAGTCTTGTAAACCTCACAGGGCAGTTCTGTCCTGTCTACAGGGCCTCTGAGTTGGCATCAACTCGATGGCCATGACTGTGTGTATGTGTTGGCCTAGCAATTGTGATGGTGTACTTCTCTCTGGGGTTGGGTGTACCGTGGGGTCAGGAGAGGCAGCCTGGACTGTGCCACCACTCATGCAGGGATGCTTCTCCCCGGGTTTCAGTGTCGCCGCCTGTAACAGGAGAACCCCAACACCTCCCTCGGGTGCCACTGATGACATCGAGGTGATGTCTGGGAGGCCTTGGCACCGGCTGGCACTTTGTACCAGAGCTTGTAGCTGTGACTGTCTTCAGTTCCTGTCACTCTGGCCTTTGGACTCCCCAAGGGGAAGGGCTTGTTCTCACAGTCACCGCTCAAGCCCCCACCTGGCATGGGGCCAATAAATAGCCGTTTGAAGTGCTGGGGGGAATCAGCAGCGAGCGTACAACTCAACCCCACCCCACATCTGGAGCCAGTGGGGCATGAGGAAGTCACCCTGGACCACGGGAGAGCAACTTCCCAAGCAGAGGATGCTGGGACTCTTCGCAGGGAGTAGCCATGCGGACACATGTGCCAGCAGATGGAGCATGCGGGCCTAGAAGGGGCCCTTGTAAGGAGGGGAGCAACTCCAGAGTCCCATGGCGGGTGGGTGGGGGGCCTGCGGTGTGCCTGCTCTGCTGCCCCGTGGTGCCTAGCATCCCAGGGAGTTTGAGCACCTGTAAAATGAGGCCCACAACAGGAGGCCACAGGACTGTTAGTTGGGATGTACTGACCACAGTCCCCCCACCACCACCAGGAATATGACCCCAGCAAAGCAACGCTTGTGAAGGTGGTGCCCACCCCCAACAATGGCTCCACTGAGCTTGTGGCTCTGCGCCGGGATGAGGTAGGTCCCCCAGGAGCCGAGAGCTGGGCTGGCAGGGCTACCCAGGGGCCGCCCACCCCAGGCTACACACGTGCCTCGGCCACAGGATGAAGAAGGGCGAGAGGTGCTGTCCTTCGAGTTCCAGAAAATCACGTATTCCTACGACGGCCTGGAAAAGAAGCAGTTCCTCCCAGTGGCCTTTCCCGTGGGGCACACCTTCGCCTACTACCAGGGCAGCAGGGGCTTCCAGGAGGAGGCAGAGATCCGGGCAGCCGAGAAGAAGTACGGCAGCAACGAGTGAGTGCCTACCTGAGCATGCTGCCCAGACAGTCACCGTTTGGAGAGCGGGAAGGAGGGATCCCTCTCTTGGTCGGCCATTTCAGCCCTGGGACCTGCCACCGACAGGCTTCCCTGGAGCGTGTCCAGACTGCCCTTGTACCCTTGTAGTCCTATGGTTGGTTTCCTACCGAGTTGTAACTGGAACGCCCATCCACTACCCTTCCCTCTGCGCCGGGGTGCTCTGGGAGTCCCCATGGGAGAAGGTACTGAGGTGGGTGCTGAGCTGTTTGGGCCATTTTTGTTACAGTGCATTCTGGGTAGAGTACGTGTTGGGGGGCACTTTCCCCTCCAGCCTGGAGGGGCGTGCCGGCACCCGACACACACTGGTTCCCTGCCACAGCTCCTCTTCAGGCCTTGGGGGTGTTACCGGTCTCAGTGCGCATCTCCCCCAGCCCACTCGGGTTGTGATGGGACTCTGTTGGGACACTGGGATCCCAGCCCCCAGGACCCTTATCTTGTCATTTGCCCACGCAGCTAGGGCCCAGAAGCTGCCCTGGCCCGCCTCCACACACGCGCGGGCTTTTGCTCAAGAAGCTTGTTTGGCTCTAGACACTGCCCTCCAGGGTTCTTGAGCCCGCCCCTCCCCCAAACCAGGGAACTCTGGGGTCAGGTAGGGTATTTGCTGCAGTGCCATTTCTGGGGGCTCAGAGTTCCTGTTGGTGTCTGTGTTAGTGACAGGATGCCAGAAGGGCTCACATGCTAGGTCTGCCGGGTGCAGGGTGAGGAGCTCCCACCCCAATTCTGCAGAGTGGGGTGCTGAGGGCAGTCAGTGCGGGCCTGAGGGACAGCGAGGTGGAAGGCATCCCCCACCACTCTGCTCCCTTGTGTGGCTTCCCGCAGGGCTGAGATGGTGGTGCCCGACTTCTCGGAGCTCTTCAAGGAGAGGGCCACGGCCCCTTTCTTCGTGTTCCAGGTAACTGGCCACACCCCCCCTCTGGACCAGCAGCCCTCCATGTGTCCCCTGTCTCCCGTCAAGGGGTGGGGATGGGGCACCGGACAGGACTGGCCGTGCCCCCGCAGGTGCTTTGCGTGGGGCTCTGGTGTCTGGATGAGTACTGGTACTACAGCGTCTTCACCCTGTCCATGCTGATGGCGTTCGAGGCCTCGCTGGTGCAGCAGCAAATCCGGAACATGTCCGAGATCCGAAAGATGGGCAACAAGCCCCACATGATCCAGGTGCCACCCTGGGTGCCAGCTGGGGGTGGGGGTGGCCAAGGGACAGAGAGGCTCACACTCACCTCACCCTCCTCTACGCAGGTCTATCGGAGCCGCAAGTGGAGGCCTGTTGCCAGCGACAAGGTGGTTCCTGGGGACATCGTCTCTATTGGTGAGGGCTGTGCCTGGGGGCATCCTGGCCCCAGCTTCTTCGAGGGCCAGCTGCAGGGGCAGGGGTAGCAGTGCCTTGGTTCAGCCCTCCCCCACCCCCCCCAGGCCGCTCCCCCCAGGAGAACCTGGTGCCCTGTGACGTGCTGCTGCTTCGAGGTCGCTGCATCGTGGACGAGGCCATGCTCACCGGGGAGTCGGTGCCACAGATGAAGGTGTGGGTGGGCTGGAGGGTGGATGGGCACCCGGAGCCCTCAGCCTCAGCCTTCAGGCCCAGCCTGCTGCTGTCAGTCGGACAGCCTGGCCCTAGCCCGACTCTCCGTGCTTCCAGTGCCATCTCCCCTGCCTTTGCCCAGGAGCCCATCGAAGAACTGGACCCCCAACGGGTGCTGGACCTCCAGGCTGACTCCCGGCTGCACATCATCTTTGGAGGCACCAAGGTGGTGCAGCATATACCCCCTCAGAAGGCCACCACGGGCCTAAAGCGTAGGTGCCTGCAGTCTTGGATGTCCCCGCTGCGTCCCCCCACCACCACCCCCTGCCAGCTGCCTCTGATGGTGGCTCTGCCTGTCCCCACAGCTGTTGACAATGGGTGCGTTGCTTTCGTCCTGAGGACTGGATTCAACACATCCCAGGTGGGAGCCGCTGCCGGGAAATAGCAGGAAGGACATTGCTGGTTCTGCAGGGTTGGGATGTGTCATGGGGCTGGGGTGGGGGCAGGAGGCGGAAGTAAGCCATTCTCCAGGGAGGGCACACATGTTGCCGAGTGGACAGGGCGGGGGCACTGCCTTCGCTCACTGAGTTAGGGAGGAGAGTCATGCACACTCCTAGGAAAGACCGATCCTGTGTGTGTCCCCCCAGGGCAGACTGCTGCGGACCATCCTCTTTGGGGTCAAGAGAGTGACTGCTAACAACCTGGAGACCTTCATCTTCATCCTCTTCCTTCTGGTCTTTGCCATTGCGGCAGCCGCCTATGTGTGGATTGAAGGTGAGCACCGTGACCCTCTTGGGCCCGGCTCTGCCCAGTTCTGCCCTGGCTGCAGCTCCTGCCCCCACAGGGACCAAGGACCCCAGCCGGAACCGCTACAAGCTCTTCCTGGAGTGCACCCTGATCCTCACCTCCGTCGTGCCCCCGGAACTGCCCATCGAGCTGTCCCTCGCTGTCAACACCTCCCTCATCGCTCTGGCCAAGCTCTGTGCGTGCCAGGCTGGGGGGTGGGTCTCGGCCGCTGGGGGGCCAGCATGACCCTGGCCTGTTCTGCCTCCAGACATGTACTGCACGGAGCCCTTCCGGATCCCCTTCGCTGGCAAGGTCGAGGTGTGCTGCTTTGACAAGACAGGCACCCTAACCAGCGACAGCCTGGTGGTGCGAGGCGTGGCAGGCCTCCGGTGAGTCGTGCCAGCAGCGCCCAGCCCCCATTGGAGGGAGTTGTTGAGAGAAACCCCTGCCAGGCCTCCAGGGGGTGGGCTCTGCTCCGTGACCGGAAGTGGCCATCCACATCCTACCAACCACTTCACCCCACCCCACCCCGGGAGGGGTGGACCTCGTGTGGCTCCCAGGGCAGCTGGTCGGCTGCCCGCTGGCTCCTCGGCTTCAACCTGCTGTCTCCCGTCCTTGCAGAGACGGGAAGGAGGTGACCCCCGTGTCCAATATCCCCGTAGAAACGCACCGGGCCCTGGCCTCATGCCACTCCCTCGTGCAGCTTGACGACGGGACGCTTGTTGGCGACCCCCTGGAAAAAGCCATGCTGACGGCTGTGGACTGGACCCTGACCAAGGGTGAGCTTGACCCCGGGCTCTGCCACCCTGCCCCCGACCGGGCCAGCTGAGCTCTGTGCCTGGGGGAAGCCCTGCCCGGCTCAACCCCTCGCAGGCGCTGGGGCAGGGAGGGCAGCTGGGAGAGGCTGGGGCTTGGCTGCCTCCGGGGAGCGAAGCCCCTCAGGACGCCTACTTATTTGTTTCCAGATGAGAAAGTATTTCCCCGAAGTATAAAAACTCAGGGGCTGAAAATTCACCAGCGCTTTCATTTTGCCAGTGCCCTAAAGCGAATGTCTGTGCTCGCCTCCTACGAGAAGCTCGGCTCCACCGACCTCTGCTACATTGCAGCCGTGAAGGGGGCCCCCGAAACCCTGCATTCCATGGTGAGTGGGCCGGGGCTGGGGCCGGGGCCGGGGCCGGGGCCGAGGCCGAGGCCAGCAGGCAGCCACTCACACCGGCTTGCTTTTCTTGCAGTTTTCCCAGTGTCCAGCCGACTACCACCACATCCACACCGAGATCTCCCGGGAAGGCGCCCGTGTGCTGGCACTGGGGTACAAGGAGCTGGGGCACCTCACCCACCAGCAGGTAGGCCTTGGAGCCTCCTCTCGGGGTGCACAGAGGCCTGGCCCCACGAGCAAACCATTCTTGGTGTCTCATGCCCGCCTCAGTGCAGCAGTCTCACCCCACAGGAAGCCCGCCCACTCGCATGGCTGTCTGTCTGCACGTTCCTGCCTCTGCCCATGAGGCTTCTGAACACAGGACTGAGCTTTGCCCTTGGGCTCAGAGCCCCTGTGCCCTCCCCTGCTCCCTCTCGACCCCCCCCCCCCCAATATCCCTCACTGGCCACACTGGTTCCCTCGTTGTTACAACATGCCAACCGTGGTTCTGCCTCGGACCTTTCCTTGTGCCACTCTCATGCCTGGACACCACCACCCAGCAGCATGAGCTGCTCTCACCTGCTCCATCTCTCCCGTCTGTCTGCTCTCAGTGGTGGGCCCTCGCTCCTGTGGCCTCCCAGCCTGAACGGCCACTAGGCATGGGTGCCGGGGGGGGTCAGGTGGTGGTAACCAGAAAGCGGTGCCCTACAATTGGGAACTGTGACCACCCAGACTGCTGAGTGTCCATGGCTGGGTGCTGGGCTCCGGGTTGGGTCTTAAGGCTCCTGTCTGCACCCCTCAGGCCCGAGAGGTCAAGCGGGAGGCGCTGGAGTGCGACCTGAGGTTCGTCGGCTTCATCGTGGTGTCCTGCCCGCTCAAGGCCGACTCCAGGGCCGTGATCCGTGAGATCCAGAATGCTTCTCACCACGTAGGCCCCCCACCCCCCACCCCTGGGGCGGCCACCACTGTCCTAGGGTGGGACCAAAGACGACAACCTGGGGGCGTGCTCACTTCCTCTTGAGCTGAGCTGCCCCCCACCCCCCACCCCAGGTGGTCATGATCACAGGCGACAACCCTCTCACCGCGTGCCACGTGGCACAAGAGCTTCATTTCATTGACAAGGCGCACACGCTGATCCTGCAACCTCCCACAGAGAGGGGTGAGCGGGGGCCCTGGGGACTTGGCCTCCAGGAACAGGATTTGAACTCTAACATCCAGCCCAGAGCACGTGGGTCTCAGAGTCCTCTGCTGGGTGGACAGGGCAGATCTGTGGGACAGTGCCCAGATTGGCTTGGTAGAGGAGCCTGACCACTGGGGGAGCAGACCCCCAGGGCCCAGGGCTAGGCGGGGCTGTGAGCTCGGAGCTGACCTTAGCCCTTGCCCGTTTCCCCTCCCCTGGCCGCAGGTCAGCCATGCCAGTGGCATTCCATCGATGGCAGCATCATGCTGCCACTGGCCAAAGGCTCCCCGAGGCTGCTGGCCCAGGAGCACGCGCTGTGCCTCACGGGGGACAGCCTGGCCCACCTGCAGACAGCAGACCCCCAGCAGCTGCTGTGTCTCATCCCCCACGTGCAGGTGTTCGCCCGAGTGGCCCCCAAGCAGAAGGTGGGTGACATGATGGGGACGTGAGGGGCCCTGAGGCACCAGCTATTGCTCAGCCCTCCTGACCTACCTCGCCCACCCATAGGAGTTCGTTGTCACCAGCCTGAAGGAGTTGGGCTACGTGACCCTCATGTGTGGGGACGGCACTAACGATGTGGGTGCCCTGAAACATGCCGATGTGGGTAAGCCCTGGCTGAGGGTGGGAGGGTGGGGGGTGTTGGTTGGAGGGGGCGTACTCTTGGCTCCTGACAACACCTCCCCTCTTAGGTGTGGCGCTCCTGGCCAACGCCCCTGAGCGGGTGGTCGAGCGGCGGCGGCGGCCCCCCCGGGATGGTCCCAATATGAGTAGTGGTGTCCGGGGCTCTTCACGGGGGGCCAGGCAGAGGTTGGGGCTCCCACCCCCAGAGGACCAGTCCGCCTCTCAGCGGGTGAGTCTTCTTGGAACAGGGTGGCCATGGTACCCCCAGCTACAGTGTCATGGACCCCTCCCACCCCCCAACCTGCAGGATCGCCTGAGCCAGGTGTTGCGGGACATTGAGGACGAGAGCATGCCCATCGTGAAGCTGGGGGATGCCAGCATCGCCGCTCCGTTCACCTCCAAGCTCTCGTCCATCCAGTGCAGTGAGTCTGTCCCTGGCCCGCTTGTCCCCATCCCAGTCTATGCCCCCCATCCCGTGGCCTCACCCCTCATCTTCCTTCCCACGCCCCCCAGTCTGCCACGTGATCAAGCAGGGTCGCTGCACTCTGGTGACAACCTTGCAGATGTTCAAGATCCTGGCGCTCAACGCCCTCATCCTGGCCTACAGCCAGAGCGTCCTCTATCTGGAGGGTGTCAAGTTCAGCGACTTCCAGGCCACACTGCAGGGCCTGCTGCTGGCCGGCTGCTTCCTCTTCATCTCCCGCTCCAAGGTGGGCTGTTCGTGGCAGCCTCCGGGCAGGAGTGGGTCGTGGTGAGGGGACCTAGAAGTGGACCGTGAGTGCAGGCCCTTGGGTGGAGCTCCCAGCCTCAGGATGAGCAGCAGCCAGTCCTGATGGCACTTCACGAGCCACGCAGTGACAAGAAAGGGAGGGAGGGCAGGTGGTGGGGCAGGAGGGCTCAGGTCAGCGTTCCCTGTCTCCGTCATGGTCTCTAAACCTTTGTGGCCGCTGTGGGGAGAGGCAGGCCGGAATGTGGAAGGGGAGGCAGGCGGGTGGGCAGGGGTCTGACATCCCCCCACCCCATCCCTGCGCTTTAGCCCCTGAAGACCCTGTCCCGTGAGCGGCCGCTGCCCAACATCTTCAACCTGTACACGGTGCTCACAGTGATGCTGCAGTTCCTCGTGCACTTCCTGAGCCTCGTCTACCTGTATAGCCAGGCCCAGGCCCGGAGCCCCCCAAAGTGAGTGCCCACAGCCCTGCCATTGGGTGGTGAGGGAAGGAGGGGAGTGGGGCACCATGGGCTGACCAGGCCCTGACTGCACGCATGTGCGGCCTGCAGGCAGGAGCAGTTTGTGGACCTGTACAAGGAATTCGAGCCCAGCCTGGTCAACAGCACCGTGTACATCATGGCCATGGCCATGCAGACTGCCACCTTTGCCATCAACTACAGGGTGAGGCCTTGCTGCCCCTGCCCTTCCCCCCGGCCCGCTCCCCACTCCCGCCTCCAGCTAACCTCCACCTGCCCATCCACAGGGCCCCCCCTTCATGGAGAGCCTGCCTGAGAACAAGCCCCTGGTGTGGAGCCTGGCCGCGTCCATCCTGGCCATTGCCGGCCTGCTGCTCGGCTCCTCCCCTGACCTCAACAGCCAGTTTGGCCTGGTGGATATCCCTGTGGAGGTAAGGGTGGCAGTGAGGGACAAGGGCCAGCTTGGGTCTGGCCATCCACTCATGTCCCTGACTACCTGGCATCTCCCTGTGAAGGTGAGGGTGGTGGTGGCGATGGGGAGCAAGGGCTGGCCTGGACCTGACTGCCTACTCACGGGCCTTCCTGCCTGGCCAGTTCAAGCTGGTCATCGCCCTGGTCCTGTTCCTGGACTTCTGCCTGGCGTTCCTGGTGGACTCCATCCTGCAATTCTTCCTGGGGGCCCCAAAGCTGAAAGTGCCTTCCTGAGATGGCGGTGCCAGCACCACTGCCCACCAACCCTGCCTGGGGGAGGGAGCCTCCAAGGGAGCCCAGCCCCGTGGATTGGCCAGCCACCTCGCCCACCATGCCAAGCTGGGCCCTGATCAAGCGCCCATCAGTGGTCCGTCCAGCAGAACCAGCCCCAGGCCAGCACCTTCAGTCAATAAAGCAGCATTGTGATTTTAAGAAACCCTGCTTCCCTGTCTTGGCTAGTGCGGGGCCCAGGGGTGAGCATGGGGTCAGTCTGGAGCTTGGGCCGGGTGGCTGCAGAGGACGTCTCCAGCATCCTCCCTTGGACAGTGTGAGGTGGTTGATAATGCCAGCGCTGGATGCTTAGCCAAGCTTGAAGGAAGAAGCCTTCGACTTGAACTTCAAACTGTTTTTCCACATCTTAGTGTCTCAAGGATGCAGAAAAAGAATTATCTGCGGCTCGCCAGCAAAGGAGCCCTGGCGGTGTAGTGGTTACGAGTAGGGCTGTGATCCGTGTGGTCGGCAGTTTGAAGCCACCAGCAGCCCCAGGAGGAGAGCCTGCTCTCTACTCCCATCAACAGCTACAGTCTCAGAAATGCACAGGGGCTCGCTGTGAGTCCGCATCGACTGCATGGCAGCGGGTTTGGTTTGGCTTTTCCGAAAGACCCACAGCCTTTGAAACCGCAGGGGGGGCTCTCGGGTCCTGAACGGATTCCCTATCAGGGAATGTAATGGCCCCTCAGGTTCAGAGATAGGTCTTGCCCTCACAAACCCTGACTCAAGGTGAACGTGCTGCAGAGGTCTGGGTCACTTCCTGCTTGTCTCCGAGGGCGGTGGCACTTTCAGAGAAAGGCATAGGGAAGGGAGACTCCTGGCCTGGACCATGAACCAACATGATGTGCATACTGTCAAGTTTGGTTTCCAGCCAGAAATTCCTCTGAAAGGGATGTGGATGCATTGTTACCAGATGGATGTGGCCTTTGGCAAACGCCTGCCCTGCTTCCAGACCCTTCCCCTGCACCCCTGGGACTGGAGGGTAGAGCTAGAAGGAATGAGGGCCAGTTGATTTGAGCAGCAGCTGGGGAATCTTGGAGAGATTGTGAGGCCAGGATTTGAGGATCCGATCGCCTGGCAGGGTGTCATGAGGGGTGGAGCATGGGTCCCCACTAGCTGAGAGGTCCAGGGCTTCAGAATGGGGAAGGGGGAGGAGGCTTAAGGGCTGCAGGGAGGGATTCCTGGGGCCGCGGGAGACAGGTCTGGGTTGGCGGTACATCCCGTAGTGCCTGGCAGGGTCTCTAGGCGGCTATGGCTAGGAAAGCAGGGTCCGGCACTGTAATTGAGCGTCCCTGGGGCCCAGAGTGTCGGAACCTCCGCTTCAACAGCAAGGCGACTGGCCACCAGTAGAGGGCCCCACGGCCCCACCCGGGGTGGGTGGGTGAGAGAAGGCTCCGGAGGAGCCCTTTGGGCAGAGAAGGCGCTGAAGCGTAAACATTCCGGACCCCATTGCTTTCTGCAGGCCCTGCAGACGTGGACGCTGGGACGCCGCGTGTGAGGTCACTGCAGGGGGCTGGGGTGCTGTGGGATTTGGAACGGCACAACGATTTGGGGAATAGGGGTCCTGGCCAGGAAGTAAGCGCTGCGGGCTGGGGTGCTGGCTTAGGAGGGACCCCGGGCCCTTGGCATCGCAGCAGCCTCATCGGGGCACGGGGAGCTGGGGGCCTTCTGGTTCCGCCCGGCGCCCGCCAGGTGCTGGGTCCGCGCTTCCGGGACGGGGGCGTGGCCGCCGGGGCGTGGCCTCGGGGGCGTGGCCGCGGGGCGGAGCGGCCTCGGAACCCGGGCGGCGCCGGCCGCAGGAAATCCAAGCTGGGCCTGTCCCGCGCGCGCGCGACCCCATCCCCGTCCGCGCCGAAGGAACCCTGGGCCGGGCCATGGACGCAGCTGAGCCGGGTAGGGGGTCGGGGTCCACCCCGGAGAGGGGCGTCCACTCTCGTCCTCCACTTCCCAGTTCGAGGGAGCCCTGCCTGGTCCCGGTCCCTGTCCCTAGCCCCGGCGGAGGAGCTCCTGAATGGGGAGGAGACGGGGACCCTTTCCTGCGGGGGATCTCAAGCCGAGCCGGCCCCCGAGAGAGATGCCGAGGCGGGACCCCCGCCCCCGTGCGAGCGTTCACCCCGGATGCCTGGGGGAGGGGGTTCAGGAAGGGGAAGTGGCCGCTTCTGCTTCTGAATTTTGTGATGGGGGCAGGGTGGCCCCGTCACTGCCGTGGATGGAAAGGGTGACGCCCGGCAGGGCGCCTCTGTAGATAGCCCTGAGATAGATGCAGCCTCAACTTGGACTCCTGGAAGGGGGCGGGGGTGGCCGCAGAAATGTGGCTGAGGTGGTTCCGTCTCTCTTTGTGTCACTGTGTGCCTCATAGTGACTTCAACCTGCCTGCCTGTGGGCCTGCTCTGCCACAGGCGGCCCCCCCCTCCCCGCGTCTGCACGACATGTATTTCCATCTGCCTGCTGCAGAATCCATGTGGCTGCATTGTCAAGCCAGCTGCATTGAGGGCATCTGCTTTGTCTGCTTCCTCGTGGTCTGGGGCTGTGTGGGTGTCTGCTCCCAACAGCAGCTCTGGGGCCATTACCCTGCCCTGAGGCCACCCTCTCAATCCCACCTGCCTCCATCTGGACTCAGACACCCACCCTCTTCAGAGACACAGCCCCCTCCCCACTGGGCCAGGAGGGATGGGAACAGTGGCTCACACACGTAACCAGCCAGACCGATGAGCTGAGGTGCCGTGGGTGGGTGGGGGAGGCACTGTTGGCCCTAGAGGAACAATGCCCTTTCCCCCAGGGTTACCCCCGGCTTCCGAGAGCAGGAAGAGGTACAGTGACATCTTCCGAAGCTTGGACAACCTTGAGATCTCATTGGGGAATGTGTGAGTCTGAGCCTGGGTCACCCTCCAAATCCTGTTGGGATCCCTGCACCCCAAGGCCTGAAGTCCCATTAGGAAGTTCCTACACCCGGTCACTCCTAACCCGAGAAGTCTTCCTGGTATATGGAAGCTCACGTACATGTTCCCATAACCAACACTCCCACCCCCCAGCAAATCCACAGAGAATTTCCACTGTTGACCCAAACCAAGCCAAGCCCACTGCCATTGAGGCGTTCCTGTAGGACGAGGGTTTCCAAGGCTGTCTTCTCCATGGAAGCACGTTGCCGGGCCTTTCTTACCCAGAGCAGCTGATGAGGTGGAGTCACTGACTCAGTGCACTACCGCTGGGTCCCCGGGCCTTAGTACCCCCACGTCCTCCTTGGGACTCATACTTCCACTCTGTGAACCCCAAATTTACCTGAGACCTTTCCTTTCCCGAGCCAGGTCAAAAAATTACCGAGTCCCCCAAACACCCAGACACCAGAGATGCCAGCCCCGCCAAATGTGATATCCAGGACCACCCACCCAAATGGCCTGGGGGTCCCAGCACCCTCAGAGAAGACATGCTGGTGGAGGTAGACAGCATCCCAATTCCTCCACCTTCTAGGACCCTTGAGATGCTGGCTGGAGACCCTGTGCTCTCAGGAGACCCTGAGCCTGACAAGGCCCCCACAGATACTGTGGTGAGAGAGGTGGAGTGGACTCCCAGGGAGGGGGTCTCAGGGATGCTTGGGCTCTGGAAGGCACAGGCTGGGACCCTTACCCTGCTTGCTCATAAGGGCTCTTTTCTGCCCCAGACCAGCCAGACCAGTTGTTGGAGCCATCCTTCAGAGGGCCCTGCACCCCTCACAGGTAAGCGGGGAGGGGCTTAGTGACCAGGATGTTTGGGACAGAAAATGCCTCTTCAGGGTCAGGCATTGTTCTGGGTGCCAGAGACCTGGTGGTGCCCATGATGGATCAGATCCAGGCCTGCCCTCAAGGAACCCTGCACCCAGATGGGCATTTCAGTGGTCACCGGTTAGCATAAAGAGGCAAGAAGTACATTCGATGCTCCAGGGGTTTGGGAGAAACCACAAAGGTCTTGTCTGGTCTAAGGGCTCAGGGAGGGCAGAGGGCAGAGGTCAGGGGCCTTCCTGTCTGCCCAGGGGAGGAACTGGACCTGCGGCTGGTTCGGACCAAGGGGGGTGTGGACGCAGCTCTAGAGTATGCCAAGACCTGGAGCCGCTATGCCAAGGAGCTGCTGGCTTGGACGGAGAAGAGAGCCAGCTATGGTGAGAGCCCCTGTCCCCCACCCCAGCCTTAGGCAGTGCCCCCTGCTGGCCAGCAGGGTCCAGACTATACCCTCTCTTCCCCAGAGCTGGAGTTTGCCAAGAGTGTCATGAAGATCGCAGAGGCCGGCAGGGGTTCCATTCACCAGCAGGTAGCCAGAAGCAGGCCCTAAGGTGAGCCCCCACTCCTTCCCCAGCCCCACCCAGGCCCTTAGCCCCCTCCTGCCACCCCTCTATCCCCAGAGCCACATGCCACTGCAGTACATCTACACGCTGTTCTTGGAGCATGACCTCTCGCTCGGGATCCTGGCGCAGGAGACAGTGGCCCAGCAAAGGAGGGACTACTACCAGGTGAGGGGGCAGCACAGTGCAGAAGTGGGGCGGGGGGCAGCCCTCCTCGCCTGCGGGATTTCCTCCATAGCGGCCCAGAGGAAGGTACCATTGTCATCTTCACCACTGGCCTTGGTCACACAACAGACTCAAATCAGGCTCCCTTTGATGGGACGCTGTTTGCCAAGGGGGCGTTCAGAGGACATGCGGTGACCACTGACACTCTGCCTGGACATGGCGTGGGGAGGGAGGGGTTCGACAAAGGAAACACATGTGGCCGTGGAAACGCCACGTTCCAGGCCCTGGACGGCCTGTGTGGACCCCTCAGGGGCAGGCAGTTGTCCCAATCCCTGCTCCCACCCCCGTGCCAGCCCCTGGCAGCCAAGAGGACTGAGATTGAGAAGTGGCGGAAGGAGTTCAAGGATCAGTGGACCAAGGAGCAGAAGCGGATGGTGAGGCCGGAGGTGGGGGTGGGGAGGCTTGACTCGGGGGGCGCAGCTCTGTGTGGAGGCAGCACTGAACAGTCCCCCTTCCCAGAATGAGGCGGTGCAGGCACTGCGGCGCGCCCAGCTCCAGTACGTCCAGCGCAGTGAGGACCTGCAGGCTCGCTCCCAGGGGTCTCCAGAGGACTCGGTCACCCAGGCTTCCCCCGGACCCAGCAAGCAGCAGGAGCGCCGCCGCCGCTCACGAGAGGAGGCCCAGGCCAAGGTTGGGGACCAGCATGCGGACGCTTCCAGCTCTGATGCGGCCCCCTCCTGCCCTGACCCACACTTGTCCTGCCTCAATTTCCCTAGGTGCAGGAGGCCGAGGCACTGTACCAGGCCTGCATCCGTGAGGCCAATGTGCGGCAGCAGGACCTGGAGGCCACCAAGCATCGGATCGTGTCCCACGTGCGCAAACTGGTGCTTCAGGGGGACGAGGTGCTCAAGAGGGTGCGTCCCTTCGTCTAGGCCCACTTGGCCAAGGCAGAGCCCCATCCAGCACCCCCAAGCCGCCTCCTGCAGACTCTGCTGGGCCACCTCCAAATCGCTCCACCCCAGTCCCCAGGCCAACAGATCAAGTTCTCAACCTCCTCCCAGTCACAGTCCCGCCCCATCTGACCCTGCCCCATCTGACCCCACCCCAGGCCATCTGGCCCCATCCATCTCTGACCTGCATACCGACTCCACCCACAGGTGACCCTGGGCTTGTTTGGGCTACGGGGCGCACAAGCTGAGCATGGACCCCGTGCCTTCTCTGCTCTGGCCGAGTGCTGTGTGCCCTTCGAACCTGGCCAGCGCTACCAGGAGTTCGTGCGGGCGCTGGGGCCCTCGGGCCCGCTGCCCCCACCGCCTGCCTTCTCCTTCCAGGAGTTTGTGCCACCAGCGCACAGGTGGGCTGGGGGCGGGGCTGGGTGAGTCCCTTGGGACCCAAGCACCAGTTTTCAACTTTAGTTGTGGGACATTGAACTCGAAGCCTGGACTTGAGATTCAGTGCCCAAGACTCTGGTTCTTGGGGGGTGGGGATGGGGGGGGCGGGGTCAGTTTCCTAGGTCTGGGAGGATTGAAGTGGATGGTGACTGCCCTCCTAGGCCCTCATTGCTTAGGGGCATCAGGACACAGTATTGGACCATCTGGATGGGGCACTGGAGTGCTGCCACCAGACTGGAGAATGAACCCCCCAAACTGTCTCAGCTCCCCTCTGGACACTAGGAAGAAGCTCTCAGGCCCCCTCCCTCCCCGGCTGGATGAGGGGGCAGCTGAGCCAGGCCCCTGGGAGGATGCAGGCCCTCGCTGGCAGGGTGAGTGCTGGGATGGCTAGGTGGGCAGGGGTGCTCGGCTGTGGCCAACCTGACCCCCCTGTTCTCTCCTAGGGCCCCCCGGCCCTGCCCCAGGCAGTGATGTGGAAAGCATAGGTGGTGGCAGCGAGTCTCGCTCCCTGGACTCTCCAACTTCTAGCCCAGGTGAGCCCAGGACCTGGGGCTGCTCCCCCTCCTGACCTTTGACCAAACTCCAGGCCCCTGGTCAAGCTCTAACACCCCACCCTACCCACCACCATCTTTAACCTGTACTTTGCCCTCTGACCTCCCACCCCACCCGCTGATCCATTTCCTCAGTTTCTAACTCAATCTCCAGATGCCACTTCTGAACAACTTACTAACTCCCAAGGCCACTAACCCCTTCTCCAAGCCCCCTCCTGGGGTCACCTTCTGAGGGCATTTGTGGGTGGTTCTGGAAGCCAGAAGGGTGACCTCCCCAGGGCCCCTGTGACCCTCTGGTCCGCGGCTCAGGCTCACGGCGGCTGGTGAAGGCCTCATCTATGGGCACGGAGTCCTCAGATGACCTGGAGGAGAGAGACCTAGGTGAGCCTGGATGTGGGGTGGGGTGGGGTGGAGTGGGGGGTCAGGACCCTCACTCTTGCTCCCCACAGACCTGGGAGATGGACTGGAGAATGGGACGGCCAGCCCCTTCCGGAAATGGACACTGTCCACTGCGGCGCAGACGCACCGGCTGCGGCGCCTGCGGGGTCCGGCCAAGTGCCGAGAGTGCGAGGCTTTCATGGTCAGCGGGACCGAGTGTGAGGAGGTGTGTGTATGTGTGTGTGTGACCTGCTGACCTCTGCTGACATGGGCACTTGTGTCCCCAGGGCTGTCACGGGGTTTCCCATGATCTCTCGACCCCTGTGGATCCCTGGGACCTACCTTTCCCCCAGCTGCGCCCCGAGGAACTCTCTGAGCCCGGGCCCCTGCGTCCCTCCACCCGCAGTGCCTCCTGACCTGTCACAAGCGCTGTCTGGAGACACTGCTGATCCTCTGCGGACACAAGCGGCTCCCGCCACGGACCCCGCTCTTTGGGGTGGACTTCCTTCAGGTGCCCAGGGACTTCCCGGAAGAAGTGCCCTTTGTGGTGACCAGGTGCACAGCAGAGATAGAGCACCGTGCCCTGGATGTGCAGGTGCTACTTTGATTCCTCCGCCCCCGCGCTGACCCAGTGCTCAAGGGGACCGGCCCTGCTAATGGCCAGAGTCACTGAGCCAAGTGTCCCTCTTCTCCTGCAGGGCATTTACCGAATCAGCGGTTCCCGGGTGCGCGTGGAGCGGTTATGCCAGGCCTTTGAGAACGGCCGAGCATTAGTGGAATTGTCGGGGAATTCACCTCATGACGTCTCGGGGGTCCTCAAGCGGTTTCTTCAAGAGGTGGGTGCTCAGGGGCCACAGGGAGCAGGGGCTGGGCTGCGGGCCTCCGAGCTCACCCCCATCCTTTGCACCCCCAGCTCAACGACTCCGTGGTCCCCTTCCACCTCTACGACGCCTTCATCTCTCTGGCCAAGACCCTGCATGCAGACCTTAGGGACAGTCCTGAGAGCCCCAGCCCCAGCTCTGAGGTCATCTGCTCACTCAAGACTCTATTGGCTCAGCTGCCTGACTCTAACTACAACACTTTGCGGCACCTGGTGGCCCATCTGTTCAGGTGGGCACTGGTGACCCTTGACATAGGACCTCCGACCTGAGACATAGCCTGGGTGACAGCACCCCTCCCCCCCTTTCTGGACGTGTAACCAAGAACCTCAAGAGCTAACCCCCGGACACTGACCTCTGATCTTTGACAGGTGTTTTCTGAACTCTGAACCTTCAATACATGACTCCTGACTTTAGGTACTGACCCTCCAGCCCCAGGCATGCACTTGCCAGACTCAAAGAACGTGCCAAACCCCGCACTTCCGGTGCCCTGGGCATGTCACCACTGAGGCCCATGGCCAGGTGCCTGCCCTTCACCTTCTCCCCACGCTCTCCCCAGGGTGGCTGCACAGTTTGAGGAAAACAAGATGTCTGCCAACAACCTGGGCATTGTGTTTGGGCCAACGCTGCTGCGGCCGCCGGGCTGCCCAGGGGCTGCTGGGGCCGGCCCAGTCGCCTGCCTGCTGGACTCAGGACACCAGGCCCAGTTAGTGGAGTTCCTCATCGTGCACTATGAGCAGATCTTTGGGATGGATGAGCTTCCCTCGGCCACGGAGGTCCCATCCTACAACCCCAGCCCGGCCCCCGAGCCCCTCACCACCAGCTCCCAGCCAATACCTGGACACCTGGACCCAGATGCCCCGTTCACTGCTTGGGCCTCAGATCCCGGCCAAGCCCCCGAGCCCCCGAGTGCCCTGGAGAAGCAACCTGAGGCTGCACCCCCAAAGGTAGGGACAGGCTGCCTGGTCCCTCTCCTGCGGCTTCCTCCTTTGCCTCCCCTGTTTTCTCAGCCCCTCCTTCCCTATATTAAGTGACCTGTGTCATTCTGGCCAGAACGGGGAAGCCCCGAGTGGTGGGTGCTCGCGGAGGAATGAACAACAAGGGTGACATCACAGGGTGATCTTTCCCTCTTCCACTGGAGGCCAGCAGTTTTATAAGGCACCTACTCTGGCCCCACTAATTAAGTGCTTGATGGGAAGGTTGGTGGTTGAAGTCTACCCTTGGGCACCTCAGAAGGCAGGCCTGGGGATCCGCTGCTTCTGAAAGGGCACAGCTTTGAAAACCCTGTGGAGCACAGTTCTACAGCGCCACTGGGCAGCCTCAAATCCCTATAGCTTCGCTGTGGGTGTTCCAGCAGAGCACAGTGGGCTGAGCACCATCCCCACCCACTCCTGTTGGGGCAAGACCAGAGGAGACCACCAATCTGATGCAAAGGTAGCTAACTGAGGCCAGGGGTGAAGGGTACCAGGGAGAAGGGAGTGTGTGGGGCAGCAGGCTCTGGGGAACGGAGAACAGCTTGGAGCAGTTGTTAGGTGGTTTCGGACAGGCCTCGTGGAGGCGGTGAGAAGCAGCACACTGGAGGGAGGTGAGGGGTCACTGAAGACAAAGGAACAGTGTTCCTGCAGAGGAACAGACCCTGCGAGGCCCTGAGGTGAGGGCCTGGGGTGTTTGGGGCACAGCCTGGCACAGGAATGAGCGAAAGGGGGATGGTGGCCGAAAGGATGCCAGTGACCACAAACTTCCTACGTCAAGCCCCAAACCAAAGCTGCTGTGCTCCAGCCAGTTCCAATGCCCCCATCCTGGAGGACGGGGTGTAGAACTGCCCCACCGGTGGGGTTTCCAAGGCTGCAGTCTTACGGAAGCTGACTGCCATCCTCTCCTGCGCAGGTAGGGGCTGGGGAGCTTGACCCACCAACCTTCTGGTTAGCAGCCAAGCTACCTTAGTTAACCACTGAGCCACGAGGGCGCAGGGGGCACTCGATCGACTTCCTGGGAACCTCAGCAAGCCTTTAGCAGAGCTGAAGCCCCGCCCCACAGCAGCTCCTTGGTGCTGAATGCCAGTGCCTGACACACAGGAGGAACTCAGGCTGGTAATCCGTCACCAGCTAGCTCCAGGTAGAGCATCGAGAACACAAAGCCAAGAACCGAGGGAGGCGGAAGCAGAACTGAAAGGGAACATGTGTTCACAGGCATCAGTGGGCCTGACGTGGAAAGGAGTGAGTCACTCTACTGCCTGGGCCTGGCTGCAGGCCTGTCTCCTCCAAGCCTGCAGGGAGTTAAATGCTGCTTCTCCAAGGAGAGGCCCCAGCAGGACACTTAATGACATCATCCGTTCCTCCCCAGACCCTCTGCAAAGGAGCCCCAGTAGGGTAGTGGCCACGCCTGACATCTCAAGGTCAGCGGTTTAAATCTACCAGCTGTTGCGAAGGACACAGATGAGGCTCTCTGCTCTAGTAAAGATTCACAGCCTCAGAACCTGACAGGGGCAGTTCTACCCTGGCCTTTAGGGATGGAGCTGACTTGTTGGCGGTGGGGTTTTTTCTAGTCCAGGAGTAAACCCCCAGTGCTCCAAGTATCTGAGGGAGCCGGGCTTCTCCCAGCTCTGATCCTTGGGTCTCTCACTGCAGAGCCTACCCCTGCAGAGTGAGCAGAGAGAGGAAGTGGCTGCAGACCCCAGAGACGGGGGAGGCCAAGGTGAGTGTGATGGGGAGCAGCCCAGGATTTCTAAGGGTACCTTATCCCAGGCTGCCTGAGCTGGGAGAGGGTTCTTGGGGGTTGGCGCAGCGGCCTTGGGAGGGGGACGACACTCAGTGTTGGCCATGCCATCTCCGCAGCATCCAGCCGAGGTCCCGAGGATGCTCCCCTGGGAACGCAGTCCCGTGGCCACTTCAGCCGCCAGCCCGTGAAGTACCCTCGGGGAGGAGTTCGGCCTGTCACCCACCAGCTGTCCAGCTTGGCCCTGGTAGCTTCCAAGCTGTGTGAAGAGACCCCTGTCACACCAGTGCCCTGTGGGAGCTTGCGGGGGCGGGGGGCTGACCCTGCTGGTGCCGCCCCTGAGAGCAGCCCCCTGCGCCGCACCCCACTGCCCAAGCACTTTGAGATCACCCAAGAGACGGCCCGGCTACTCTCCAAGCTGCATGTGGAGGCTGCTCCCAGAACCACCTGCTGCGTGGACCCCCAGCCTGAGGAAATTGAAGACCATCTCTGACCATCCTTCAGCCTGGCAGTGAGGCCCAGGCCTGAGAAGATGGACACTCCTTCCTCCCCAGCTCCCTTTAACCAGCAGCCAGATATCAGGCCTGGAGTTTAATGCTGGGGGGGCTAGGGAGTGTGTCTCTTGAGGCCAGCTAGCCTCAGCAAGGCCTCTGTGGGACCAGACTCCAGGACCACTGCCCAGCCAGACACAGGTCAATGCCAGCCTCTGGGCCATTTAGGATCAGTGCTCAGGATCAACACAGGTCAGTGGATCCTCAGGGTCCACCTTAGTCTCTGTGCACCCTGCCACACACACATCCGCTCCCCCGGCATGGGGTGGGGAGCAAGGGTGCCTTTGCTACTTTGGCTGTAGCTCTTCTCCACACCCTGCCCCTTGGCCTGTCTGACTGTTTACTGACTACAAGTGGAGGGAGTAGGCAGCACCCCACTCACCCTGGACAGGCCCCAGGTTTGGTGGGCTCTGAATAAACCACATCCCGTGTGTTCAAGGACAGAAGCCCCTGTTGCCCTCCATTTTCCTGGCAGGGGAAACCAAGCCCCCTTTCTTGAATTCCCAAGTGCCCTTGAACTGGCAGCAGCAAGGGCCCAGCCCCGGGTGAGTCAGTCACGCCTGCTGCCGCTCCCCAAAGAGTTTCTCATCCCAATCCGCTCCCATAAAATCAAACACTCATAACAAAGTGCAGATAACCCAGACAATGCGGCTGTGTGCTCTGGGCTGTGGGAGACCAGGGCGGCCGGCAGGCTAGGCCGTGGGAGGAAGCTGCTTGGCCAGGACAGCCAGGGGAAGGGGGTGGGAGGGGTGATCACAAAGAACTTGGTTGCAAATGGACAGACGGTCGGTGGGAGTCTGAGAGGCCTGCAGCCCCAAAGAGAGCCGGCACTCTGCTGTTCTCCGAGGGGGGTCTCCGTGGTGGGAGCCCGGGGTCGGATCAGGGTGTGGCTTGCCACAAGGCAACGGATTGGACGCCAGGGAGCCGGCGGGGACGGGTAGGGACGTGGACCCCAAACCACCAGGAGCAGCGCCCTAGGCGGTGCTGGTTTGGACGGAAAGTCGCTGGGCCAGTAAGCCCCGAGGCGTCCGACTGAGGGACGTGTCTGTGTGAGACCAGGGTGCAGGTCCCGCACCGGAAACGGAGAGTGCTGACCCCGGGGGCTGCACAGCAGGGAGGAAATAAGTGGAGCTGCGGTTCCGGGCGCCCCCGCCGCCTTTGCAAAGACGGGTCTCTCC
>NW_022111357.1:44606037-44610927 GCF_000313985.2 Echinops telfairi
GGCTTCTGGCCCGCCCTGACCTCCCAGGAGTCCGTCCCGTCCGCTGAGTGACGGGCGGCTCAGGTGAGGCCGGCATTGGAACGGTAGGGGCTCGGGTACCAGGGAGGAGGCGCCCGGCCCGCGGCCTCTCGGGGCGGCTCTGCTCAGTCGGGGCGGGCTTGTGCCTGCGGGGCGCGGGCGCCGCCCTCTTTCCGCCTCCTCCCCCAGCCTGGGGGCGTCAGTTGGTTTGACCAGCCGGCGCCCCTGGGCCGCCGCCTTTGTCCCCGCGGCCACCAGGGCTCTCCGTCCCACCCCCAACCGCCCCACATCCTGCCTGCACGAGAAGCACTTGTGCCCAGAGCCCGGTTTCTTGGGGCGCCTCGCTGCCCTCCCCCCCCCGGAGTTATCTGGTCACCGTCACGCCCTGCATGGACTGCCTTGCTGTCCCAGCGCTGACCTCTCCCTCCGCGCACACCCCTGCCTCTGCTCGCGGCCGTGGTCAGCACCAAGCTGACCCTCCCTAACCTACTAGCTCACGCCCCTTTGTCCTGCCTGGCCCCTCCCCCTCCCTCTCCCTAGGGCACGTGGGCTGGGGTTGAAAACTACATAAACGAGCCAATCCCTGGACCGGGGCGTCACCTTTCTAAACCTAGAGTTGAAGGAGAAACAGCTGCCTACCCTGCGTTTTGGGGAGGTCTAGATAGAGCCCGAGGGCTTTGCCCTTCCCGATCTGCCGCTCTACCTGCTGTCCTATCCTGGGCACCACCCCCACCCACCCACCAGCGAGCACAGCTGACCATTCGTTCCTTCTGTGTCCGTAGATGGCTACCATGGGTCAGTGCTATTACAACGAGACCATCGGCTTCTTCTACAACAACAGTGGTAAGGAGCTCAGCTCCCACTGGCGGCCCAAAGATGTGGTCGTGGTGGCGCTGGGGTTGACGGTCAGCGTGCTGGTGCTGCTGACCAACCTGCTGGTCATCGCTGCCATCGCCACCAACCGCCGCTTCCACCAGCCCATTTACTACCTACTGGGTAACCTGGCGGCCGCCGACCTCTTCGCAGGTGTGGCCTACCTCTTCCTCATGTTCCACACCGGCCCGCGCACAGCCCATCTCTCCCTCAAGGGCTGGTTCGTGCGGCAGGGCCTGCTGGACACAAGTCTGACCGCGTCGGTGGCCACGCTGCTGGCCATTGCGGTGGAGCGGCACCGCAGCGTGATGGCCGTGCAGCTGCACAGCCGCCTGCCCCGAGGTCGCATCGTCTTGCTCATTGTGGGCGTGTGGCTGGCTGCGCTTGGCCTGGGGCTCCTACCTGCCCATTCCTGGCACTGCCTCTGTGCCCTGGACCGCTGCTCACGAATGGCGCCCCTGCTTAGCCGCTCCTACCTGGCTGTGTGGGCCCTGTCCAGCCTGCTCGTCTTTTTGCTCATGGTGGCTGTCTACACCCGCATTTTCTTCTACGTGCGGCGTCGTGTGCAGCGCATGGCCGAGCATGTCAGCTGCCACCCCCGCTACCGTGAGACCACACTCAGCCTGGTCAAGACTGTGGTCATCATTCTGGGTGAGTCCTCCCCCACCCAAACTGGCCCAGGGCTCAAGGGGACCCCCACCTTCCCCAACCCCACAATAAATAAAACAAGTGGTCTGGTTGGGGAGTTCCAGGCAGAGGAGAGTCCCAAGGCAGGATTAGGCCAGGGCCCACCAAAAGTGCCCCAAGGAAGGTGAGAATGTCAAGGCCGGGTGGGGGTAGGAGGCGGCGGCGGGGTGGCCAGGGCAGCGGATGAGGCTTGGGCAGCCCCTCCGAGATTTTGAGCGAGGAGTATTGTGCTCATGCTGGCTGATGTGTGCAGAATGGACTGGGTTGAGGGGGCTGAAGGGATCCAGCCCCTCGCATGAGGGTCTGCCCACACCCAAGTCATCCTTCCCTCTCACTGAGTAACTGGCCTATCCCCAGTGGCCTTCTTCCCTCATAGAACAAACCTCCCCCACCGGAAATTTCCAAAGCCCAGGTGGTGCAGTGGATTAAGCACTTAGCTGTTAACTGCAGGGAGGTGATTCAAGCCCACCAGCAGCAACATGGGAGAAAAATGTGGCATCTGCTTCTGTAAGACATCAATTTGGGAAGCCCTAAGTTGTCATCACAAACACCGTCCTACCCCCCAAAAAAACAAAACCAAAAAACACCTCAGTGTGATCAAGTGAATTCTGACTCATAGGGACCCTCTAGGACAGAATAGAGCTGGTTCTGGTGGGTTTCTGAGACTAAATCTTTATTAGAGTAGAAAGCTTCTTTCTCCAGCAGAGCAGCTGGTGGCTTTGAACTGCTGACCTGGCAGTTAGCAGCCCAATGTGTAGCCACTACACTACCCGAGGATCTTCTGTCGTAGAGGGTTACTATGAATCCCAATCGACTCAAAGGCAATGGGTGTGCGCCAGTTGGGTGGACAAATCAGAGAAAGGTCTCCCACTTAGCTGCCTGCCTTTTCTGTCAGGCCAGCTGCTGCTGCCTTGGCTCTGGTGACGCTTCCAGCTCCAGGGTAAGCTGTAGGTGGTGGCCAGGTCTCCTCAGCCCTCTGGCTCTATCCCACAGGGGCATTTGTGGTCTGCTGGACGCCAGGCCAGGTGGTGCTGCTCCTAGACGGTCTGGACTGCAAGTCCTGCAATGTTCTGGCTGTGGAGAAGTATTTCCTGCTTTTGGCCGAAGCCAACTCGCTGGTCAACGCTGTGGTGTACTCGTGCCGCGATGCTGAGATGCGCCGTACTTTCCGCCGCCTCCTCTGCTGCCTGTCTCCCCGCCGGGGCACCCAGGACTCCGACCGCTACACACCTTCCATCCAGGCTGGGGCCAGCACTCGTATCATGCTTCCTGAGAATGGCCATCCTCTGATGGACTCCACCCTGTAGTGGCGTTGGGCTTCAACAGGATGCACCCAGCACAGCCCTCGTGCACGGGCAGCCACATGGTTCACCTGGCTCCATTCCGTCAGTGGGACAGACTGATTCACGGTCTGACTGGACACAGCACCACTTGTCAGCCCACCTCAGACATATATCTCTGCCCCAGAGCGTGGTGGTGGGGCACCTGGGGGAAGAGTCAGATGGAGGCAGGAGTCTGGCTCTTCACTCATCTCAGGTTTGGGTTTCTTTTGGAACAGACATCGCTCTATTTTTATACTACATCCTCAGTGAGCCCCATGCAGTACATAATTTGGGTGTTCAGGGTGGGGAGAGGAGAGATCTCCCAGGTCACATGCAGCCCAGTCGGAAAGGGTGACAAACATGAACTGTGAACACACCATCTGCCTGGTGCTGTTTAGGGGTGCAGGCTGGAGTTACTGAGTGCAAGCTGGGAAAACATGTGTGACCCCTTGCACCCTTGAGGTACTTGCTTGTCCCCATTAGAGTTGAGAGGGACCATGAGGAGGGCATGATATATAAGGAGTAAACCCTTTCACACCGAGGTCCCTAAAATGTTCAACTCAGTCTGCCTGTTCTTGTGTGTCTGAATTACCCATTGTGGCTCGGGGGCCTAGAGGAATCTTTTAGCTTGACGTCTAAGCCCTGTTTTGGTTCTTTGGAGGTAGGCCTCTGGTTATTCTACCTTTTTCTGGTGTCTTGTGTCTCTGCCTGTTCCCATGTTCATCTCACTACTTCCCTGTCTGCTCATCTCCCTCCTGGAAGAAGAGTTGACCTCAGGGTTGTCTCTGGCCTACGTGACATATCTCTTGCCTGTCTTTGAGTCAGCGTCCAGAGATTTTAAAGTCTACCACCTGCACACACACTTGGGAGCCATAGGCAGTTGTGGGTCTATGGGGCAATATGCACAATGTGAGGGTTGCCACTCATTTTTTAAGGTCCTCTGAAGTACCTGGCGCTAAGCACTTTCTGTGCATTATTTAATCATCACTTGCATCTTGTGGCACAGATAATTTTTATGTAAAAGAGCTTGAGTTCTTACCCATGGTCACAGAGCTTTGAAAGGGAAGAGGTACCTCCAGGGACTAGAGAGGTCTGTGGGGAAAAGGCTTCAGAATCTCACCAACCTGGTTCTCTCTAGTACTGTTCCATAGACCCCACAAAGCCTCTAGAAAGACAACCCTGTGATAAGCCACCTCTCAGATGTGGATAAAGGTAGCTAGCATGGATGGTTACCATGCTGGGCCCAATGGACCAGAATGTGATTCTCTTACTTGACTGGTGAGACAAGTAGATTTCCTACATTAAGTTCACAAGCTGAACATCAGTCTGTGAACCCAGTTCTCACAAAAGAAGCCAAATTCTTCAAATTATTGTCTTGCAGAAGAACCAAAAACATCTAGGTCTGTCTACATTAAATGAGCACATTAAATGAGCCTGGGTTTCCCTTTGAGGAAAGCCCTCTTGCCCTAAGCTTGCTTTGTGAAGAAGCAAGAATAGGTTAGTTGGAGACTTCTTTGGGGTGCCAGGTGGGGTAACATGGCTCCTTGGGTCAGGGCCCTGAGTTGCTAGGCACGACATCCAAGCCATCTACTATGTGCTCAGGTACTGATCTAGAAACATGCCTGTGATAAATGAGGCCCCTGCCTCCACAGAGCTTGGCCTAT
This sequence comes from Echinops telfairi, assembly GCF_000313985.2. NCBI lineage: Eukaryota > Metazoa > Chordata > Mammalia > Afrosoricida > Tenrecidae > Echinops > Echinops telfairi. The sequence continues at coordinate 44,610,602 of NW_022111357.1, forward strand.
TGGACAGGTATATAATTTTGGATGCCATTTCCTATGGGATGGGGGAACCTCGATGTCCTCCAAGAGGCTGCAGTGTAGCTCACCTCCAAAGAAGGTGCTTGCATCAGGATCCTCCAAGTTCTACCCTGTGTCCATTGGGTCTCCTTTGGGATCTTGTCCTGTTCACCAGTTAATGTTTTGGAGTTTACTGTGGTGTGCTGCATTAGCAGCTGCCCCACACATTCCCACTCTTCCACTGGGGCCAAGATTCCCTTCATCAAGGAGCTTCCACAGTTTTTATACCCAGCCCTTGTCACCCATTTCCACTCCTTGGCATCCCCTTAGGG
>NW_022111357.1:44612304-44614916 GCF_000313985.2 Echinops telfairi
TGCGTGGGTTCGGGGGCGGGGCGGGCACGTAGGGCCGCGGCCCAGCCCAAGTGGGGCTAGGCCGGGCGCAACTTGGAGCGCAGGCTTGAGGGGAGTCAGTGGGAGGCAGGGCGTCGGCTGGGGCCTTGAGGACTGACAGGGGCTTGGGGGGACCAACGGGTGGGTCCTAGGTTAAAGTGGAAGGGTTAGCGTTAGTCTATGGGGTCAAGCAATGGACTAAAGGATTTCAGGGCTTTGGACGATGAGATTGGAGAAAAGGGGGACTTCTAGAGTGAAGGGGTGGGTTTGAGGGGCGCTTATGGATGGGGAGAAAGTAGCTTGGGGGTTTGTGGAATGGAAGCAGGTAAGAACACTGACTTATTGGGGGTTGTCAGGGCAGAGAGATGTGAGCAAACGGGACTTGAACGGGATTTTGAATGGAATTAATGCGGGTGCCAGGTTTTAAGGAAAGGTTTTAGAGACACCCCTGGGGAATTGGACTTGGGAATGTCCCAATGGAAGAGTTGACATGTGGCAATTTGTAGCAATCATCCAGCACTTTCTGGAGAAAATAGAGGAATTACGAGTTAATTCCACAAGTATTTAGTGCACATCCATTACAAGGGTAAATCAAAAGTTATCACTCTACTTCATATGTGGGCCCGGGCGTTTGTTTCAAGCTCGTGTTTAGATATACCTCAGGGTGACAGTAGTGGGTTATGAGTTGGCCAGCTGTCTGCACGGTCAGCAGTTCGAAACCACCAACCACTTTGAGAGAGAAAGGTGAGGCTTTCTACTCTCCTAAAGATTTAGGAAACCCACGGGGGCAGTTCCAATCTGCCCGATAGGGTTTCTATGCATTAGCACTGACTTATTAGCGGTGAACTTGGACTTTGGTTCTGTAGTCAGTGGGTGCCTACAGACAGTCCGCTCAGTGGTACACTTGCATCTGTCTCTTTAGGGTGCCTTTAGAAGAAAGGATACTTTTTGAGGTCAAGTTGAACATCAGGTTAATAAACCTCAAGTAGACATCTCCCAAAATCATTGAGGCTTTGCCATGAGTGTTTGGGTTTTATATACTGCCCCAACAACAACAACCACAAAAATCGACACTTTTTAGATGGAGTAAAGCATTTTTTGGAGAGTTAGGAAGTCCTCAGAGAGGAGCCAACAGAGGGAAGAACTTTGACTTGGATGAATGAAAGGGAATCCAAAAGCTGATGGAAGAAGCCTGTAGAACTCCCATGGATCCAACAGTGACTGAAGTTGGGCTCACAGTGGTTTGGCATTTTCTATCTTAAAGGCTGTTGTAACTTTAGCAAATTTTTAGTTTATTTATTTTTGAAACTTTCAGTTTAATAAGTGCGGAAACGGGTGAAGGTCAGCTAGCTCACATGCTGCTATTTCCATCAGGCTTTCGAGTAAGATCAAAGCTAATGGAGACAATTTATGGAACAAATTATAACTTGGGGCAAGTCTTGGATATGCAGCACAATTCAGAGAACAAGGTCCAATCAAGACAGTTGCTTCCTAGGAGATCTGCTGGACCAATTGAATTCAAGATAGAAAGATCAGCTTGGAAGATTACGAAGACTTTTTTTAGGATTCCATAGGGCGATCTTTTTTTTTTCCCACCCCATAGGGTAATCTTGATGGCCTCGAATGGACACAGAATGATCACAAGGGCTTATTATGAAGACATTTTAAGGATATTGGAAACTGCCTTGGTGGAAAAGAAGCCCAGGAAAGTTGCACCAAGGACATTTCCCCACCAAAGCAACGTACATGCTGCTGCTTATTTGAGGGAGCAAGGGTCATATAATGAGGATTTCATTTAGAAACCTTTACCACCTCCACCCTCAAGCTCTGATCTTGCCCCTTTAGACATCTTTTATTCCCCACACCCAACCATTTAAAGGAACATAATTACCTTGAGGATACCACACATCTGTTTTGTGTGGCGTAACTCAAAGAGCACAGACGTCTTCGTGGAAAGGTGGGGTTTGTTGGGTGCCGTGGAGCTGAGTCCCTCTCTTAGCCACCCTGCGAGCACCCAGCCCGTCACCACCCTCACAGTTGTTCTGTCGCAGTCCATGGCTACAGTCACTGTGTCAGCGCGTCTTGTGGAGGGCTGCCCGTCTACCAAGTGTGGCGTTTTTGTCCAAGGACTGGTCTCTTCTGACAACGCGTCCAACATAAGGTGATGTCTCGCCATCCTCGCGTCTAAGGAGCATTCTGGTTACACTTTTCCAAGACAGATTTGTTTGTCTTTTTAGCCGTTCAAGGTACTTTCGATATTCTTCACTAGCACCATAATTCAAATACATCGATTCTTTTTCGGTCTTCCTTAGTCAGTGTACAACTTTCACATGCTCATGAGGTGGTTGAAAATACCCTGACTTGGGTCAGGCACACCTTAGTCCTCAGAGTAACATACTTGCTTTTCAACACTTTAAAGAGGTCTGTGGAACAGATTTATTCTATATAATGTGTCCTTTGATCTCTTGGCTGCTGCTTCCATAACCATTGATTGTGGATCTAAACAAGATAAAATCCTTGACAACTTTGATCTTTTCTCCATTTATCATGATGTTACCTGTTGGTCCAGTTGTGAGGATTTTTGTATTCTTTCA
>NW_022111357.1:44616588-44633329 GCF_000313985.2 Echinops telfairi
TTTCAGCGCTTCTTCAGCTTGCTGGAACATTTCCATGGCTGCTCCATCAGTTAAGTGAAAGCTTTCAGTGCAGCTTGGACTTCTTCCTTCACTACCATTGATTATTTTTTTCCCATTGATTATTGATCATATGCTACCTCTTAAAATGGTTGGATGTCGACTAGTTATTTTTGATATTGTGTCTGTGTTCTTTCCATCCGCTCGATGCTTCCTGCGTCTTTCAATATTTTCCCCATAGAATCATTCAAGAGTGCAGCTCGAGACTTGAATTTTTCCCCTGTATCCTTTCAGTTTCAGATATGCTGGCTGAGTGTGTTCTTTTTGTTTTTCTAGCTCTGGACCTTTGCATATGTCATCACAATATTCTACACCTAGACCGTGTTTTCCAACTCCTCCTCCTCTTCTTTGCATGCAGCTTTTGGATTCCAGTTGTCCATAATTATCCATGCATCTTTCATCACTTCAGACCGAAGACACTGGGAGAATTCTTCAATTTGTTCATCACTAGCTTTTAGTGGTTGGTGCATCCATTTGAATAATCGTTGTATTGATTGGGTTTCGTGTGTAAGGATAGATAGCATCCTGTCACCGGCAGCACGGACTTCTAGGTGATGCGTGTCCTCCTGACGATGGACGCAGTGCCCTTCCTCTTGAATCTGTCACTCCCAGCTCACGGCTGCCTGTTTCAGAACGGCCAGTACCATTCCATTGCAGCTCACTCATGCCCAGGACCCCGAGGAGCTGTGTGCTTGCCTTTCATTTTTGACAACTATCCTAGATTCATATTTTGTACCTGCCAAGTTCCAGTTGTGGATGTTTGCAGTCCCTTTGTGTCTCGTTTTGAGTCATGCCCCATCAGCAAATGAAGGTCTGAGGGCTTTGCTTCATCCACAGCATAATGGCCTATTCTACTCTGAGGAGCAGCTCTTCCTCAGCCCTGGTTTGAGGGTCTGCTGACCTGAGGGACTTACCCATTTCTGACAATGTTCTGCCGCTATTCAGTATCTGACGATGATTCAGTGCTCTCCCTAAGGTTTTCAGTGGCTGATTTCTCGGAAGTGGACAGCCTCGTCCTACTTGGGAGGCTGTCCTTAGTCTGGAAGCGCTGCAGAAACTTTGGGTGACCCTGCTGGTATTCGAAATACTAGTGACATAGCTTTCACACCAGCCACCACAGTGCGATAAACTGACAGGTGGTGGAGGGAAGGGTTAGAGATGGAAACACTGCCTTCAAATGGAATAATAATAACTACACGTGGTGATATTTTTGTTTAATGTTAGCTTCTATTTTCAAAGTTCCTAACATGTTGAGACAGTGTCAGAGCCTCTGTCAGGAAAGCAAGGGACGTCCTCCCTCAACACACATCGGATTCTCGTTCTGGTTTGTTTGTTTTCAGTCTTGAGCTAGACGGTCTTTAACTAACTTAATGAACGTCCTTTGATTTGTCTCTCTGGTTTCTAATAGCCATTGCAGTGGCAACATAGTAAATCACACACAAAATTCATGATTAAAGTACTCATTAAGGAAGTTAACACATTATAATGGCCCTGAGAAAAGATCAGGGTAGTCGTTTACCACCAGGTCATGTTACAAAGTTCCAGGTCTGCCAATAAATACCCAAAGAATTGGTACGAAGCCTCAACCCGAAAGCATTCAGCTCAAGCTCTGGTCAGCAAACCCAGCTCCCTGAATTAGGTGCCCAGAGACACCCCAGTCTGTAAGCCTTAGCCTGAAGGCTAAGTGCTCGGCTCTACTTCCGTCAATCAGCGAGTCCAACTTCCCCAATTAAGTGCCCAGAGGCACCCCACTCTACATGCCAGCCTCCTGCACAAAATCACTCATCTTGCCCCAGGGGTTGGGATGTCCATCGCAGCATGCGGTGGCTCCAGGTTCTGCTGCTGCTCCTCTGATGGTGTAGCTGTCATCTGGACCTAGGTTCACTGTGCAGGGATCATGGGCCCAGTGGATGCACTCCAGTCCTGCTTCTTGCTGATCATGAGATCCCTCCTCCTGCTTCCCAGAGGGCTCATTTTATACATGAGGATGGCACACCAAGAAATCCTATTTGCAATTGCAGGTGAATCCTAACAGTCAGTATCGCCTCCCACCTTCTTACCAGACCCAGGCAGGGAAAGGTCATGTAGGATTGTGTTGTGCAGGGTCAGTCATAGCACAAAAGCAAACACACCAGCTCCATATAATGGGAAGGGGAGGGTTTCTCTCTGTCTCTGTCAGCTGGCCTCTCTGGAAGGATGACTGCAGATGAGGGAGGGTCAAGAGGAATCTTTTATACCCAGGAAACACCTCACCACACAAAGACAGCACTTTTCGTGTATGTTACAGGACGCTAAGTTTCTTCATACAACCGTTCTGGCCGTGGTCTTATAACTTCCATAAAATGATTGGGTGGGACTATCCAAATGAAGTGTGTAGGATTCTTGCGAGGGTATGAAACTAAGTACCTGCAGCCCACCACGGGCATCTTTTCAGTTTTGCTATTCTGCTGGGCTTAACCTGAGCCAATCTCAGAGACTGAAGAGGGAACCTCACTACCATCAAGAAGAAGAACTGAGAGTATAAAGCATCCTTTGGACCTAGAGTCCCTGTGCTGAGAACATCCTAGATCCAGCAGAAAGTACTAGAACATCAGAGATGGCAGTGACATGAGATGCCAGTGCTGAGCCCCACGGAGGAGGGGGTGTGGTTTAGAAGAAGCTCACAGCTGGGTCCCTATCACGCTCCCATCAAGATTCTCACACCTTCCCCTGGTGGGTAGTGCGACCATGCAGTGCTCAGGGCCCTGCTTGCCACTAAACCTAGGCCAAGGGCAGGGGCAGAAGTCTAAGCTTGCATCCCCTCTGAGGCAGGGCACCCTTACAATTCCTGGAGTTGTCGCTTTAGTATGGGGGCCTAGTGGTTTGCCTGCATTGGCCTGGCCCTTGCTTGTTCTTAGCCCACTTTTTTTCTTTTTCCCCCACAGTTACTGAGTAGGTTAAAGTTTTGTCACTAAAAAATAAAACTGAACTTCTTTAAAACAGTGAACTTCTTTTCTTATTTAGTGGTGAGCTTTCTAAAGAGTCCATTGGAAAACCGTAGACCCAGAAATTGCCACCAGAAACGGATGGAAACAGAGAATGGGGAGTGATCAGTAATGTTGTCCCAGAGAGCCAGGCTCCATACCTGATGCCCAGGACAAGGTACCAAGGAAGCTGGCCTTTCATAAGACACTCTACCTTGCAATGATAGGCATGCAGTTTTATAGGATTGGCAGGTTTGGCTGTAATGGGCACTCCTAGAACATCTGCATGCAGCAGCACAGCTAATACCCTAAAGAGCTGCCTGGAAAACCCATACTTGCCACCTGTGTCTTTTTACATTAAACTGGATTTCAGTGAGATAGAATTTAAGCCCTCAGGTCCTCTGTCACATCAGCTACACTTCAAGTGCTCAAGAGGCACGTGTAGTTTCGTGGCTCCAGTGCCGGACAGAGCAGCCACAGAACAATGTCATCGCCACAGGAAAGGCTACTGGACAGCATTGTTCTCAGCAGCACCTCTGAGACTGGTTGGGCCGCTCATCTCCGGGGACTTCTACTACTACTGTGTCAGGTGGGACCAGTATTCCATTTTTTTTTGTTTTTTGAGTTGTACGAGCCCCCAATAAAATGATTTAAATAAAAATAAATAAATGAAAGAAAAAAAGAGCAAGGATGTTACTTTGAGGACTAAAGTGCACCTCACCTAAACCATGCTATTTTCTTTTTTTCTTTTTTAATCATTTTATTAGGGGCTCATACAACTCTTATCACAATCCATACATACATCAGTTGTGTAAAGCACATTTGTACATTAATTCCCCTCATCATTCTCAAAACATTTGCTCTCCACCTAAGCCCCTGGCATCAGCTCCTCATTTTTCCCCTCCCTGCTCTCCCTCCCTCATGAACCTTTGATAATTTATAAATTATTTTATCATATCTTGCACTGTCCAACGTCTCCCTTCACCCACTTTTCTATTGTCCGTCCCCCAGGGAGGGGGTTATATGTAGATCCTTGTAATCGGTTCCCCCTAGCATTCCACCTCTCTAATGAGCAGCCAAGGGTGCTTTGCTAATCCCAGACCACACTTGAGAAGGTGTGACTCTAGAGACTGGAAGATTATTGTTGTTGTTGTTAATATAATGCCCCATTTACTTCAGTTCTCATAAATCAGTCTACCTAATAGATGGTTAGTCTGGCAGATGGAAATGTTTTTGAGCCTCAGGTGTGCTTGTGGGTATAATGGATTTTAAATTAAGCACAAGGGTCACATTAATATTGATTTGCCTGCTTAATATAGAAAGAAAATTAGAAAGGAAAAAAATTCAATTCAGAAAGTAGTTTTGATCTCTTTCTCTCGAAATGAGACACTTTGCCTTGGGCCACAGGGACTTGTCTCCAGATCTGTTTCCATTTTCCGTTGAAGGAAAAACCCAGGTCTTCGAGGCCCAGAGTTTCTGCATTTCCTCTATAGAGGCTATAAAAGTGTCATGCCTGTTTGTGTTCGTTTCTGAGACACGAGTGTGAAAGAAAATGACCAGCGGGGAGTGATTATAAGCTTTTCAGGGTAAAGAAACTTCACATATCTTGATTAAAATGATGCGGGGGTATAATGGTCAACATTGTACACATTTTAGGAGTAAGCATGATAGTGTAATAAGGGGTGTACCTGAAAAAATATATATTCATACATATGCATATTTATAGGTAATAAATAGGTATATGTTTAGAAGTTAGCTATTAGACAACCTAATGGATATTGCAATTGAGGGCCTTTGTCACTTTTTTCTTTCTCTGAACTTTAAATTTTTTTAACTTCACTTTTCTAGCTATGACTTGCTGTTGTATTTTCTACCAGAGGGGTTTTCAGGGCTTTTATTAATTCTTCAGGTTGACTTTGCTATTTAATATGGATTTCATTCTAACCCATAAAAACTTCATATTAAAGGGAAATGGGGTAATCTTGATTGTCCTTAGAATTTACCCCGTGGCAAGACAGGCGCTGAACGGTGGTGTCTGGAATATTAGCAGGATGAAGACCTTTGTGGACAGGGATGTACGTGCATGTCAGCAAGCACTCAGCTTTTAGCACGTCCACTCAAAGAAGGCAAGAGTTCAGCGGAGGAATTTATGGCCTGGAAATTTCCACAGCCAGCCAGCGTTGGCATTAGAGAGGCTCTTCATTTCCAAGTGGAGTGGTCCTGTTCATTATCCCTTAGGAAGGGCCCTGGGTGCCAGTAGCCTTGGTGCCCAGAAGTCTGTCTGGAGCTCGCTGCAGGCTTTATTTATGTCATTATAGCATACCTAACTTGACTTGGTCAAGGAAAATCTTGCTGCCCCACGGTGTGTTTTTCTTAAGAGTCAAGTTTTTCTGTTTTAAAAAATGATTTCCTGAGGCGATCTAAAATGTAGGCTCTCAGCAGAATCCCGTTTGAAGTGACTTTATTAAAGCAAAGTATAGACTGTTTCAAAAAGAGCCACACAAATGAGAAGGCCCCATCCATTCACGCAAGTGACAATTACTGAGTGACCGCAGTAGAACAATAGTCGGTGATGATGATAACGATGGTTTTCCTCATTTAAGCCTTTCAATAATCCTAGGGGATTTTTAACTGATTGTGTAGATGAGGAGCTGAGGTTCGAGGAAGTACTTGACCAAGGTCAGATAGCTAGGAAGTGGTTCGGTGGAGATTGGAGGATATTCTCTGAACTCTGTTCTTTCCCCGCAGAGCTTCCACACAGGTCCAGGAATATGATGTCACTTCCTGCCTCAGGAGCTTAGCGATCAGAGGGTCAGGCTAAGGCTTCAGAGAAATTTTGTTGAAGTTCATGCTCACAAATGTATCTTAGTATACTCAGTGCCGCAGTGGGTTACACGGTGACCTGCTAACTACAAGGTCAGCAGTTCAGCACTTAGGGAGGCAGACAAGGCTTTCCACTTGAGTGAAAAGTCGCAGTCTCAGAGAGCCCCAGGAGCAGTTTTACCGTGTGCTGTAGGGCTGCTGGGAGTCGGAGTTGACTTAATGATAGTTAGTAAACCTTCATTTGTGTCAAGATGACCCCGATCTGGACTCGGGCTTCGCCCAGGCAGAGCTAGTGGTGGGCCCAGCATTCTGGGCTGAGTGCCAGTGTGTTCAGGGACATCATAGAAGCATGGCAGCATGCAGTGTTCTGCCAGACCTGGGGGAGGGCACAGCGTTGGCAGAGAGGTGACCACTTCAGTTGTCTGATTGAGCATGGCCTTGAATTCCTTGCCAAATAAGGAATGAGCATGTAGTTGCTTTTGTTCCTTCTATAGAAATTTCATAAAGTTATCTAGCTTTTCTAAGCTATTTGTCTTAAAAGAAAGCTCAGTTGTCACCAACTTTCCTTAACTGTCCTTTCGTCAAATATCTTTTTTAGAAAAAAATTTTTTATTAATCATTTTATTGGGGCTCGTACAGTTCATCACAATCCATACATACATCAGTTGTGTAAAGCATACTTATACATTTGTTGCCCTCATCATTCTCCAAATTCGCTTTCCGCTTGGGTTCCTAGACTTAGCTCCTCATTTTCCTTTTTCCCCTCCCCCTCGTCAAATAGCTTGAGAAGCTCCTCTATCAGATTGATTAGCTCTCTTGTCAGTTGAGCCCACTCAATTTCTCCTTCATTCCACATTCCTCTTGCCCAGTTCTAATGTCTTCTAGGCAGTATCTGTTTTTAATCTTACTTCACATGCACATTAAGACCATAACACCTTTTCTTCTGTTTGTAAAGAGTGCCTACCCAAAAGATACAACCTCTAGGAATAAACTTACCAGAGAAACAAAAGGATTATGCAAAGAAATTGATAAAATACTTCAACCACAAGAAGCCAGAAGAGACGTACACATATGGATTAATGTTCCATGCTTCTGGATAGGAAGACTCACCACAGTGAAAATGTCAGTACTATCAAAAAACACTTATAAATTCGATGCAATTCTCATTCCAAATCCCAGCACAGTTCTTCAAAGAAATGGAAAATCTCAAAAAAAAACCCCAAAAAAGGAAAAACTAGTCACCAACTTTATAGGGAAAGGAAGGAAACCCAGGGTGAACAAAACACTCTGAAAAAAAGGAGGGCAATGAATGTACAAATGTGCTTTACACAGTTGATGTATGTATGGGTTGTGATAAGAGTTGTATGAGTCCCCAATAAAATGATTTATAAATAAACAAAAGAATGGTTTAAGAGGGGGGGTAGAATCCCTGTCAGATTTTAAAACCTATTATATAACCATGGTAAGTCAAAACAGTTTGGTACTGATACAATGGTAGATATGTAGACCAATGGATTAGAATTGGGGACCCAAAAATACAATCAGACACCTGTGTTAGGTTCCCGGAGTGGGTTGTACCTCGGTTCTTTACTTCGCATGCTGAAAGAATTCACGCTGCAACACGTTTTGTAATCCAAGTGAGTTTGTATGAAGGAATGGAAAAGTTTCATGTTTTATAGTCTCAAAAGGGAACATGCTGTTTCTAGAAAGCATGCCAGGCCACGCAGAAGCTGCGCTGGCGTTCACAACTGGGCAAAAAATGACACACCGAAAAAACCACCCTACACACGCGGAACTGGGGAATCCCGGGGATCAAAAGGTCAAGAGAGCAAGAGCATGTGCTGGGGTGTGCACCCCCTGGCCCTAAATCTAGCTACCTAACACTCATCGACACCTGCGCTTTGATGATGGACTCAAGCACATTAAGTTGGGAAGAGATAGCCTTTTCAATGAATGGTTATGGAAAAATTGGATCTCCATCTGCAAAAATATAAAACAGGGCTCATCCCTACCTTACACCATGTGTTAAAACGAACTCAAGATGGATTAAAAACCCTAGAATATTAGGGTTCATCAATGAAAAAAATAAGGACAAACTAAGGGCTCTAATACAAAGCATAAATACACTAGCAAACAACGAAAAATGCAATGTAGAAGACAGAATTGAGGATTGGGACTTTCTAAAGCTATGACATTTATGTACATCAAAAGACTTCTTCAAACCCTGTCTGATGCTCACTCTTATGAAGAGATCACTGAAGATATGGGTGCTATAGTCAAATGTGGTAAAGAAACTTGATGGTGCCTGCCTATCAGAAAGAATAGTGTCTGGGTTCTTAAAGGTTTGTTTTCAAATAAGCAGTTATCTAAGTGAGGTTCCAACCAAGTCCACATGAAAGAAGCATACCAATTTGTGTGATCCAAGGATTGTAAATAATATAAAAGAAATCTAAAGGAGGGAAAGGTATCAGATCTTAAGTTGTGAACACCATTCTGCAGAAGGCTATTGATGACAAAATCCATTCTCAGGATCCACACATGGATTAAACCTCTGGTGAGTCCCTCTGGTCATAGTTGAGGGATGTGAATATAGCCTTGTTATCAGACAGCATTACAAAGTTGATTATTGCAGACATAGGTCAAAATGTAGTTTCTTCTCATTTGATCTCCCTTTTGACTCATTTCTAAGTTGTTTCTGTTTTTAAAAAGTGAAGGCAAAATACACGTGGATTAAGTCCCTGGTGAGTGCCCTCTGATCGTGGACCCCCCGGGGTGTGACTAGCCTAGCTATCATGCAGAACGGGTTGGAAAGTAGATGGTTGCAGGTGCACTTAGGGTAAAATTTAGCACCCTATCATTTGATCTCCCTTAGGATCCATGTAAATTTGTCCTAGTTTTTAATGTTTTCTGCTTTCTTTTCAATTGAAGCGTTTGTCTGTTTTACTTTGCTATTGTTGTGGTGGTGTTTTTTTTAATGCTTTTTGGTACATGAGATCCAGGATAGGTAAATCTATAGAGACAGTAACTGGATTCATGGTTCCTTGGGGGTATGGCAGAGGAGGTTGGAGGAATTGGGGCGCTAATAATGATGGGTACAAGAATGAATAAAATGTTCTCAGATTGATGGTGATGACGATTGTCCAACTCGATGTAGTCAAACTATTCTTGGATTCTCTCAGTATCAGGTGTGCTGAGCATGTTCTTCCCTTTTGGTGTTCTAAGTCAAAGTCTTTGCACGTTCCGTTACAATATCTGTCTTCTTGAGCTGCCCTTTGATATTTTCTATTCAGCTCTTTGACGTCACTCTTGCTTCCGTTTGCTTTAGCTACTCTGGTCAACAGCAAGTTTCAGAATCTCTTCTTACATCTTCTTTGATCTCTTCTTTCTTTCCTATCTTCTTAATGACCTTTTGCTTTTTTCACTAGTGATGGTCTTGGTGTCCTCCCACAGCTCATCAGGTCTGCTGTCAGTAGGGTTCCATGTGTAACCATTATTAAAGGAAAGAATAAAAGTGGTTTCACACCAAAAGATAAGACTTTGAAGACTGAAATGAGGCCAGGGTGGGGGGTGATGGGAAAGGGAAGGGACAGGAGGTAAGGAGGAAAGAGGGTAGTGGGTAATAAAAACCAACACATGTATAGGGGTGCTGTCCTGGTGGTGTGGTAGTTACCCATTGGGCTCCAATCCGAATGGTTGGCAGTTCGAAACCACCAGCAGCTCCTTGGGAGAAAGACTAGACTTTCAATACCCAGAAACAGTTCCAGTCTGGGACACCCACAGGGAGTCACTGTGAGTCAGCATTTCTTTGATAGCAGTGGGTTAGTTACCGTATAGACGTGTGTATAAGCCGAGCTTTCCAGCACATTTTTAATGCAGGTTTTGTGGTAAACTTAGGTGCCTCGGCTGAGAGTCGGGTGGCTCAGACTGGATTGAATATGGTCATGAGTCACTGTCTCAATGAGACGGGCTGTGCAGCTGCACAGAAGATGGTTTCCTGTATCTTACATCCCACAGACAAAAAGGAAATACATGTTAAAGATCATCTATAAATAAAAGCCTAAAAATAAAGTTAATTTTTTCTTTTAAAAGAGAGAGAAGGATCACAGCCTTAGCATTCCCCAGACCCTTACCCATCGGACCCAAGCACTGGTCTGAATGCCGTAAATGAAGGGAAAGTCAAGGTGAAACGACGTCCAGTCTTCTGTGACACACAAGTTAATTTTTTTTTAAATTCTAAGGTACAGTTAGGGTACACTTCTACATCTGATAGGATAATATCTACACACCTACAAAGAAGACCAGTTACGACAACTGTTATTCAAATTTATGCACCTACCACTAAAGCCAATGAAGCAATGGAAGAATTCTGAGTTCTTCCGCAAGAAATTGATGAAATGTGCCATCAAGTTGCATTGATAATTACCAGTAATTGGAATGCAAAAATTGGAAACAAAGAGGAAGGAGTGGTAGTTGGAAAATATGGCCATGAGGTAAAACCGAAGCTGGAGTGTAGTATTAAGTTTGAGGGGAGCCAGCCAAACCGTACAATTGTACGGTTGATTGATATATATTAAAGTCATCGAGAGCATGAGCGATAGAAGAGAGTCAAACAGTAGTGCAGTCAGACACATTCCATGGTAGCATTGCTCACCTCAGCCCTGCTTGGTGGTCCATGTGGAGAGAGGGGGAAGGGAAGGTGGGCAAGGAACAAGGGAGTGAGGAGAGGGGGAAAAGGAGAGAGAGAGAGAAGGAGGAGAGACCAGCAAGAGAGCTCTATTGCTAGCCCGGGCCTATACACCTTTTGGGGGTGTGCAAGCCCACAGGTAAAGACATACGTCATAGGAAGGGGTTGGACTATAGGTTATACAGCAGTGAGGGGGTGGTCTAGGAACATACACGCAATAGGAAAAGGAGGGATTGGGGGTATACATGTGACAAGATGGGCAGATCCTAGATTTAGGATGGCAGCTTAATTTAGCTGGTTTGACCTGTTCCTGGCTCTACTGATAGAGACCATTATCAGTAGGGTGTGAACTCCGCCTACCAGAGCCTGTCCATTGTCCCTAGCAGCTGGGAGCATGCCCACCCCTGTGGTGGGTGGAGACAGCAGTGTGACCACCCCACACACTGGAGTTCACATCATAAAATTTTGCAAGATCAACGACTTCATTTCAGATACATTTTTCACGAATATAAATGATGACTATCACCAGATGGACTACATCATGGGAAGAGACAACGCAGAAACTCCCTAACAGCGGGGACGGAACAGACTCGTGTGCAAGTGGCGGCTGGAGCTGAAGGACCGTGAAACAAGGCTGTGAGAGGAAAGTATGTCCTTGAGCATACCTCACCTGAACTTAGAGGCGGCTCAAGAACAGATTTGCATAATTGAGCACTGGTGACTAAAGAGCATATTAATTGTAGGGTGACTTAATAAACAGTCTACAGGAAGCAAAAAAAGAGTCATTACAAAGACAGGAAAGGAACAGAAAGCCAAAGTGGATGTCAGACAAGACTGTGAAGCGCACGGCCGACGCGCAAATCCGTGAAGCGTTCCATATTTTTTAAAAAAGAAAAAAGACTGAAACTTGCTTTTGAACGTAGAGTAACTGGAGCAAATGGAAGAAATTAAGTCAAAGAGCTGAAATAAAATGTCAAAGTGCATTTTAATTAAATATGCAAGACCCCAAGTTAGAAAGACAAGAAGAACATACGCAGTGTTTCTCAAGCTGAAAGAGCTGAAGAAAACAGTCAAGCCTCAGATTGCGATATTGAAGAATTCTATGGGCAAAATACTGAACGATGCCGAAAGCATCCAAAGAGGACAGAAGGAATACACAGAGTACCAACCATTTCAAAAGGTAGCATTTGCTTAAGAACGGATGGTATTATAGGAAGAAGTCCAGGTCATCAGCACTGAAGTCATCAGCTAAAAATGGTCCAGGAACTGATGGAAAAACCAGGGTCCAGGAATTAATTGACAGAACACCAATCGAAATGTTTCAACAAACTGGACACAGCGCTGGAAACACTCCCTTGTCTAAGCCAAGAAATTTGGAAGACAGCTGTCTGGCCAACTGACTGGAAGAGATCCATACTTAGGCTCTTCTTAAAGAAAGGTGCACCAATAGAGTGTAGAAATTATCCAACCATATGAGTACTGTCACATGCAAGTAGAATTTTGCTGATTGTAACTAAAAAATGTCTGCAGCAGTACATTGACAGGGAGCTGTTAGAAATGAAAGCCAAATTCAGAAAAGGATGTCGTATGTGACTCTCTGTTGCTCCCAGAGAAGTTCTAGGAACCAGGTCTTTGAATTTAACCCTAAATAAAACCCCCTAGTGATTTTACATGAGTACTAAGTAATAGTTAAACATCCAAATCCGGAAGGTGGTCTATGTTTTCTTGCTTTTTAGATCCCGTGCCCCTGCGAAAGGGGGCGGCAGCCTACAGTAGTTGTTCAGTAAATGTCTGTCCCATAAGTGTTGAATAAATGAGGTTGGAGAAGGATGAAGCATTTGGCTTTCATTTGGTGATTATTCTATGCAATTAATATATTATGACATTATTTCACGTGATTTGTAAATACCTTGCTCCAGATTTTTAGCACTGATCTTAAAAGAGGATTAACAGATTTCAAAATGAAAAGATGTACTATTTTTCATCCGTTGGAATTTTGCTTCTGCACAAAGCATGAGCCATTTCTGGTTTTCTAATACTCGGATTTGGTAGGCCGTGCCCTGGAAGGTCCAGCCTTATAATCGAGAGGGTCTTGAGGAGGGGTTGTGCAATTGAGGGAACATGATGAGACAGACAAAGCATGCAAGGGCTCGGCTCACCTCTTCCATGAAGCCAGGCACAAGAGAGAGAGGATGTATTCTCCAACAGGCTTACATAGTCTTGGGGCTAGCGAGCCTTGGTAAGCACGCATTAAGGTGGGCAGTTACTAGAGGGACATAGGTTAATAGGATGGGCCGGTACTAGAGTTAAGATGACGGCTCAACCTTGGATGCCCCTGAGCTCTCTCCAGGGGAACAATCTGTGATCAGTATCAGAAGAGAGTTGGCTAAAACCTGATTCCTCTTAGAGATGGATAGCCTCCGGCCTCATAGCAAGCAGCCATGTCCTCGTAAGAAGCATCTTAAAATTAGCACTATTGTGGGGGGGGTTAGTGTAGGGGTGACTTTTTTAGTCGGGAGAATGTGCCTGGGCATCATCTCTCACAAATGTGAAGGCCTTCCCCCACTAGCGTCACAGCCTTCCAGACTGTATTGTGAGTGTAGAGGATTTGTTCACCTTCACTCTCTTCCCGGTCCTCGGCATCTTCTCTTCACTGAGTTATTTTGTGAGGCAGGTGACCACCTGTGTGTCACTATCTCACAGTTTCCATGTGTCAGGCATCCGGGCACAGTCTTCTCAGTCTCTGGAAGATTCAGTCCAGGGGTCACTTGGGCTGCGTCCCGGCTCTAGATCAGGGTTGTCTCCTAAACGCACATAGGTGCTGACGGGCCTGAGGGCCCCGTCCTTGTCAGCCAGCCCAGGTACTCTCAGCTCCTGGAAGCTGCTTGCAGTTCCTTGGCCCCAGCCTTCTCCCGACAGAGCCGTTCTTCAAGACCAGCAAGGGAAGCTCTCCAGCTGCCCGGGTGGAGTTGTATATAAGACAACAGAATCATGGGAGAAATTGACCAATCCCTTTGCCATATTCACCTGGCTAGAAGCCAGTCCTAGGCTCTGCCCAAACTTAAGGGAGAGGAAATTATACCAGGGCAAGACTTGCACAATCTACTGACAACATTCTGGACCTCGGTTGTCAGGCTTGCCAGTCAGCTTCCCTGATTCAGCTCTAGGCCGAGAACATGCGCAAAGCTTAGGCACGTTCTTTTCATAATAAACCCCAGAAGCAGTCTGTGGAATCCCTTTGTAAGCAGTGAAAGGTGCTTTAGAAGATGTTTTATAAGCAGAAAACAAGCGTGGTGGGAAACAGTCCTAGAGTCCCCCATAAGGCATCAGAACAGCTGACCATTCTTTCGCCTGTGCCGTTAGAAATGAGTTTGCTGTACAGAACAAGCTATCGTGTGAGTCCACGTGGAAGGAGGACATCTGAAATAGTAGGCTGGGTTTCCCGGGTGGCCAGTGACTGTACAAGGGTGTACCTCCAAAAAACTGGTATCGCGCAGGGTGGAGTGAAGCTTCCCTAGAGCATCTGACAACTCCCTCTGAGTTAGTGCACCCAGTGGTGTCACCTGGGAAGGTTCTCTCTGGTCAGAGCAATTTTTTCTGTAAAAACAGTTTTGCGCGAACCTCGTTTTTTTGTGATGGTGAATTTAAGAGAACAGTGTGCAGCTGTGAACTTTTGTTTCCTGCTCGGGAAAAATGCCGCAGAAACTGTTGTGATGGTGAACACAGGTTACAAGGACAGCGCTGTGGGAAAACTCAAGTGTAGGAGTGGTTTTCTCTTTTCAAAAAAAAGGTGAAATGTCAATTGATGACAGAACTCATTCGAGATGTCCTTCAAATTCCCTAACAGACGTAAATGTCGACTTGTGATGCAGTTAGAGTTTGTTCCACCAGGTCAGACTGTTAATCAAGCTTTCTATTTAGAGGTTCTGAAAAGATTGCCTAACAGTGTGGGCCTGATTTGTGCCAGATGGATGGCTGGTTTTGCCACCACAACAATGCATTTGCTCACACAGCCATCTCAGTGTGCCAGTTTGGGGCCAAAAACAGCATGCATGTCCTGCCCCACAAACCTGATCTCTTTACATGCGACTTCTTTTTGTTTCTACAAATGAAGAGGGACATGAAAGGACAGCGATTTGATGACCTAGGAGAGGTGAAGAAAAACACTAGGAGGTGTTTTCACCGATCCCAACCGATGAGTTTGAAAACTGTTTCCAAGATTGGAATCAGAGATTTGACAAATGTATTCAGTGTAATGAAGAGTACTTTGAAAGTGATGAGGTTGTTTTGTAAAAAAAAATTAAATACATAGCTTTGGGGTGGGGTGGGGGGTAATTCCAGGGTGTTTTGGCTACTCCGTCATAGGCTGTCAGATTGAATAAAGTTGGTTTGAGATGACTTGAGGTCAGTTGTCATCTTCCACGACAGACTGAGAGACATGGATCTAAGTCCTGCACACTCCCTGACTCACTCCTTTGTATTGAACTCCGTTTTATTGTGAATGGCGGAGGGGATGCCGAGCAGATCTTCAGTTTATATGCAGCGAGTCACACCCATTCTGTTTCTTCTCATCCATCGCAATCGCCTCAGTGCAACACCGCCCGCCCCACCTCCTCCCTGCACTTCCCGTCTCCATGCGTTGAGCCTCTGTGAGGCATTCCGGGGTGGGCATGAGGTGAACTGGGACATGAGGACGCTGGCCTAGAAAGAGCATCAGGTGATGTGACCGGTGTTGGGTTTTCCTCAGAGCATGTTCACATCTGATGTCCTTTGTAAAGCTACTGATTTTTCAAGCTGATTCTCCGGGTATGACAGCATCTCTTACTCAAAGGTTTCAGTGACGTCATTCTAGGGATGAAGTGTTAAAAATCATAGCAGAGTTCTCCCGTGCTGTGTCTACAGGAGATCTGGTATACACACTGGGCTGGGCTAGCTCTTACCTTCTCTCTCTTCCGGGCATTTACCAGAATCCCCCTCTGGGTGCCTCCTTGTTGTACACTAGACGATGCAGGTCTTTTATCTTTGCAGATGGACGGACACTCCCTTGACTCACTCCTGTTTGATTTCACAAAGTTTTCTTGTGAACAGGGTCAGGGTTTACCAAGCAGATCTTCCGCTGATAGGCAGTGATTCATGCACATTCTGGTTCATCTCATCCATCGCAGTCTTCTCAGTGTGACACCGCCCGCCCCACCTCCTCCCCTCATTTCCCGCCTCCATTCCTCCCCTTTTCTAACCCTCTGACCGCCTTCCATGGGTTAATGTGCCCGCCCCCAATCTCGAATGGTTGGTTATTCTAAAATGTGCACACGTCGGTGGTATTGTTATTTCCCTTAGAGACCCATTTAGTGCTTAGCTGAAAATTGAACCCTAGGGGTGAGCCCAGCTCTAGACCCCACGGGTAACCAAAGACCCTAGTCAGGGTCTCTATCCAACGAGGAAACCTGATCTTCATGATTTTGAGTTTTGTTTGACATCTTTCTCCCTTTCGATCCTGGACCTCCCAATGTGATGTGAGCCGTTTCAGAGCAGTATGGAGTGGTGGCCGGATTCACTCCTTCTTATTGAAGGTTTTATTGTGAAGGGGGGTGAAGGAGTGCAGAGCAGATCTCCTGAACCACCTAAGTCTTCTAAACTCAGGATCCTGGGAGTGGTGTTGGCAGTCTCGCCCTTGTTTGACTGACTGCTTTTTTCAGCCTCAGGCTTTTGCTCGTTATGATAAAACCTCAGTGGGTTTATAGTTGCTGCCCCCACTACCTCGCCACCTTTTCTCTCCCAGTCTTTTCCCTCTGCTGAGTCAACCCTGACTCCATGTTGCTGACTCCAAGGCCTCTTCTGGGTGCGTTTCTGCGTGACCTCTGCGTGACCTCTCATTCCTGGCACAGTGCTTTTCTTGGTTCCTCTTCACTGAAAGTTCAGCCTCGGCTCCTTTGCCGACCGACGCCTTTTCTAGTCAGACCCGCCTGTGGTGACTTCATCGTGCAGTGACTCGACCTCTTTATAGTGTGCATCCGTGTAGAGCCAGTGCCCGGCAAACACATGGAGCATTCTTGGGTGCTCATAGGCCGCTCCGGTGTAACGTGACCAAAACACAACTGGGATTCCTTCCCTACTCCCCCAAGCTTGCTGCTCCTACAGTTTCCCCATCCATCCAGTTGTTGAGACCCAGTTTTTTAGTTTTTTAATTTTTAATTGTTTTATTAGGGGTTCATAC
>NW_022111357.1:44635743-44662982 GCF_000313985.2 Echinops telfairi
GAAATCCTTCTGTTCCCCACAAGTGCCAAGACAAGTCTTCCACAAATGGTGCAGAAAAACTTGGATCACTACATGCGAAAGAACCCAAGTGGACCTACCTTGTACCACAGACAAAAATGAGCTCTCGGTGAATTGAAGAGCTGAATCTCCAACATTCTTAGGGGAGAACCGATGGTTTCTTAGGGCTACAAAAAAAATGCTAAAGACGATATAGATAAATTAGGATTCTCTGGCATTAAAAACTTGTGCTTTAAAGAAATTGAAGACAGCCCACAGAAAAAGGAGGGAGGGGAAGCATATCTGATATGGGTTCAATATCTAGAAAATATAAAGACCTTTTACAGCTCAACAATAATAAGCCAAGTAACCTAATTAGAAAGTGGCAAAGGACTTGAATAGAGAATTCTCCAACGAAGTTATATTAAAGCCTAATAAGCATAAGAGAAGTTCAATATCCTTAGTCATTCTTGTGATTTTGACTCAGTGACCCTGTAGGATTGAGTAGAACCTCCCCATAGGGTTTCCAGGGCTTTCTGGAAAGGAGCCCTGGTAGCACTGTGGACTAAGCAGCTAACCATAAAGAAGGTAGTTCAAACCCACCAGCCACTCTTCAGAAGAAAGGTGCAGCTGCCTCCTCCCACAAAGGGTTACAGGCTCGGAAACCCCCAGGAGCAGTTCTGCTCCACCCGGAGAGCGTCACTGTGAGTTGGAATTGTCTGGATGTCAGTGGGTTTAGTTTGGGGGTTAATCATCTTTATGAAAACAGATTGCCACGTCTTTCTCTTACAGAGTGCCTGGGGGTTTTAACTGCCAGCTCCTCGGTTAGCTGTTAGCTAAACACTTGACCATGACGCCACCAGAACATCTACATTGGTCGTTAGGGAAATGCAATGCCAAACCACCACGAGCTCTATCCCCACTCTCTCCTAACCACACTCACTCCTAACCACACTCACTCCTAACCACACTCTCTCCTAACCACACTCACTCCCGTCAAGTCGATTCTGACTCGCTGTGGTCCTATAGAACAGGGTAGAACTGCTCCTGTTGGTTTCCAAGACCAACTCTTTACAGGAGTAGAAAGCCTCATTTTTCTCCCTCGGAGCAGCTGGGGGTTTTGAATGGCTGACCTTGTGACTAGCTGCCCAACTAATCACCACTGAGCCACCAGGGCTCCTCTCTAGGCTGGCTGTCATGAGAAAAACAGACAATGGCAAGTGTGAGCAAAGCTGTGCATTGCTGATGGAGATGGAAATGGTGCCACGGCTGTGAATCACAGACCGGCATTAAACACAGAGTTACCATATGACCCAGCAGTTCCGCCCCAAGACAAACAGAAACACACCCACGCTGAAACACCTCCGACAGTGTTCGTAGCAGTATTATTCAGTGTTGGTTTCAGCTTATGGCAGTCATACACACAATGGAACAAACCGCAGCCCAGTCCTGCGCCGTCCTCCAAATCATGGCCACTGTGTCAATCCAGCTCCTCGAGGGGCTTCAGTCCTGCCGATGACCCTCCGTCTGAACCAAGCATGATGTCCTCTTGTAGGAACTGGCCTCTCCTGATAACATGTCCAGAGTATGAGAGATGACGTCTCACCCTCTTGACTTCTAAGGAGCCTTCTGGTTGCAGTTCTTCCAAGACAGATTGGTTTGTTCTTCTGGAAGCCCACGGTCTTTTCAAAGTTCTCCAACACCGTAGTTCAAAGGCATCATTTTTTCTGCAGTCTGCCTTAGTCATGGCCCAACTTTCGTAGGCACACAGGCACTTAACAATACCATGGTTTGGGTCAGGTGCATATAGCCCTCCGAGTAACATCCTTGCTCTTCAGCATTTGAAAAGGGGTCTTGTGCAGCAGATGTGCCCAGTGCAGTGTGTCATATGATTCCTTGTCTACTACTCCCGTGAACATTGATTGTGGATCCAAGTATGTAAAATGAACATCTTTGATCTTTTCTCCGTCTTGCATGATGCTACCTCTGACTGATACTTGTGAGGATTTGGGGGTTTTCCCCCACACTAAGTTGTAATCGCGACGGAAGGTTATGTGCTTTGATCTTCCAGTCCTCCGCACTTGCAGGTTTGTTTATTTGCATGAAGGTTGTTAGCAAGGCTCCCTCCCACCCTGATGCTGGGTTGGTTCTTCACCGAGTCCAGCTTCGGGGGTATTTGCTCGGCAGAGAGAGTGAATAAGTAGGGTAAGCATGTACAACTCTGATGCACACCTCTCCTGATTTTAAACCACACAACAGTCTCTTGTTTTGTCGGAATAACTACATCTTGATCCATGTCCAGGTTCCATATGAGCACAAAAATGTGTCCTGGCAGTCCCATTCTTCTTTGTTATCCATAGTTTGTTATGATCCACACAGCCAAATGCCATTGCATAGTCAATAAAACACAAGTAAACATCTTTCTGGTATCTGTTTTCAGCCCAGGTCCATGTGACATCGGCAGTGATATCCCCTCATGCCATGCGCTCCTCCGAATACCGTTTGAAATTTTGGCAGCTCCCTGTTGATTTGCTTGTTCATTGTTGTTGAATTATTATCAGCAAAATTTTACTTGCATGTGATATTAATGATATTGTTCAATAACCTCCACATCCTATTTGGTCCCTTTCCTTTAGAATAGGCCCACCTATGGATGTTTTCCAGTTTGTTGGTGAGATGTAGTCAATTACTTAATATGGCCGGCCCTTCTAGCCATCATACCTTTGTGATGTATTGTAATATAGCCTCCATGCCTGTGTCTATAATCCCATTTTGGAGAGAGTTCTCTGCTATGCTAATGGAGAGGATTGAAGTGGGATTAAGTCTCCACCTCAGTAGATGATGTGAATCAAGACGCCACCCTTTCTTGGGGGTATGGTTGGCTGAAAGACAGTCACGCCTCCATCGAAGACATTCCTCTGTGTAGAAGAGCCATCTGAGCAGCTGGAGCGCAGAGAAAACTGCCAGGACATCAGAAGAACAGCCACCAGGGAACCGCTTTCAAGTCTCTGCCTGAGGTGACAGAGACGGAGAGTGGAAGCTGCAGCACAGAAACCTGGAGGAAAGAGCAAATGATCCAGACCAAGACCAGCAGCTGAACAAGACCAGGAGGTGGGCTGATGGAGGCAGAGACCAAGGGCCCACGCGGCTGAGAAGGCTGAGGGACACTTGGCTGCTTACTGGCTGACCAATGACTGTATCCTTAATGTTAACTTCTTTAATAAACCTCCTTAATTGGATCGGCTGTGAGCTCTGTGTGGCCATAGCAATGAATTGTCAAACCCAGCAGAGGAGCACAGGGCCCTGGCAGGAGCGGTGGGTTTCGGAAGAGCTTAGAGAAGACTGGAAGGCGGAGCCAAGACGCCCCTTTGTCACCCTCAGGTGCAGTTGGCCTCTCGGTTCACCTTTGTGTAGCCAGAGGAGGTCAGGCACGGCCTCCCCATGCAGTTGGTTTTCTCTCAGCTGCCTAGGTAGTTCATGAGCTGGTTGGAATTTATATTCTGTCAATCCCTGGAGCCTTGTGTTTTGCTGAAGTCCACAGTGTAGCTTGGACTTCTTCCTTTAATATCTCGGGTTCTTGATCACCTGCTCCCTCTTGAGATGGCTGAATGTTGACTGTGGATGCCTTCCATCTTCTTCTGATACTTCCTGCATCAGGCAGTATTTTCCCCATTGACTCCCTCAGTAGTACAGCTCAGATCTTTTCTTTTGAATCCTTTCTTTAGTTCTTTAAGCTGGAGATAAGCTGGGCGTATTCTTCTCTTTTAGCTTTCTAACTCCAGGTCTCTGCATATTTCATTATAATACTTGACTTTGCTTTCTCCATCTGCTCTTTGAGATTCTCAGTTCAGCTCCGTTCCTTGATTGTTTTTTTTCTGTTTGCTTTAACCACTCTCCGTTCAGGAGCGAGTTTCAGCGTCTCACCTGACGTTCACTTCGGTATTTTCTTCTCACATGTCTTTCTGCTGACCTTTTGCTCTCTTTAATATGATGATCTTGATGTTATCTCACAGCTCTGTTCTGGAAATTCAGGTGACGAAATACTCAAGGTCACAGTTTGGTTCTTATGGGCTTGTTTTCTTCAACTGCAACCTGAACTTGACAGATGAGCAGCCGATGCTCTGTTCCATAGTCAGCACCGGCCTCGTTTTGGCTCCTTATATCGAGCTTTTCTGTTGCCTCTCCCTGCAGATGTAGCCGATTTGATCCCTGTATAGTCCATCTGGTGGGGGCCATGGGCACAGTCATGTTGTTGAAAAGGTATTTGTGATGAAGAAGTCACTGGCCTTTCATGTGGGGGAAGGCCAGCCCCCCACAACTAATCGTGTGTTCATTAGGCACAATTGTACGGTTGAGATATATAAAGATTATAATAAAGTCATAGAGAATAAGGAGAGATAGAAGAGAGATTTAGATAATGGAGTCAGACACATTTCATGGTAACATGCTCACTTCGGGGACGGCCATAATCTCAACAGCCAGGTTCTCACACAGGCAGAGGGCAGGAGAGGGAGGGCAAGGAAGGACATTGGGAGGGGGCAGGGGAGAGAGGATGGGGGTGGGGGTGGGAAGAGCACCAGGGAGAGAGGGACGGGGAACGGGGAGAGAGGATGGGGAGTGAGCTCTTTATTTCTAACCAAGGCTTATATATCTTTGGGGGACGTGCAAGCCCCCTAATTACAGGTAAAGACATACATCACAGGAAAGGGTTGTGCTATAGCTAATAACCTAGAGGAGGAGGATCTAGGGGTATACACGCAATAGGAAGAGGAGGGATTGGGGGTATACATGTGACAAGATGGGTGGATCCTAGATTCAGGGTGGCAGCCTAACTCTGGATGTCACTGAGCAGGTTTGACCTGTTCTCTGGCTCTCCGTGGAAACCATGATCAGTAGTGTGTGAGCCCCACCTACAGTGGACCAGATGCCTTCAGGGAGAATATCTCTAAGCATCTGACCTCCCACCATGTGCTGACTAACTGCCTCTAACGTTCGGCATATCTTTGGGGGGAGACAAAGCTGGGGAAAGTCTTTTTATATGCCACACTTTCAGAATTCTGCCATACCATCTCCAGCTTTGTTTCTACCATTCACTCTGTATTTTCCAATTACTGTCCCTACCTCTTTGCTTCCAACTTTTACATTCCAATCACCGGTCATTATCAATGTATTTCGATTGCATCATTTGATCCATTTCAACTGAAGAAGTTGGTAGCATTCTTCAGTTTCTACATCATTAGCGTTAGAGGGTCATCGAAAAAGAGGAAGACCCTCAAGGAGAGCTGGCTCGCCACAGTGGCTGCAGCAGTGGGCTCAAACATACTAATGGGTCTAAGAATGGCGCAGGACAAGGCCGTCTTTTGTTGTATTTAGGGTCACAATGACTTGGGACCAACTCCATGGCCCCCTAACAACAGCAGTCACAGCTTTGGTAGCTGGTGTGTAAGTCTGAATAATAGTTGTATTACCTGGGCTTCCGTATAGGCCTGTAAGTACCAGCCCATCACAGGCAGCATTGGACGTCAAGATATTCTTCATAATAGCCCCTACCTGGAAACAACCCAAATGCCTGTCAGCTGACTAATGGATTAACAAAATGCGCGTTTACTGTACGACTCTCTTTGTATGAAATACTAGGAGAGGCAAATCCTTACAGATAGAGAATAGATCTGTGCTTACCCCAGGAATGGTGGAAGGGAATGGGGAGTAACAGCCAATGGGCTCAGGTTCCTTTTAGGAGTTGATGAGAATGTTCTGGAATTAGATAGCGGCAATGTTGCACAATTTTTTGAATATACTAAATCTCATTGGTTAGCACATTTAAAGAGTGAAAGTGAATTTTACAGTATATGAATTGTATCAAAAAATTTAAAGCACTTAGAAATGCTTTTTGTGTGTGTGCAAAACATTTTTTATTATATTTATTCATAAATGCATTGATAATTCTTTATATGTACAATGTATGTTTATGTACCTTGCATAACCGCAGGAGTCCATAGTGCACAACACAACACAACACAATTGACTATGTACATTTTTTTTCATTACCTGAGTTCACTCTGATGACTTGCACTGAATGGAATGAGCCAGGGATGCATAGTCCGGACAGTAACTACTGACAGCCAGCCTCAAGCACACTTCCAAATGATCATCAGTCATGGTGGAACGGTACCCGGACTTAATGATCTTTGTGTGGGAAAAGGCTGACTCATATAAATAAGTAGAGCTGAATAATGCAGTCAAGGAGATAGCACATTTTCTCATGTTTGGTACTTTCCCTCTGCGAGTTAAGTTCCAGAACTGTTCATTGCTCTGGACTTCAGCTGAATGTCAGCTTGTAGTGTCAGAATCTCCCATTCTGTAGGAAAGTGATATATTTTTGTCTTCTTATTTGGTCCAGCTCCCCCACTCATTTTAATACCCTTTCTTACGTTTAAGAGAAAAAAACCCAAGGTCTGAAAATTGTTGATACCTTAGCTTGTCAGGTTTGCTGCACTTAGTGCAGTTGTTTGCGCATGCATTTGACACCTAAGATTGTTTCTGATTGGCTGTGCTGTATATCAGTTAAATGACAGGCTTGATGATAGGCTTACTTATATTTTTTTTTAATGCCATGTGGTCTACCCACACTACATTTGCAGTCGACTACATATCGCAGTCTCCATATTGAGCACCCCTGCCCCAGTCACTACTGGGCTTTCCAGGGCATTTCGTATTTTCAAACCTTCTGGTGTGATCCCTCGTGGATGGCCTGTTTTCTTTTTCTTTCTTTTTTTTTTTTAATGCTTTTCATATCATGCGACAACCACTATTTGGAAAATCTTCCTGTTTGGGTTTGCTGTTGATGGCCTAACAAATTACCATACACTTGGTGGCTTAAAACAACATTCATTTATTCTCACATAGTTCTTGAGACATGGGTGTCCCTGGGTCAAAATCAAGGTTTTGTAGGGCTGTGTCCCTTCTGAGAGCTCTGGGGAGAATTTGTCTCCTTGTCTCTTCCAGGTTTTGGGGGCTGTCTGAAAAAGTCTTAGTGGTGCAGTGGATTCAGTATTAGGCTGCTAACTTCAAGGTCAGCAGTTCGAACCTACCAGCCTCTCTATCGGTAAAAAATGAGGCTATCTCAATGTTTCCCAAAATGGCCAATACTGCCTCCTAGGGGCACTGAGTCAATCCACAGGGGCTGTAGAAGCAAATACCTACACTTTATCTTGGAGTGGAACCTCAAGATCAGCCGTTTGAAATCAACAGCAGCTCCGCAGAAGGAAAATGAGACTTTTCTACTTCCGTAGAGTTACCGTCTTAGCAACCCCGGGGTGGTTCCACCCTGTCTTAGGAGGCTGCTAGGAGTCAGAGTTGAGTGGAGGCAGTGAGTTCTGTTTTGGTACCCTGAATTGTGGGCTATAGGACAGACGTTTTTCCATTGCTGGAGGTGGGGTGTGTGGGGGGGGCACTGAGTAATTTACTTTTCCCCTGAAAAGGGATTGGTGGGCCAAATAGGTTTGGGAACCTGTGGGCTGTGTGCTCTCACAGATCACACAACTTCAGAAATCCCCTGGAGCAATTTCGCTCAGTCCCGCAGGGAATCAACTTGGTAGCAGTGAGTTTTCTCGGCTGCCATGGCCCCCTCATCCTCACAGGCAGCGGCTGAGGGGGAGTCCTGGCGCTGCAGCTCTGGCGTCTCTAGAGCCTGGAAAGGCTCTTCCCTTCTAAGGACGCCTGAGATTAGATTGGGTTTATCGGATGGTCAGGGTCATCGTGTTCTCATAGCCCCGCAATTCAATGGGGTCCTCAGCCCGTTCTGCCTTAGAACAGAACATGTTCACAGAATCCATGCCACGGGACATGGACATTTGAAGGGGTATTACTCTGTCAACCCCAGTTCCTATCACCTGGAACAAAAGCCCAAAGGCCTTCGCCGGACTCACCGACCCTCCTTGCCGCTGGACTTCACCTCAGCTTCTGCCCTCATCCCTGAGATGACAGCCTCCCTGGTCTCCCTCAGAGTACTGACGCTGGTTTCCTCTGCCCAAATCCCTCTCTTGTCAGCTCTCTCCCTGACAGACTTTGGGCTTTCATGTCACCTTAGAGACAGGCAGCTCCCCAAAGCCTTCCAGCCTTTCCTCTGATGTGACCCCAATTTAATTCACTGCAAAGCACGGCCACATGGAAAGGTATTTGTGAGGGTGTGGGTGTGTGCGCGTGCACGCACCACTTGGCAGGAGTCACGTCTGCCTGTGGACACGAGTATCTCCTATGACCCTAGAGTGTTGAGACATGCCTGGGAAAGGGCCACCAAGGTCCTCCTTGCGACCTCAGTGAGCTTGACTTCCCAGTGGGTCTCCATCTGCACTGTTTGCATTAGTGCAAGTGTGCATGGACGTGATTGGAATGTCTTCGTTGTGCTTTATTTTAAATTTGCACAAATCCAACTCACACCAAATGCACTGTGCTGGATCTTCCGAAAGAGATTTTCGAGAGTTGGAACTTGCAGACTGAGTTGGTTTTATTTCTCGATTCGGAGTCTTCACTTGTGGACAAGATGACCTCTCTCTCTCTCCGTCTTTCTGATGCCCCTCTGTCTGTCACCTCTCTTGCAGAAAGCACGCCCTGAACTGTCATCGGATGAAGCCTGCTCTCTTCAGTGTGCTCTGTGAGCTCAAGGAAAAGACAGGTAGGCCGCCAGCAAAGACCCCCTTGGCTCCAGATTCACAGCTCGACCCGCCCACCTGGTTGGGGATTATTTTGCCGGTC
Source organism: Echinops telfairi (assembly GCF_000313985.2). Lineage (NCBI taxonomy): Eukaryota > Metazoa > Chordata > Mammalia > Afrosoricida > Tenrecidae > Echinops > Echinops telfairi. The sequence goes on from NW_022111357.1 coordinate 44,644,495, forward strand.
CCATCTTTTCTCTAGAAGTGGAAAGTTCGCCTCTGTCTTTTCCCCCCTCACTTCTATCTTGTTACTGTGTACAACTGGAGAAATGTTCTTTCAAGTACGTAGCAACTGGATGCACTCTTGCTTGACACGAGACCTCAGAGTGTCTGTGGTCCTCAGTGGCTCTGGAAAAGGGACAGATCACAGACTCGGAAAAGGTATCACAGTTCTGCACTTGTTTGTCTTAAGCATCTGTTAGGCAGGGTCTCTAGAGAAGCAAAACCAGACACTTATGATTTTATATATATATGAGGATAGGTTTACACAATGAGAAGGAATATAACAGTTAATTAGTCCACACAGCAGTACAGAGGGTTCAGTTCAACTCACTTCTGTGGAACAGTTAATATACTGGAAGTCCTTCAACTCATGTGCGCTGCTGGGTCCAAGGTCCAGAAAGCAGACAGCAGAGTCCTCCCTCAGGCAAGGCAAGTGGAGTCTGCCCACAGACAGCAAATAGCAGGGCGGGCTGGTCAGCAGTAGTCATTAGCGCGGGAGCTTAATGAAGCAGGCCTGGGTGGGATATCAAATGCAAACAATGCAAGGTGACAGGATCCACCAGCCGCAAGCTCAAGCGATACATACCCACCAGCAGTGTGGCAAAGCAGGTCTCAAGCTCTAGCCACACATCCGATCCACAGGTTGGCTTGGCCCACAGGTGGTGTAGCTCACAGGTTGAGGCAGAGAACTAGGTACAGCAGCAGCACTCTGGTCCATTCACCAGAGGGCAAGAGAGATGCGGGCAGCCCTTGCAGGGTCATTTGTCTCTTTGCCCGCCAATCAAAATGTGACCTAATTAATCCCACATGTTCCTATTGGCCAGGTGGGCACAATAAACCTAACCATCACAGCATCCAAGGTGTAATTATCGCGGATTTAAAGATATTTTTTATTTTGGATTCATTGTAGGCTTTATAGCGAAGTTGAACACAGCAGCGTTGAGTCCGTTCTGACTCACAGCAGCCCTGTAAGGCAGGGCAGGCCTGCCCCAGGGGGTTTCTGAGACTGTAACTCTTTTCTCTCTCGAGGAGCAGCCGGTGGTATCAAACAGCTGACCTTGCCGTTAGCAGCCTAACACATAATGACTAGGCCACTAAGCTCTTTTCTACCTTTCTCCTAGCAACCTCTAAACCAGTGGTTCTTAACCTTCCTGATGCCACGACCCTTTAATACAGTTCCTCATGTGGTGACCCCCAACCATAACATAATTTTCCTTGCTACTTCATCACTGTCATTTTGCTACTGTTATGAATCATAATGTAAATATCTGATATGCAAGATGTATTTTCATTGTTATAAATTGAACATCATTAAAGCATAGTGATGAGTCACAAGAACAATATGTAATTCTATATTGTGAAATATTTATATCTAGTGACAAATAGATGAAATTTTGTCTTGAAGCATGGTGTACCATGGGTCTTCACACCCGGTACTCGTCTGTGGGCATATCTGCATGTGGCCGACCCGCCTGGAGACAAAGGAGCAGGGGCTCAGTTCCTAAGACCATCACAAATGTGTGTTTTCTGATGGTCTTAGGTGACACCTGTGGAAGGGTCGTTTGACACACACCCCCCCCAAAGGGGTCGCGACCCACTGGTTGAGAACCGCTCCTCTAATGTATTAATCACTCAAATAACCCTAGTGTGATGATCAAAACCAGGAAATTAGCATTGGCCCCACGTTATGTAACTGAACTTCAGCCTATAGCTAGACCTTAGCAGTTTCTCCCCAGTGGCTGTCACTGGCTGTCCAGAGTCCTGTCTGGGGTCCCATGTCCACTTAGCCTCCAACCACCCTTAGTCTCTCTGACCTGCAGCCGTTCTGTTCTTCGGTCTTTCCTGATCTTCTGATGTGGGTGCTACTGGTGAGCATTGCCCGGTCATGTAGCATGCTTCTGTGTCATGCAGATGGCCCTCGGCGTGGGTTTTACTGTGTTTCTTCATGACTAGACTACAGGAGTGTCTCTTGGAGGGAATTCCACGCATGCGTTGTTTGGGGGCACATTCTGTCTTGTATCCTATGACTGAGGAAGCATCGTGCCACTTTCCACAGTGATTGTCACCTTGATTCATGGGTACAGTTAGTCACACCCTGAAGCAAATCTGAATTAGCTGCCACCACTCTGCTGAAGGCATCACCATCTCCCAGGCCAGGCTGCCCTAGGTTTACCAGATGTTGGATGCCTTCGTTTGTCCCTGCCCCAGTCACACGGTGAAGATGCTACCTGCTGGCCTACCCCTCTTCACGTTGCTCTTTTCTCCTGTATAACAAACATTCTAAAGGGAGGAGGAAGCCTGGTGGCATAGTGGTTACAAGTTGGTCTTCTCTCCGAAAGGTCTGTAGTTCAAAGCCACTAGCGTCTCTGGGAGGGATTTCTACCCCCATAAATAGTTCCAGTCTCAGAAGCCCACGGGGGCAGTTCCACCCTGACCTATAGGGTTGCTATGAGTCGGCGGCACCGACTTGATGGCAGGGAGTTTGTTTTGGTTCTATAGGGAACTCTTGGAGATGATAGAATTGTCTCATTCCTCCTTCAACACACAAACAAACGTAAAATGGGTGAAGGTTTACATCTCAGATCATCATTTTTTCATTCGACAGCGTGAGTAACTTCTTAGCCCTCTCAAAGACTTACCCTGTTTCCCAGACTTCTCTTCGTCTTGTAGGATGTTGCCAAGTCAACACCTGTCCACCCACCAGCCTGTGACGTCTCCTCCCTGCCTTGCCGCTCCCACCCCTGGTAACCATCAAAATCTGCTTCTTCTAGCATGAAACCCTTTTATTATTATGATGATTATTGATAATCGTGGTCTCATGCAGTGAGATGGACTAACTCTCACTTAGCTTGCCCCCCCCCACCCATCCACGTGCGAGGTGTTTCACCGTGGGGGTCTTTCACGAGGCCTCGTACCCATTGTGTGTAAGCACCAGTGTGCTTACACGCCCTTCCACTGGAGCCCTGGTGGCGTAGCGATTGCGAAACCATCAGCTGCTCCTCGGGAGAAAATCAGGGCTTTGTACCCCTGTAAAGAGTGACACTCTCAAAACCCACAGGGGTGGTTCCCGCCTGTGCTGTCGAGAGTCATTGCAAGTCGAGTGCATGCACCCGAAAGCAGGGAGGCTTGTTGAGTCTCCACTGATGGGCCCTTAGGTGGTTTCCATCCTTACCCTTGTGAGCAGCGCCACGTCAAACATGGGTGTGCATGTCTGTTCGTGCACACTCCTTATTTCTGTAGGGTAGATACTAAGTAGAGCGATTGCTGGGTCACCTTGCTTTTCTATTCCCAGCTGGTTGAGGCCACGCCAAACCACTTTCCCTAGGCACAGTCCCATCAACAATAGGAGGGCTCCCCGTTCCCAGAATCCCCTCCGGCCTCAGATGTTTTCCGCTTTCGGTGAACTTTGTGTTCAGTGCGGGTGCTCGGTGGCATCACATTGTTGTTTCCCGTTCTCTCACGGATGGCTAGGGATGGAGAGCATTGCTTTACAAATTTGGTGGCCACCTGGATATCTTTTTTTTCCCCTCCCAAACCATTTTTTGGGGAGCTAAGACAGATACCATATCGTTCCCTAGTTCGATCACATCGAGCACTGTTGCCCACTTGCTACCACAGTCAGTTTCAGAGTGGAAGACTTTTACCCTATTCCTCCTTAAGCTCTCAGTGGGTTTCCTCATTGTGTGTCCACGTGGCCCGCCGAGTCCACTGTGTCACATTCTGCTACTCAGTTAGCCAGTAGGACCTCCCTCCGGCTGCCTGGGTCCCTCTGACGGCTCTGCGTATCTTCGAGCCCTTTCTCTAAGGAGCCTGGGGCCATGCAGAGTCAAAGGTTGAGAAACCAGGATCCCAGTCCTTGGGGTGTTCAGTGGGGCTGGGGTGTTGCTGCCCCCAGGCACTCTCAGGGACCCAGGAGCAGAAAAGTATGTGTAGATGTATACATGTGTGAGCACATCTGCACACACGTATACACACAGATATGCATGTTTCTTGTATATATTGAAAACCTTGGGGCCATTCTTTCAGTCTAGTCCATCGCCACCAGGCGCATGCTCGTTCCCTGCTCCAGGTTGCTGGGCATCTAATGGGGATACTGGCTGCCCCGCTCCTGACCTGCCACATGGCAGCATCAGCTCCTCAGCAGGGTCCCACACTCAGAGCTCCTAGGCCTTTCCTTGTGGTCACAGGTCAGTTGAAATGAGAGCATTTCTTTGGAGGAAAGAAAAATGTTGATTGGCTTCGGAAACTGTCCACAAGGGCACCTGTCTCTCCAGGGTGGCTGAGACCAGGTCAGCCGGCCCCCCTCGTCCCCGGGCCTGCACCCTGGCTGCCTTTGGAAATGCAGTGCTTGCTAGCTCTTCCTTTGCCCTTTTGCCTTGCGTGAGAAAAGCTGCCTAGGAGGCCGAGCTTAAGTAGACTCAATGGCAATGCAAGTTCATGACTGGATGCATGTGCATGCAAATCTATTGAAATAGCTTCATCTGCATGCCCGGTGGAGGTTTTAGCACCTGAGGTTGTGAGATGTTTTGATTAGAGATAATGTGGTGAGAAGCAACGGGAATGTCACTTGCTATGACAGTCCCTCCACCTGATGCCCACAGAGGGCGCGGCAGCCCCTGCGGAGGTAGGTTACGGGGACAGTTTGGTAGGAGCCGTGTGGGGCTGAGAAAGTTCAATGACTTGAACAAGGACTTCCCTACCATCTGGTGTCCACGAGCGAACCTTGGGACCTTGCCTCAAAGGTAAAGAAGGTAGGTTGCTCATTTCTAAGGTGTTAGAAATGTAGCCATTGCAACAGATGACCAGGCCCAGCAGAGAAGTGGAGCGTGGCATGGGAGGGAGGGCTGGTGTCAGAATTAATCAAAGAGGCTTGAATGTGGAAGCATATCTGATCGCCACTTTATAGGAATCACCCTTGGGCTGATGCCGACTTAATTTCTCCTTGTCCTTTGTGAAGTCAGAGCAGGTCGGGTGCTACCCTGAAGTCAGTCTTACACCAGGTGAGGTGAGGTGACCTGCTGGGCATGTTGAGTGAAGGTTAGGTCGTCTCTAACCTTTCTGCACTACCCCTGCCTAAAAAAAAATTAACACCAAAGTCTTTGTTCTGTGGGGGTAAAAGGACTTGGCGTACGTGCCATGTTGTTTCTCAGGAAACAACACAAGGTCCCTTTGCTTCATTGTTTGGCTTGCGAAGTTTGATCACTTGCAGTAGTTTGGAAACAGAAGAACGTGTAGGCGGTTCTAGATCCCACTCCCACCTGAGCAACTCCCCACAGCCAAACTGACCAACCAGCCCTGTCTTGAGCGAGCACCTGTCCTCAGGGGCCCCCGCCCACCCACCGAAGGCCCTGGGGAGTTGAGATGCGCAGTGTGTGGTCGGTGATAGCTGACTTCTCAGGAGGCTCCTGGGGGGGTTGGGGGGGGCAGGCAAGGGGAGCAGGGTTGGGCAGAGTTAGAGAGGAAGGGCAGTGTGACAGGACCAACAGACAGGAGAGGTGTGTTCCTTGCAGCCTCCATGTGGCCTGTGACAACTGGGCGACCGGGTGCACCGGGCTTTTCCTGTGTGACTTTTGTCCTGTCAGTTTACTCAGACACATACGTAGTGTCAACACTGACCACCTTGGGGAAGCTACCTGGGCAGGCCCTTGGTCCTTGCCGCTGTAGAGAGCCTGCTGGCCTCTGCCTGCTGCTGCACCCAGAGCAAATACAGCTCTGGGCTGGGGTCAGAATTCCTGCAGAAGCTTACCCCCGGGGAGATGGCCAGGCAAGGATAGGCCTTCTCTCAAGGTTAGGAGGCTTTCCAGCCCCACCTCCCAGAACTCTGTCACCAGCCACAGCCCTGTGAAGAGTCCTCTGAGACTCCCGTGCCCTTGGGGGTCGCTGGCTTGTTACGGTCTCTCAAATGTGTATGCTTGCACATGGACATGCACACGTGTCGTCACACGGGCACTTGTGGATACACGTACTTTTGTCAAACCACAAGTCAAACCCTCAGCCACTCCTTTCTTCAATTCCGCTCACCCCATGAAGAAAGCAGGAGGGGGCTTCTCCGGCAGGTGTGTCGCCAGGCTGGCCCTTGGGGAAGGACAGCGCCCTGTACATCCTGGGGGCTCTGTTGGCCTCGCTGGCATTTAGAGCCCTCAGGAGGTAGGTGCTGCTCAAGCAGCGGAGGCCCTGAGCAGAGCTTTGCCTTGCTGGCATGGGGCTCCGGGGGCCTGGGAGCAGGAGATCACTACGGAGAGCGGGGAAGGGCCCTGTGGGCCTGCCCCGTGGGAATCTGGTGCAGGCAAAGTCCTTTGGAGGAAAGACTGGGCTCTGAGTCCAGGGCCAACTGGAGGCATTTTCCCCTCACTGGATCGTGAATTAGAGGGGGGATGAGTGGGAGGGAGGTGCCTCAGTGGGTAGAGGCAGGACAAGGGGTAGAGCTGCGTGCTGCACTTGGGGAGTCTGGGAGCCCAAGGATAGAAGTGGGGCTAGACCAGGAACACAGAGGCAGGGTAGCCCTGGGGTGCCCTTTGATGGCCTCAGAGGCAGGGGAGCACCCTGTGCGGGCTCACTGCGACCAGTGGTTTCAAGCTGCAATTTCCAGCTGGTTCTTCCTGCGGATCAGTGTTTCCCAAAGTGGGTGATACCGCCCCCTGGCGGGCACTGGAACAGCCCCAAAGCTGCAGAAGCCGATGCCTACGCTTTATCTGGGATGATGGGCTTTTTTATTCCCCCTTGAAAAGAGGGCAGTAAGCCATATAAGTTTGGGAGCCGCTGCTTTAGGTGAAGTCAAACAGCCAAGGAATGGGGTCTCCACACCAGCCCCCAGCAGCTCCCTGATAAAGGGCACTCCCCCGTCCTGCTCCCCCCACCCCCTCGCCCCAAAGAGGGGCAAAGGAGAGCCTGGAGCCATAGCTCTCCCTGGATTGAGGTGTTGAGGCGCTGGGCCTGGTCCCTGAAACCCTCAGGTCAAGGGCCGAGTGATCACGCCAGCAGTTGTATATGGGCCCTGGGGTGCGCCAAGACAGAGCTGGTTTGAGGAAAAGTTAGGGCTGGTGATGAATGGACGGTGGGCTGAGAGCGTGCTCTGCGGAGTTCAGCCTCTCACAGTGGTATGCCCAGAGGTCCCCCGTCCACATCCGTACAGGTGTTGGAAAATGCAGGAAGCACACAGGAAAATTCATGTGGGTCCTTCTAGGGAAGAACTTGGTGCACGTTTCCCTGTGTTTGTCTCCAGTCTGTTTTCTAGGCAAACGTCTGTCTGGTTTCTGTCCCTCTCCTGCTTCTCGTATCCCCCGCCCTCCCCCATGCACCCTTCCACGCACACATACACACCACGTACGCTCACAGAACACTAGCCTGAGCTGACACAGTTCTTTCGTGGGCTTTAGTCACCTAGTGTGGTATCATGATCAGCAAAATAATGACCACCCCCCTCCGCCCAAGAAATCCACTGATCTCCACCCTGGAGGACAGGGTCTACTGCCCCTGTGGGGTTTTGAGACTAGAGCTGTCTGTGAGGCCTCTTCTCTCTCCTGTGGAACAACTGGTCATTTCGAACTGGTGGCCTTGAGGTTAGCAGCCCAACACATAGCGATTGCTTCGAGGGCCGTGAGATTATTTTTGTGTTTTGTTTTGTTTTCCATGATGCCACACCCTAACCCTTGGACGCTATGACTGTGGGTGGCTTACATGCAGGGGGATGAGGTTGCTAATCAGCTCACCTTCAAATGAGATTATCCTGGATCACCCAGAGGCCCAAGGTAGCCACCGGGGATCCTTAAGAGTGAAAGAGGGACGGAAGGAGGACTCAACCTGCTCTTGCTGGCTCTGAAGATAGCAGACAGCCACACACCAAGGAAGGCAGGCAGCTTCTAGAGCTGGAAAAGGCCAAGAGAAGGTTTCGCCCTGCAGACGTGTGCATTTTAGCTTAGAAAGACCCGTGTCTCAGAGACTAAATGGGTTATTTTAAGCTACCAGCTGTGGTCATTGGCTATTGTAGAAATAAAGCATGAAAACACCTACAATGAATGCCATTCAAAGTCCCTGAGGATGATGGTTGATAACATCATTCATGGGCGTACTGTGATCCCTCTGGTAGTTGTTGACTGTGTGTTGTTGGGGACTGCTGAGTCGCTCTGACTCAGAGTCCCTGTGTACAACAGAAGGAAGCACTGCCCGACCCTGTGTCGTCCTCCCAGACGTGGTTAGGTTGTTCGAGTCCGTGTTTGCAGCCATTGAATCAGTGTATCATGCCAAGGGCCTTCCTCTCTGCTTTACCACGTATGATGTCCTTCTCCAAAGACTGGTCTCTCCTGGCAAGGAAGGTGTGTCCAGAGTACGGGAGACGAAGTCTCGACGTCCTTGCCTCGTAGGATGCTTCCTTGTTGTACTTCATCTGAGGCAGATCTGTTGATGGGTTGGGTGGCTGCCATTGCTCTGGCTGGGCCCTGGGCCCTGGGGTCCCCAGCCCGAGTTGACTCTGTGACCTTCCAGCTCATTCTGCAGCAGAGGGAACCACATGGGCGGGGTCTCCCTGTGGCATCTCGCTGTTGTTAGTGTTGCTGTTCCGTGCCAGGTGTCAGCTTAGGGCTCAGATCTTGAGGATGCCAGGTCTTCCCCTTGGAAGGGCTGTATGTTCTCTAGGTGGACATTCCTACAAGGATGTCTCCTGAGCGCCTTCCCTTTCGACCGCGGTTCTCAACCTGTGGGTCGCGAACCCTTGGGGGGGGCGGTCACAGGGGTCGCCCGATTCCTAACTAGCAAAATGACAGTGCTGAAGTAGCCATGAAAATAATATTATGGTTGGGGGTCACCACAACATGAGGAACTGTGTGAAAAGGTCCCCGCATGAGGAAGGTTGAGAAAACCACTGCTTTAGACTAAGGGGTTTGGGCAGAAAATATGCATTTCTATGGAGGGGACAGGTGAGTAACGACTGTAAATATATTTGTGATGTGGGTAAACTAGCTCTTGGAAGGGGTAAAGCACTTGCTGATGAGCATCCCTGAGTGCAGCCCTCAGGATGCATTACAACTCCATGTAACGACGACCCAAATCCTCCCACAACTGGACCAAAGGGAACACCATGTGCATGGAGAAAAGCCTGAGCTTGCCATGCTCAGGGAAGCCCAGCCAAGCATGAAAGGACTCACTGCACTGGCCAGATCTGCTGCCCAACTCTGAAGTGCTGAGGAGCAAGGAGTTCACCTTGAACACTAAGGCGTGCCCGACCAAGCCCTGGTATTTTTTTTTTTTTTTAGCTAGCATGATAATTTTATTATTTTTAAACAGCTTTATTATGGCTCATTATCCATATATCGTACAATTCAGCAGTTCAGTAATATGAAGAAGAGTTGTACAATCATTACCACAATCCTTGTTGGAACAGCCTCTTCTTTCATGGACTCACTATTAGCACCCCATTCCCACAAACCTTCCTTGCCGTACCCCCAGGAAACCATTGATCCAGTTACTATCTGTGTAGATTCACTCCTCCTGGATTTTATATACCAAAAAGCATACGAAAAGAAATTTTTATTTTTTGGAGAAAAAAAAATTTTTTTTTAAACAAAAGAACTAACAACAAAATAAAATAGAGGGGAAAACTCAACTGAAAAGAAAGCATAAAATATTAAAAACCAGAACAACTTTACAATGAGTCCAAAGGGAGATCAAATAATGTGGTAAACTTTAACCTAACTACATCTGCCATAATCCACTTTTCAATGCACTTTGCGCCATAGCAAGGCTATTCACATTCCTGGTCTTGTTCAGAGGGAATTCACCAGAGGCTTCGTCCATATGTATTTCTCTTTTACCTTTTCTTCTTAAATGGAAACAACTGTTAAATGGGTCAAAAGGGAGATCAAATAAGATATTGCATTTTAACCTGACTATATCGCCTATACTCGTCTCTACAATGCAGTGTGTCTGATAACAAGGCTATTCACGCTCCTCTACTATGGTCAGAGGGGATTCACTGGAGGCTTGATCTGTGTGTGGACCCTGCAAATGGATTTTTGGCCTCCACTGTCATCCAGAGCCTTCTGTAAACCGGGCGTTCAGAATTAAGCCCTGATCCCATTTCCTCCTTCAGATTTGGATGATAAGATTCAGCAATCCTTGGATCACATGCCGTGGCATTTTTAATCACCTCATATGCATGTGAAAGTTGGACAACAAATGAAGACTGTAGAATGTATGCCTTTGAATGGCAGTGTTGGCAGAGCCTCCTGAAAGTCCCATGAAGTACCAGAAGAACAAACCACTCCGCCGTGGAAGAAGCACAGACAAAACGCTCCGTAGAACGGAGAGTGGAGAGACGGCGTCTCACGTCCTTTGGGCATGAGATCCGGAGAGACCAGTCCCTGGAAAGTCGAGGGTCAGTGACAAAAGTACAAGACTCTCAAGGAGATGGACTGACACGGTGGCTGCAGAAATGAACCCAAACACAACAGTTGTGAGGATGCTGCAGGACTGCGTTTCATTTCGTTGCCCATAGGGGTCGCTATGCATCTGAACTGATGAGATGGCACCTCCCAGAAGCAACAGCATGGCGAAACCGAAATCTTAGTGTGTTAGTCTGGGTGGACTAGAGAAACAAATCCATAGACACTCATAGGTGTGTGAGAAAGAGCTTTATATAAAAGACCAATTGTAAATTGAGAACATCCCAGCCCAATCCAGATCAAGTCCATCAGTCTGATATTAGCCCGTATGTCCAATCCTAGTCCATCAATACCTCCTTAGACTCACGCAGCCATGCAATAATGCGAATTCAGGAAGATCACACGCCTGTGGGTAGAAAGTCTTGTGGATCCAGTGGTGTTTAAGCTTCTCAGCGCTGTCAGGGGTCTCCACGTGGCTTCTCCAGCTCCGAGGCTCTGACTGCCGTCAGCCTGTCTCCAGGTGTCTTGTCAGCCACAATGTCTCCCAGGGACTGAGCATGTGTCCCACCTCCAGGAAGCTATTTATCTCCTTAGCGCCTCCATATGAGGTCATCAAGCTGCAACCAGATTGACAGGCTAAACTCCACCCCTTCACTCTGAAGTGTCCAATTGAGAACAGATTATGTAACGACCACAGTTAGGCCTTGAAGTCAGTTCCGTGATTACCCTATCGTCCACATGGAGTCACCACCTAAACAATGTGCAGAGCCAACGCAAAGTCTCTGCCGTCGAGTTGGTGCCCTCTCAGGACAGGCTAGAACTGCCCCTGAGGGCCTCCTAGACTGCAAGTCCACCCAGTCTTTGTCCCAAACAAGGTGCACATGCATGGAATTCACACGGGAAATTACAAGAGAAATATACAGTCTATGCACTATTTGCATAAAACTACAGTAGCATTCTCAAAAACTCAACTGTCCAGTCAATGCTGGCTCATAGTGACACCCCACTCCCGTGGGTTTCTGAGACTGTAACTGTTTACAGGAGTAAATACCCCAGTCTTTCTTGCACGGAGCTGCTGGTGGTTTTGAACTGCCGACCATGCAGATTGCTCTCCAACTTGTAACCACGACACCACCAGGGGGCCTGGTTGATAGCATTGAGAGAGCAAACTACCTATCTGCACCATCACCTTCTCCCCTTCTCCCCAGCCTCCGTAGTGTCTGCCTGTCACTCATCAGACATTTCACTGGGAACTTCCTAGCAGCTTTCCGCCACTCAGCCCTGCAGCTGCTCACGGTGCTCTCCTGACAGCGAACCCCAATACACTGCCATCAAGTCCGCTTGGACTCCTAGCCACCCTCGAGGACGGAGTAGAGCTGCCTCTGTGGGTTTCTGAAGCTGTGACTCCTTACTGCAGTAGAAGCCTCATCTCTCTCCTGAGGGGTGGCTTTGAACTGCTGACCTTGTGGTTAGCAGCCCAACCCATAATCTACCCTACCTACCCCACCTGGACTGCTTCTTGCCTTTCTGTGACCTGCCTGATGATGCTTCCTATTCCTGAACTGGTGGTTTCCCACCTTTGCTGGTGGAGTGCTCCCCACACAGCTGTCCTGAGTTGTGACCTTGCCTCTCCATCCCTCTGGACTCTAGCACCTGGGCCAGTGTGGCAGTGGGTCATTCCGTCATAAAATGAAAGGCATATTCAGACGGGACACCAGGGCCACTGTTGGGTTGGGTTTTGTTTTCTCCCCGGCAAGCACAGACTGATGTGGCCCCTGTCTTCCCCAGTGTTAAGCATCCGTGGCGTTCAGGAAGAGGACCCCCCGGACGCTCAGCTCATGAGGCTAGATAACATGCTGCTGGCTGAGGGCGTCGCCCGGCCCGAGAGGAGGGGAAGAAGAGGATCGGCGGTGGCCGGCACAGCGACACCAGGTGGCTGTCCAAATGACAATAGCATTGAGCACTCTGACTACAGGGCCAAGCTGTCCCAGATCCGACAGATTTACCACTCTGAGCTAGAGAAATATGAACAGGTGATCTTTCTGCATGGAAGAGTTTCTATCATTGAATGCGCGTCTGTCCGAGCACACCGTGGGCCGGCTAACCGCCTTCTCTTGTGGCACAGAGCAAGGAGCCCTCGCAGTGGGTCTCACCCCAAAGGCGGCCCAGCTGCCGGCAAGCCCACTCTCTCCATGCCCCGCCCAACCCGTGTGTGAGCCCCGGGGGGCCAGCAGCTGGCTGCTCTGGGTGGAGCTGCTGCCCCATGCCACCCTGCACGGTGGTCACGGGCGGGCTGTCTGTGTCCCCGCCGCAGGCCTGTCGTGAGTTCACGACACACGTCACCAACCTCCTCCGGGAGCAGAGCAGGGTGCGACCTGTCTCCCCCAAGGAGATGGAGCACATGGTTGGCGTCATCCACGGCAAATTCAGGGCCATTCAGATGCAGCTGAAGCAGAGCACCTGCGAGGCCGTGATGACCCTGCGCTCCCGCTTCCTGGACGCCAGGTCAGGCCCCGCCACGTGGAGGGGTAGCATGGGAGGCCAGCCAGGGGCTCTGGCTGCAGCCTGGGGCCGACTCTTTGGGATCGTGACCCGCCATGTCTCGGGGAGGCATCCGGAAGGAAGCGTTGGTTGCTGCTCGGGGTGTTGTGGTGGGAGGGGGGGCACTGTTGGAGGGTGCCAGCAGACTAACCCTGGTCGGGGGGCCCCCTGTCTTTGCAGGCGTAAGCGGCGGAATTTCAGCAAGCAGGCCACGGAAGTGCTGAATGAGTATTTCTATTCCCACTTGAGCAACCCTTACCCCAGTGAAGAAGCCAAGGAAGAGCTGGCCAGGAAGGGCGGCATCACCGTCTCCCAGGTGAAGGTCCCGCCCTGCCCTGGCTCCTCCTGGAAGGGGGGCCCCTTGGGGAGTCACTCAGGCTATGAACTGAGGGGGCAGGAGCCGAGGGCCCAGCTCCCCGCCGTCACAGCAGCCTGGGCTCAGACACCCCTCACGCTGTGCTGAAGCTCTGCAGGCTCCACTAGGCTGCTCTCCTCCCCCCTCTGGAGTACAGGCATGGAGCAGGGGGCCTCCAGGAGATGTGTGTTCCAGGTGTGGAGCTTGGGAGACCCCCCCCAAGGGGATGTGTGTGAGGGTGAGTGCACCCCCCAGGGGGCAGTGTGTGCGCAGGGAGTGTGAAGACCCCTGGAGGGGATGCATGGGGGATCATGTATCCACAGTCACGTTCTCTTCTTGGAAGGCCGGCCACCACATGACTCTGACTCTCCTCAGCCCTACAGGGCGGAATAGGGGTGCCCTACAGAGTTTCTGGGAGAACGGCAGGCTGCCCGCTCCTGTACAGAGTTCAGTCTCGGGAGCCCCCTGGCACAGTTTACCCTGTCCCAGAGGGCAAGCGAGGGAGCCACAGGGTGGCCCCCACGCTTCTTAGGAACGCTGACTGCTGGGTCCTCTGCGGGGCAGCTGCCCTTGCTGTTAGCAGCCGAGCCTTCCCCATGTACTACCAGGACGCTGGAACACCCCAAGCGGTTGCCATTTGGGGTGCAGAGGTCATCTAGGTTGTGAGGTTGACCTCAGGAGAAGGTCCAGAGGGGAAAGAACGCACCATTGCAGGACGGGGTGTCCACGGTTCCCAGAACACGGCTGCAGACCATTGCCTGGGCAGCCACAGCTGGTGGTGCCCACTGGCCGGGGAAGACCGCCATTGCCAGACACGGGCCGGGGTGGGGGTCCCTGGCTCGGAGCTGCCATGGGGGCATTCCATCCAGAGACGGGCAGTGGTTGGGACCAGCCCTTCAAGCACTTGACTCTCCAGCCCCTACTCACCAGGTAGAGAGTTCATCCCTCTAAAATCCCATATGGATTCAGAATGGAAGGGTGTTTTGTAACCCGTCTTGGACTTTAGCTGTGTTCGTTTACATAAACGTAATGCCACGAAGAAGCCCTGCAGCCTTCTCTGTAGGTCAGTGGGGAACAAGCGTCTATCCCAAGCTGAGCAAGGGAAGACCGCTCATACTCCGGGAGCAGGCAGGGGAGAGATTCCACTCTGGGAACAGGAATCACACAAGTGCTTTTCCTTTTAATGGTTGAAATGTGAAGGAAACCAGGTCATCCCCACCTCTGCCGCCGTCACTCACCTCTCTGATTTGGCCCATGAAACGTGGGTGGGGTTTCAGGGGGCACTTCACAGAGAGCCAGCCTTGTGTGGCTAGCCTGCATTTAGGAAGGCCAGGGGTTCCCTCCTGGGTGACATCAGTGGCCATGATGACTGGGTTGGTGCTTTGGGCATTGAGGCTGGGGGCTGGGGATGCAGTCCGTCACCCAACAGTGCAGAGGACCGCCCTGTGACAGAGAAGGATCTGGCAGTGCCAAGAACGGGGACCTGCCCTGGGACCCGATCCTTTTAGCGTCTTCCTAGACCCGAGCATGAGGCCAGGTCACTTGCTTAGCTCTGTGCCAGCACCCTCCAGCCACCTCCAGCATGCCCTCTTGTCACACCTGCTCGGTCGATGTTGGCCGTAATCACGGGCTTTCCTTCCACTGGGTTTCCGAGGGGGCTCCTAGGAGCAGGTCCAGAATCCCCTTGGCTGCCGCCCCCTGCAGGGAGGGTACGGTCATTTCTTCGGACCGATCACAGACGGTGGTCATGCTCCCAGCTGCTTTGGCCTCCCCAGGTTCCAGCAGGTTCTTCTCGGAGACAGTACAGAGCAGACCTGCCAGCCCAGGGTGTCCGCAGTGACCCTGGAGAGCCTGTACATGGAGGGGCGCCCGTGATGCGTTCACCTGCGGCCACGGCAGCGCTTCCAGTGCCTTCCATGTGCCCTCAGGTCTCCAACTGGTTTGGCAACAAAAGAATCCGGTATAAAAAGAACATGGGGAAGTTTCAAGAGGAGGCTAACGTTTACGTGTCTAAAACGGCAGTGGACGCCACCAAAGTTGGGAGCCCTGGGCACCAAGCCAGTTGCCCCCTGACGCCCAGCTCTGGTGAGTGAGGAGCCCTGGCCACACTGGCACAGCCCCTGGGCTCCCCACACCAGCTCTGCTCTTCGGTGTGGAGACAAATCCGAGGCAGCCCATTGCTGTGGGGATGGGGGCGTCTGCCCTAAGGAGAAGGGAAGGCCCGTGAAGTGGCAGCGGTGGGGTGGGGACTTGGAACCCAGCCCTGCCCCCTCCCTGACTCACTGTCCCAACGCCCTCCACTGCTGCAGGCTCCTCCAGCACCTTCTCGCTGACCTGTCCTGAGGACGCCTCTGTGAGCCTGCAGGCACTGGCCTCTGACCAGCCCTTCCAAATGGGGCCCAGGTCCCAGTCTCAGGTGGGTCAAAACGCCAGCCCTCAGCCAGCCCACCGCCGCCCCCGGGGCAGGTCTGTGGGGTGAAGACTCCCTCCGGCAGCCAGCTCTGGGGCCCTGGGCACCAAGTGAAGACGCCGCTCCTCCCTCCTGCCGGGACAGGCCCCCCTGCTTGTTGAGCACAGGCTGTTCTTCCTCCAAGGGGCGCAACCCCTTTGGGGGTCGACAGCCCTTTCACAAGGGTCTCCCGATTCATCACAGTAGCAAAATGACAGTGATGAAGTAGCAACGAAGATAATTTTATGGTTGGGGGGTCAGCACAGCATGAGGAACTGTATGAAAAGGTGGCAGCGTGAGGAAGGTTGAGAACTACTGCCCTCGGGACAGTGTTGGGGTCAGGAGGGAGAAGCAATATTTTGGCCCCAACTCCCCTCTTCTGAGCCCGAAGGTCCTCACCCCAGCCCCACCCAGCCAGTTAGGAGGGCTGAGGGCACATCTGCTGTGCCCTGGGAGCCTCAGGTTTTCATGGCATGGCCTCAGGAAGTGGTGGGCAAACAGGCAGGGCCCGGCAGGCTGTGGCAGATACGGAGCCCATGCCCCCTGCAGTCCTCGGGGCTCTTGAGGCCCCAGGGACCGGACTGTGGTTGCAGGGAAGGCTGAGAGTGGGGTTCAGGTGTTGATCGGGAAGTCGGGGGACCCTTTTTGGGCTTTCTGGAAGATGTGCAAAGCCACAGGTGTGGCATGCCCCCACTGGCCCAGGACAGCTTCGCCTGCTGTCCAGCTGCTGCAGAATCCCCACTGCCCATCATAAGCCACGGGGTGGAGCACGTGAGAGTAGCCAGGCCCCAACCGGCCTCAGAGCAGGCAGCACCAGGAACCCTGACGCAGGCCCCGGAGGAGGTCTGGGTCCCCCTGCCTTACTCACCCCTGGGCCCATCCCATCCCTGGCCAGAACTACACCCAGCCAGCTCGGCATCCTTCTAGCTCCTCAGTGGCCCACCCCCGAGACAATGCCTGTGACCCTGCCATCCAGAGGTCACAGCAGGACTGTGTCGGCAACACTCAGCCACCTTACCCGTGCAGCATTGGGGTGAACCTGGGGCTGCTGGCCAGTTGGGCACTGGGCACCACCTGGTGCTGGCGAGGGCGAGGTGTGGGAACTCGCCAATGGGTGCTGCGAACCTCAGAACCACCGTGGTGGGTGGGGTGGGCCAGTGGTGTCTGCTCCTGGTGTCTGGCACCAGGTCTAGCCTGGATGTGCTGGACAAACTTCTAAGTCACACTGTCCCTGCAGACCTGGGGCACAGCACGACACACAGAGCCCTTCTCCAGCAGACCCTCCTGTGGGCCACAGACCTAACCCCCGGCCCTCCCAGCAGCCACATTGCTGCCCCCTCGGTCCCTGCACAGCCCCACAGGGCCGCTGTCAGAGGCGCCGCAGTGCTACCTGGGAGAGGCTGAGACGCAGATGAGAGCCCAAGTCTTGGGTGCCCTGGTCCTAGAGGTCCTGCCTGGACAGGGGGCCAAGGCTGGGCAGGTCTAGAGTCACTGCCACTGCGCCACCCTTGACAGCCATTATTTCTTTCCAGCCCAGGGGCAGCTGGCGGGGGGCCACCCCCCCACTGTCCATCACGTCACCCGCTGGGGACCTGGGAAGTGCCCACTCCGATGCATCCAGTTAAGTCTGGGGGACAGAAGGAGAGCGCCCGCGGCGGTCTGTCGCAGCCCCTCCTGGCACTGTCCCCACTCCAGGTGCAGCTGATTGCCTCAAGCAGTCCAGAGTGCCAGCCTGCCCTCTGTCCTGTCAGCCTCGAGAAGCTGGCTTCCTTGCCCGATTTTGTTCATTTTTCTAAAATAACAACTTTCTGGTAAGACAGTGAATTGTTTGCTCTAGGCCTTTGTCACACGTAGCCCATTAAAGTTTGACTGACTTTGATTTGATGTGCTGCCAGGGTGGTGAGCTCCCAAAGCCCTGCACAGAGTGGGGCACCCCTCTTCCTTACTGTGATGGTCCCCCACTGTTTATCTTTTTAACACTCGTGTAAGTGCTAGCACCCATCACAGCTGAAGTTTTATATCACATATCCCCAAGCCCTTTCTGTACCCTGTTAGCAGTCCCGTGTTACCCATGAGTCCCTGCCACCTGGCGTGAGTATCCTCCATAACAGAGCCCCTACTGTCCCCTTACCCTCTTCCTCCCCCTACTTGACTTTTAACCTTTTTGTGACTCCTGGGACAGATAGTACCCACCTCCGTTTTCTGCCCCTGGGGCTAGTGGGGAGCTGCTGTCCCACTTTAGTCTGTGCTGCCATTTGGCGGTAAGGCCGTTGTAACTCGGTGAGACTAAGCAGAAGAAAGCTGTCCCGGGCCAGCCTCGCCATCCTTGCTGAGATGGAGCGTGTGGTTGCAGCTACTGTGTGGGTCTGTCTTGTTCAAGGTCTTCCTCTTTTGGGCTGCCCCTCCTCTTCACCAAGGCCCTCCCCTAGGGGACTGACACCAAGTGTGTGAGAGTCTTGCCGTCCTCCCTTCTAAGGAGCGTGCCGACTGTCCTGTATAAATTGGCCCCGTCTCCTGGCAGTGGACGGCATCTACGTCCCCAGCATCATCACACCGGGAGCCCTGCTGGTGCAGTGGTTATGCGCAGGGCTGCTCCCTGTAAGGTCAGCAGTTCGAAGCCCTCAGCCACAGGGCCACCATGAGTTGGCTTGACCCGATGGCAATGAGGTTGCTGGTTGGTTTTTTAACGTCGTCGTAACTATCGATCTTTGTTCTCTTCATGCCTTGTCCAG
>NW_022111357.1:44664351-44684049 GCF_000313985.2 Echinops telfairi
CCCGAGTCGCAAAGTATTTTACCGAATTCACTACAAAACTCCATTAAAAAAAGTGGCCTGCTGCCTAAGCTCGCTCCCCGCCCCACCCCATCCTCCTCATCTGGTGAGTCCACTGGACACAGTGGTGACTCGCCAGGGGTGCCTCGCTGGCCTCCTGCAGGCCACTGCTGTCCACACGCTGGAACCTCAAGTCCGTCTTGAAGTCCTGCACGATCTGCACCAGCCCCTGGAAGGGCAGCTTGCAAATCATCGTCAGCTTCTTTACCCCGCCGTTCCAGGGCGCTCTGCCAGGCCGCCTGTGGCCAGCTCGCTCGCTCGCTCTCTCTCTCTCTCTCTCTCTCTCTCACCACCGTGGCTTTATGGGTGTTCTTGATTCAGGCAGGCTATTGTTCACCAAACACCACCGTTTGGGGCTGCCTCTGAGACCGCTGGCGTACTTCCGCTGTCCGTGAGAGAGCAGCAGTGACCAAGCAGAGGGAGGAACCCCGCCAGCCCTGGGCGCTCTGTACCCCTCACTACAATACAAGCACTTTCCTTTGTATGCTCCAGCCGCCCTTAGAAATGCTCCGCCCACACTTTCACTCAGTCCCCTTCCGTGCACTGGCAGTTCTGCACCACAACCCAGATTCGGGCTTTTCGGACATCCCGGTGCTTCTGGCCACATCTGTTTGATGGTATGTGTGACCCCTTGTTTGGCCTCAAGCCCAAGAAGAGGAAGAGACTCCCTGAATATGGAGGCCAAGAGGCCGAAACAGAGACCAGTGTTGATCCAAGAGACGCACGCGGCTTTAGCTGCATTCAAGGCTGACCGACCAGGAAAACCATGCTGCTGGTGGACAGCCGTGGACCTGCCCCAGCACAGGGGTGGCGTAGGCTGCCCCTCTGGACTGTGACATAACCAGCTTTGTGTCTGGACTTAGGTGGCTATGACCACCATGAGGGGTCTATGCAATCGAGAAGGAAGGGGGACCACAGGATGCTGGGAGCCTCTGGGGAGTCATGGCCAGCCTGCAGCGTCAGCGCTTTATCCCGCACACCATCACTCTTCAGGCTGCGCCCTGGCTTGGCAGACCATGTTTGTCTGAATGAAGGCACCCGTCCATTTCCGCCCCCTTCCCGCTTTCCTGCAGTCACGCTTCATCCGGCAAGAGGTTTGCTGCGCTTTCTCCTTGCGAGTTGTGTAATTGCGTGAGCCTAAAGAAACAGGCTTCCTCCCACCCGCCCCGGCCCCAGGGCCTGGGGTCCTGCTCTGCCAAACACAAGGGAACCAAGCCCCCTCCCCCATGGAACCTGTGCTGACTCACAGGGACCCTGTGCCCCCACCCTGTGGGTTTTCTGAGGCTAGCTTTTTTTTTTTTTTTAAATAATCATCTTATTGGGGGCTCTTACAGCTCTTAGAACAATCCATACATCCATTGTGTCAAGCACATGCGTACATCATCCTTTTTAGAACATGTTCTTTTTACTTAAGCCCTTGGTATCAGCTCTTTTTTTTTTTCCTCCCTGCCCCAGAGACTGTAACTCTGTAAGGAAGTAGAAAACCCCATCTCTCTCCCAAAGGTGGTTTTGAACTCCTAACCTTGCAGATAACAGCCTAACCCCTCACCACTGTGCAGCCAGGGATCCCCTTGATGGCCTCAACAAGTTTTTTTTCTTTCATTTTTTAAAAAATGCCTTCCATTACTGAAAACACGTGGTTTTAAACACACACCACAAGAAAATTCAAAGCAGGACATCATTTGGTCTTGAAAGAGTTAAAAAGGACCATCTCCCTTTCTCTTCCACCCTCAGACAAAGGAAGTGAGAGTGGGGGGCAGGGTGTAGTATTGCCTACACTCTGGTACCTGCCCCAGGGAAGGGCCTGGGCCTGTCCAGCTGTGTCTCCCAGCTTCCTGATGCTGGGCGGACTCACCCTTCCTCCCACTGACCTCTTGACAGGAGGCCACCACGGGGCCACTGCACTGGAGGCTCTGCATGGCCACGGGGTCACTCCAGGGCTGCAAGGGCTAGAGGGGGCTTGTGCACAGGCTGGTGATCTGGGGCCCGAGAAGGAGGCACGGGATGGCCCATAGGAGCACCCCTCCCCCATGGGCATCATGCCCCCAAATCCTGTGTTGGCCACTGGGTCCCTCACCAAATTTCCCCAGAGGGCCTAACGAGACAGGTCTTAGGAGGGATCTGAGACCACCACTCCTGCCCTATATCCAGAAGCCACAGCTCCTGCACCTGGGGACCTTGGGCTGGGGCCCAGCACCCACAGCCTTGGGCCTGAGGGCTCAAGGAAGGAAGTGGGCCTGTGGTGACTACCACCACCGTATGCCTGCCCTGGGCTCAGACAAGCCCACTAAGGGCCTGGGAGGTGTGAGTTGGCACGTTTTCTGCCCAGGGTTTCCTGCGAGCGGGTTTCTGAGTGGGGCTGAGCATCCTCACCCATCCACACAGTGCCAGGTCACTCGCCCATCCAAGGCAAGACCCCTCTGGCTGGGTGTGCTGCTAACAGCTCTGGGTCTGATTGGGGAGGACAGACAGGGCCTGTGTCAGGGTAGCATGAGGTGGACCGGCTCATTGCCCACCTGGGGTGACCCACCCCTATCATCCAGATGAAGAATTCTAAAAGCAAGAGACACCGCTTACAATCCCAGAGGGTCTCCCTGGTCTGAGGGGCCTGCATCAGGGCGGGCCATACAGACGGGTTGACACCGTGGTTGCAACAAGGGGTTCACACAGAAGAACAGCCCTGAGGAGGGAACAGGACCAGGTGGTGGCTTGTCCTGTGGTAAGGAGGTTGCTAGGAGACAGCCACAGCTCTGAGGGCCCGTGCTGGATGCCAGACACTGTCCAGCGAGGTTGCTGCATTGGGGAAACAGGCACGGGAACGTGGGAGTTTGGGACAGGCCCTCTCCCCCACATACCGGCCCCCTCCCCCGATCCTAGCGCCTCCTTCATCTGTGAGTGCCTCAAGGGAGGAGCTGGACCCTTGCAAGCAGCTGAGTCAGGCTTCCTGCTGCTGCTGGCCCTGAGTCTCTCTTTCCCCCCAGGAGGAAGGAGTGACAGTAGTGGGGTGCTGTCCCCATTCCACCAATGGACTTGACTGAGGCCTTCCGAGACAGGTCCGCCGGCCTTCCTGTGATATACTGTGGGTGGGAACCCACTTCATCTCCCCACTGGTCCAGGTGGACCACCAGGGGCCACCACAGCAGGTGAAACTGCCCTAGGGCTTTTAGGGGGCCTGCCCTGCCCCAGCCTCTCCCTCCTCTCTGGCTCTGCCCTCCTCCAGGCCCTCAAAGGGCCCTATCGTGTCTTTGGCATCTCCTCCCTCTGTGTCCCTCTTCCACCCCATGGCCTTGGCATCCGTGGCTCCTGGTATCAGTGCCCTCCCTCCCCATGAGTCTCTACACCCCACCCCCTTCCCTGCTGCCCAGCTCCAGGCACTGGCCCCACCCAGCTTCCTCCTCCCCCTCTGAGGAGCTGAAGGGTGTCAGAGCCAGAGGGGGCTTTTCTCACACCTACTGCCTTGTTTTTCTCTTGTGGGGCCAGAGATGGGGTCGCTCTAGGGTCGTTGCCCCAGGAAAACACCCTTGGTCACAGAGTGCTAACGTGGTGGTGTGGGTGATCCTAGCAATAGACTGCCTGCTCCTGGCCTTAACCTTATCCCTGGACAGTGAGCACCCCCTGCAAGGAGATGGTGTTGGGGGGAGTGGGCAGGAGCAGGGAAGGACGTGCAATGTCGGGACAGGGACCCTGACATCAGCCATTCCATACTGGCCAAAGCCCCAGCCCCTGGCTCACTTTTGGGACCTCTCCTAGCTGCAAACATCTGGGAGGATGGGGGCGGACAGCAGGTACCCACCTGGTCATACCCCATCCCACCTGGGACAGACAGCCTCACCTGACCACAGTTCACTGAACCCTAACGCCCCACCCACCCTTCCCTGCCCCACCCCACGTCTGGCTCCTCCCCTTCCCACGGCTCTAGCTCCACGACTCGCCTAACTGAACTAAAACTACTGGGGAGTCAGTTCTGACTCCTGGCGAGCCTGTCAGGCAGGATGGAACCACCCCAGTAGATTTCTGAGACCGTAGCTCTAGGAGGAGCGGCCTGTGGTTTTGAACTCCTGACCTCACGGTTAAGAGAGTCCAAAGTGGAACCACTACGCCACCAGGGTTCCGGTTGGCCCTCATCGGCCCCTCTTTTCTGGTACCCTGGATAGTGTTGGCCTGCTAAGCTTAGGTCCAGTAGTTCGAAACCGCCCGCTGCCCGGGCAGGACAAAAAAGAGTTAGAGTCTCATCTGGGTAGCGCCTGGAGGGGGAGGGGTTGGTGGTGAGAGGTCACGGTGGGTGCAGCCTTCGTCCAGCAGGAGCTGCACTGAGAACCTCGAGGCTCCTGGGAGAGACCACGCACCCGGCGCTTCCTGCGGGGCTTGGGCGGGGTGCGTGACCAGCCTGGGAGCTGGCAGAGGCGGTGGGAGAGGAGCGGCGGCGCTGGGGGGTGGGGTGGGGGGTGGTCAGCAGCAGGGAAGGACATGGAAGACCAGGTGTTTGCCAGAGAGCTGGACCAGTGGGCTCGAGCCACTGAACGCATGCAAACAGCTGAACAAGAACCAGGTGTGAAGCCTGTTTTCACACGAGTCGTCCGATGTGGAAGCGGTCCCTTGCCCTGCTGGGGTTTGTGGAGGTGGTCAGGTCCACTCCAGGAACTCTAGAATTGGTGAGAAATCGCCAGATACAGCCTGTCGACTCATGGGCCACTCTGGACGACAGAGGCCCTTATTCAGTGGGGACTGACTTTTGTGGCATTCAAGGTGAACAGTATTAAAGACAACTGGGAAGGCCGTGTATGGCTTTTGGGGGGACTGTCTGTGAAAATATGGACATGCCAATGTTGGAACTATTTCATACGTCTAATAGATTATCATCTACCTACAGCTTTAGTAGAAGACACACCCTGCCCTGGGGTGGCCTCTGTCCATCGCAGACACGGATGGGTGACAAGACATTGCACATGAGGCTCCAGCTCAGGATCTCTGAGGCTCAGACCCAGTAGGCTATGGGGGTGGGGTGTTTATCCATGGGGTGCCGCCGACACATTTGGACGAGACATTTCTGAAACCTGTAGCCAGGCTGGTGGCCTCCCTCTGGCTTCTCTCGTGCTCACTTGCCTATAATGGAGGGAGGGACATAACGGTGTCGCGTCCAGCGCTGTGGGAACCAGTCTTTCCTTCAGTGTGACCCCGCACCTCCAGGTGGAGCCTCGTGTGACTTGGGGAAACTTGGCCTTTGTATGCGCAAGTATCTGTGGCTTTAAAAAATATATTTCTAAAAAATATATATATATATATATTTCTATATATTTAAAAACAAAAGAAACAGCAGTTAGCTGTGTGTTTCTGGAACAAATTGGGATCTGTCTGGGCGTTAGACCATCACGGACCAAACTGTGCCATATGGATGGTGAATTTCACCTGGAGCAGAACTGAGACTGAGATTCAGTACAGACTCCGCCCCACGTCAGTCCCTCTAGCAGGCAGCCTGCTCCACCCGTGAGAACTATTTGCTCCCGGACTGTGCAAACCACAGAGGTAACGAAAGGCCGCCGCCTCCTATTTGCACTCAGTTGGGATTTTAGTTGGGGTGTTTCACTGGCATGGATGAATAAAGTTGGGGGGTTATTTTAAGGAAAATTCACATGCTAACTTCCACTTACCCTGTTCCCCTTTATTTTACTGAAATGTGTACTCCTTGAAGATTCTTCTGAGCAACCCATTGTCAGGACATTCCGACAGATTTTCCCTCTTGTAAGCTAAATGGCCGGCATTGACGGCATATTTCTGCGTAGGTGTACTGAGCAAATCAACCCTCCATTCTAAGCGATGACAGCAAAAAGTGCGTCTCGGAAGCCCACGCGGCAGTTCCACGCTGTCCTCCAGGGCCCACAGCAATGAGTGGGTTTGCTTTGTTTGGACCCTGCTCAGGGCCACACCCCCATCTGACACCTACCCTTTCGGTCCTGTCCCCTTTGGCCCTGAAGCATCCCCACTTGCACTGTTTTGATTTTATTCGATTTGATGTTTTCTGCCACCGAGTGACAGAAACCCACCAAGCCGAGCTTGTTGGGAAGGGGCACAAGCCTGGTCCATGACCTCCACCCCAGGCCCTGGACGTGCAGCCCACATCTGCTTTCAGGTTAATCTTTCACCTACTGCACCTTGGTCTCCAATCCAAGAATGAATCTGACGACCCTCCCACCCCCGAGGGAGTTTCAAGGCCCCTCCCCCATGCCTAACTCCCCAGTATCCATTTCCAGGTCCCCTGGACTAGTGCAGTTGGAGTGTCTCCCACATCCAGTTAACAATAGCATTTTTTTTAGACCCAAGGTAGATGTCCAGTGACCGTTTCAAGGCCCCCCACAAAGCTTCCCATCCAAGAACCTAGTGGAAGTTCTAAGGGCCCCTTCATTAGTGCCTAGTGACACCTACCCAATCCCAGGGAAGATTTCCGTTCCTTTCCGGCTCCAGGGGGAGGGGGTTCTCCAAGCCCCCTGCCCCCAACCGAGCCCTAGAAGAACATTTAAGATCTCCCAAACCCTAATGCGAAACGAGGGCCTTGATTTGGTGCCCTGGATGACTGCCGGCCTCCGCCCTCTCCCGCACGTGGCCTGGGTCTGCCGCCTGCATGAGACCCTTGTGCTCATCGCCCCCCAAATGGGGGGAGGGTTGGTATCGTTGGGAAACACGGAGGGCGATGGAGCCGGGGAGAGCCGGAAGGGCAAGAGAACCATGGAGAACCCCAGGAGGGCAGCGTGGAGACAGCGGCAGCTCCCCTTTCGGACACCAGGGGTCGCCCCAGCACGTGAGCAGGTGCAGCCCGAAGAGCGTCTCTTTGGAGGTGAACTGCGCTTGCTCCCAGTGTCCGTCCCTGGGACGCTGGATGCCACACAGCCGCCTGCCTGTAAGATGGTGCAGCAACAGAACAGACTCTTCAAAGGGATTGATTGGTGAAGGAGACACGAGTAAAGTGCTCTGGCGTCCAGTAGCTGTGGTCTGTGGAAGGCAGACAGCTGTGTTGAGACAGGGTCCTGGGCAAAGAAATCATTTTGAGGGAAAGCACTCGGGTCCATTCGGGACATACTGAGCCCAGAGGCTGTGGGGAACCTAGGGGGGAAGCCCAGAAGGCAGCTTGACCCATAGGGGTGGCCGCACTGACCGCTCCTCTGTGTGGCCAGCGCTTTCAGTGAGGAATCAGCCTGGTGACAGGCTCCTTCCTGCTGGGGGAGGTGGCCACAAGGGGGTGAGCTCTCCCTCGGCACAGTCACGCAAGGAGGCACCACAGTTGGGCCAAGGGGGTCAAGCAGAGGCATTTGATTCTGGGGGAGACACCAGGAGGCAGGTCACAGTCTGATGGGAGGGACTGACGGCAGTCCTGCCTGGGGGCCAGATCCCCCCCCCCCACCTCGGGACAACGTGTTCCAAAGGGCTAAAGAAAGGACATTCCTCAGCTCTGGGTGCCAGGCGCCCGCTCCCTCCTGGTGAAACGTGAGCTGGGCCTGGCCCCGTGGGCTGTGCGTTTTCCCGTGGCTCCTCCAGCCGTGGCCCGACCGCAACCCAGATTCCACTGGGTCTGCAATTTCCTAGTGTTTGTGTTCAGCTGGGCCAGACAGCGGCGGGCAGACAGGCCTGGGCCTCCCAGAAGGCCTGGCCGAAGCCCTTCCAGGCCCTCAGTTGGACGTCCCTCTGCCTACAAGTCCCCCATTGAAGGTCCTCCGGGGCCAAATACCAAGGAAAGGGGGCTGATCTTATTTGAAAGGTTCAGCGGGATCTGTGTGTCCCACATGAAAAGATCTCCCTCCCTGGACAAGATCCTCAGTGCACACGACACGACCCCTGGCCACGCTAACTTATTTGAGCCGTTGGTCTGTCTTCAGACCTCAGGGTCAGCTCCCTGGCCTATCAGCGGCCCTAATTGCAGGACAAAGGTCAGCACAGTATAAGCAGAGAACTTTGCCTCCCGGAGGGGACCTCCTTTCTCTCAACCTTCATTTCCCCAACTGTCAAGTAGAAATACTAGAGCTGGCCCTAAGGAGGTTTTGAGACGCTCAGATCCAACATAGAAGGAATTTCACCAACCCAGGTCTCTTCTATCTGGTATGGCTGATCTGTACGGACAAACTTCTTCCATCAGCCTGGACACTGGCGGGCAGAAGTTCAGTCCTCAAGAGAAGGGAGCATGTGAGGTTTGTGGCTCACTCCTCCTGAGTAAACGGTAAACTCTCAAACCGGCACTCAAGACTGCTAGAGCTCTGGCACTGATGTGGCAAGCTCCTATTCACCCTTCAAGGCCCATCTGAAATGCCCTCTTCTCCAGAAAGCCTTCCCTGGGGCCTCTGGGTTTTCATAGGCCCTGGCCCTCCCACTGGTCTGATGCTAACCCCACAGGCTGGGATACCTGTACCCAGCTCGGCTTCCTTCCTCAGACTTGGTCCACGTACAGGTCAGGCCTGGGGCTGGGTTTATTTATAACCAAGCACATCTGAATGAATGCATGTCTGCGTGTAGATGTCGTGTGTGTGTGTGTATGTGTGTGTGTGTGTGTGTGTGTGTGTATGTTCCCACCACAAGTCTGAGACACAAGTGTCTTCTCCAGGCTGGGAGTGGCCCGAGCTATACCCTTTACAAGGGGCCCATCAGAATCGGATGTCCTGCATCCCCTACCGTCATCCAGAAAGAGCCAGGGTTCAAGCAGCAGGCTCCTGCACCCACCCTGCTGGCCCCCTGCCCTGGAGTCTACCGTTACATGGCTAGCTCCATCTGAGTCCCAGGTGCTCCCCCGCCTCCTTCTTGATCCAGCCCCGCCAGACAACCTTCCAGAACATACCTGAGGTTTGGCAGTGCCCCTCAGCCCGGCCCAGGCTGAGTCAGCAGGAAAAGGAGGCAAGTCGTCCCTGGAAACGCAGCTGGGACCCTGAGTCCTCCCGTGCTCCCCACACTCCATCCCATCCTAGGGCCCAGGAGGGTGGGCAGTGCTATGAGCACCTAGTGCTGGCCCAGCCCAGCATGGCTGGGCATGTAGACTGGAGGGGTGATGGGGGACGGGCTGACTTGGGCACCCAGCATCCACAGGTAAAGTATGCCATCTGTGTGGGCAACTGTGATATGTCCAGGAGTACACAGGGAGTGGGCACGCAGTCCCAGGACCCCTAGGTAGGGCTGTCTGCCAAGCATGCTTTGAGCCCCCTAGGGAGCTTGGGGCTGGAGGGGAGGGGAGTGGTGACTGTGGAGACAGACGGGAGGACAGGGCTAGCCTGGGAGCTGGCAGGGGCTGCTGATTGGGGCCTCTCTGGCTGCACCCACCCCCAAGCCCATCTCTGCTTCGCACAGCCTGTGAGCTCAGACCCTCCAGCCTCTCCCGGGCAAACTAGCTTCCTCTTCCTCCCTGGGCCGGCCCAGTGTCCACCCTGGGAAGGGCAGGCTGTGGTGCTAGAACACCAGCCTTCACCTGGGCTGCTCTTTCTCCGTTGACATGGGCTTTATTTCCACTATTAAAGCCCACAGTCCCCTGAGCCTGCCCCCCTACCCCCCCCCCACACACACACACACACAAGCCAGGTCTTCCTGGCTCCGCCAGCTTTGGGGTCTGAGGCTGGTTCCTACCCAACCCAGAGTGTTGATGGGAGAGACAGACAGGCTGGGGAAGTGGTGGGTGGCCACGCCAGGTCCATGAGGCCCAGAGGAAGAGCCAGACACGTCCTGCCAGGACAAAAGATGGCTGGACCACAGGATTTGGAGCCCCCCTCCCCCAGAGGGGCTTGCTCATAGGAAGGGGCAGACCCCAGCTTCAGAAAAGGAACACTTCCCGATAAGCTGAACCTAGCTCACTGGCATCGAGTCAATGCCCACCCACAGCGACCTCACTGGCAGGGTAGAACGGCCACTCTATGGAAGCAGAAAGCCTCGCCTTTCTCCACAGAGCAGCAGCTGCTGGTTCAGAACTGCTGACCTTGCGGTTAGCAGCCCAAAGTCACCCACTATGCCACCAGGGCTCCCGCAGAGCTCCGGGGAAACTTGATCATCCTCCCCTGCTCTGGCACCTCCCATGGCTCACTATTCAAGGTTCTCACCAGATCGGAAGACCTGCTCCCCTCCAACTGCTGCCCTGCTCCTAAGCCTCCCCGCTGCCTGGAACACCTCCCTGCCTTGCCCACTCAGCAAGCTCCTATGTGCCCTTTCAGATCCAGAGCCTCTATGCCCTGCTCCAGGAAACCTTGCCTCCTCCCTGGCCCCGGGCTTCCAGGTGTGCTGCGGTGAGAGCCGGGACAAGTCACTTCAACTGTGAAATGATGTATGTGTGTGTGGGGGGGTGGGGGGCACCCTAAAAGCAGATCTCCGCGTCTGAAGATTGACAGAGAGCCATCCATGCCCTTCCAATGAGTCCGGCTTTGGGGTGGGGCTCAAGTCCAGGCCACGTACAATGTGTGCTTGGTTTTATCGTCTTCCTGGTGGATTCTGCGGTTTTCAGTCTTTCTTGTTTTAAGTATTTTACGGTTCCAAGATTTTTCTTCTCTCGTGGTGCTAGGAATTTTAAGAACCCCTGGTTCTAAAATTATAAAACTCGAAAATAACGTGGGCCAACAAAAGGCCTCCCGTGCCCCGGGCTGACCCCAGGGCAGCTGGAGCGGGGGTCTCTGGAGGGAGTGGTGGGGCGGGGCGTGGGCTGACCCCAGGGCAGCTGGAGCAGGGGTTTCTGGAGGGAGTGGGGGGGGCATGGGCTGACCCCTGGACAGCTGGAGCAGGGGTCTCTCGAGGGAGTGGGGGGGGCGTACACCCCTCACTTCCTTCCCACACTGAGGGGGGAGAACTGGCAGCCTGCTGTGGGTGGAATGGCTTTACCATGAGGTAGGTCAGCCCTTGTTCCAGGAAAGGGGGCCAGGGCCTGGCTGGGATGAGGCAGAATAGGCACGAGGTGAGCAGACAGAAGGCTCGTGGCTCAGGGCAATGGCTTCCTTCTCTCAGAGCCTCCGTTTTCTCATCTGGTAAGTGGGACCAAATGCTGCCCTCAGGGCCTTGGGCAGAGGCCAGTTGCCCATTCCGGGCCAGCAAGACTTGCTAGGCATTTCTGCTTGAAAGCCCTGCCAGGTCTGCCTCTCTAGGGGAGTCCTGCCCTCTTCTGGCCCACCTCTGGGTAGCAGGGGAGGGGGTTTCAGGAAGGAGCTCATCTACCAGGAACCCCCTCAAGGAAGGGGACCAGGGCAGGGCCTTCCATGCAGCCCAGACCTGGCAGCTGCCCCTGGCGGCATCTAAGGCTCCAGCACTTCCTTCGTGACAAGTATTTGGCCTGGGAGCCTGACACCTCATCACCCGGGTTTGGGGATGAGGGCAAGCAACTCCAGCCTGGCTGCCATGTGGGGTGTCTTCCCCTTCCAAGCTCTCTGGTGGGGTGTGGTTGTTGGGGGGCATGGTATGTTCCAGATGAGTGCCAGCCCCTCTCCAGTGGCCACAATCCCCCTCGGGTGCAGCTGGGGACTCCGAGGGCTCCCCAAACCTTAACTCCTTGGACCTGCCAACTTCTTCCCACCCTGACCCCAGGTATGAGTCACCCTCAGGGCAGAGGAAATGGTGCTCCTGGGAGGTGGGCATGGAGGACAGTTTGGAGGTGTCAAGGCCTGAAAGAGGTTGGGTCTGACCAGATGGAAGAGAAGGGGGTGATGAGGAGGGACCAAGATGCCCCGGACTCCTTCAAGACCTAGGTAGCCCTTAGCTGTCCGGGCCTCAGTTTCTCTGTCTGCAAAATGGGGGTGTAGCCATAGATGGGCCCACCTGGGGCAGAGCAGTGAACAGTGACCATGGCTGAGGGTCCTGGAGTGGTTGGGCACATCTGGTCACGGTGTGGCCAGGCTCAGCAGGTGGAGCCAAGGGTGGGGTGGCTATGACCACACAGGGGAAGTTCAGGGCAGCTAAGTCGGCCCGACAGGTCCAGAGTTCCCCTGCCAGGCCTCCTCCCTGCCTGCTTCAGCCCTGGGCGCACAGCCAGACAGGAGCCGCTGCCCCTGGAGCCATGGCCAGGGCAGCGGTGGCTACCGTATTCAGCAGTCAGGGCCACACGGGGCTCAGAGGCTCACAAGTGATCTGCCTGCATGCACGTGCCCTAGACATGCCTCTGCCCCGTGGGGCTGCCGAGCTACCTGCACGTGCGTGTGTCGCGTGTGCGTGTGAGTGCATGGATATCTCAGGCATGTTTCCATGTGGGAACATACGTCTGTGCTGAGTAACCCCAGAGTCAGAGGCCAAGTTGGAAGTGAAGCGATTTTAATTGAGCACCTGCCCCTGCCCAGGGTCTTCCAGCACCAACTGCATGGGGACGACAACCCCAAGCCCAGCTCCCCACTCACACGGAAACCAGTCCCACAGGCTGGTCTCAATAAATAACCCCCAGGACAGAGCTTTGGGCGGGCACCCCACTGAAACCCCCAGTACAGCACCAAGCTTAATGGCAGGTGGGAGGGGTTTCTGCCTCCGACAGACCCCCCAGGCTATCCCTTGAACCACCAAACCAAAAGCCAACTCCTAACGACCCCTTAGGGCAGGGTAGAACTGCCCGGTGAGTTTCCCAGACTGTGGCTCTTCATGGGAGTAGAGAGCCCCGTCTTTCTCCTGAAAGTGCCGAACCACTATGGCACCAGGGGCAGACTCTGAAAACAGAGACAGCATTGCTAAAAGCCATGGTTCCTTCTGGTGTGGGGTCCTACAGTCAGAGCCCGTCTCGACCACCGGGTGCCCAGGGACACCCCAGTTCTTCTGTGACTGGCCCACCCTCAATTCTGGGCAAGGAGAGGAGGAGGCGGGAGACTGGGCAGAAACCTGGGATGGGGGTCTTTGGGAGCCAGGAGTGGGGCCGGGGGGCAGCAGGGGCTGAAGGGGCTGGTCATTGCCCGCGGGCTCTGCCCTGGCGGGTACGGGGTCTGCCAGTGGCACGGGCCTGGGCTCGGGCCACCTTGCCCATCTCCCGACGGATGTCATCCAAAGCTGTGGCTGGGGACTCGAGCAGCCGCTGGAAGAGGCTGGGCCGGCCGGCGGGTGGCTCCTGGCACTGGAAGGTGACCGCCGTGCCTGTGTTGGCCTTCATCTCCCTTGAGAAGCCATCGGAAGAGCCATCAAAGCATCGGCCGATGGCGATCTCCTTGGCCAGCCGTGGGCTCTGGTCAGTGACCGTGTAGACACCGTAGTTGTGTCCCAGGGGGTCCAGGGGAGCCAGCATGGCGAAGGTGGCAGGGTCATCTGCTGGCACAGGCGGGGGGTGCCTGGCCAGGTAGTCACGCAGCAGGGTGTTGACAGCCGTAAGGCGGCAGCTCCCCTGGGGCGTGATGGTGACCAGCGTCCTGTCTGCCTGCTGCTGGTCGAACAGCATCCCACTGCACTTGAACTCCACGCAGGCGGCCGATGTGGTGGGCCTCTGGGGGTCGCGCACACTGCGGGCATCCCGCAGCCCGTAGAGCTGGCCCTGAGTGCGGGGGTGGCTGCCCCCGGCGCTGTGCGCGCGGACCATGTACTCTTGGGGGCCCTGCAGGCGCACCTTCAGGAAGCAGGCCCGAAATTCCTGCGGGTTGGGCCACCAGGCCAGGAAATCGCTGGTCCAGGAGGCAGGTGCGC
Organism: Echinops telfairi; assembly: GCF_000313985.2. Lineage (NCBI taxonomy): Eukaryota > Metazoa > Chordata > Mammalia > Afrosoricida > Tenrecidae > Echinops > Echinops telfairi. Next base: position 44,677,993 of record NW_022111357.1, read on the forward strand.
CCTCGCGGAACGGTACCACGTTGTACTCGTACCTGTCCGCCTCCACCCGCGCGAAGCGGAAGTGACTGGCGTTCACGGGGGCCTCCTGGCACTCGCGAAGGTGTCGCCAGGGGTACACGGGCCCGCGGGCCTCGGCGGGGTTGCCGCGCCGGGGCTTGGCCAGGTTGATGCGGAAGCCGTTTCGCTTCAGGGCCGGGTCTTCGTGGTCGGTGCGCCGGTAGCCCAGCCTGTCCAGGTAGGGCTGGGGGACGCCCACCGCGGCCGGGCGCGGCCAGGGCCTGGAGGGCGCTGGCTCCAGCTCCTCGCCCCCCAGGGTGGCGGTGACCAGGGCGGTGTAGGCGTCGGGCCGCTCCTCATCGCAGAAGGCGGGGAGGCAGGCGCCGTTGGGGCCGGTGACAGCGCTGTCGAAGCGGCCCCAGGCTCGGGGGTTGGCCGAGAAGCCCGGGGCAGGTTCCAAATTGACCAGCGTGACCACAGCGCCATCCACCTGCTCGCTGGGCGCGAACTTGTCGTTGGCATAGACGCGCACCTTCACGAAGCAGCGGCGGTGCTCGGGCACGTCCAGGTTAAACAGGCGCCGCTCGCGCACCTCCACGTTGCCCACCAGGAAGGCGCGCTCCTCCCGGCGCACGCGGGATCCCGCCAGCGCCTCGGCCTGGAAGGCGCTCTCCTCCTCCCACAGCCCCGTGCCCGGCGCCAGCGACCACAGCCTCAGCGCCTCCGCGTGGCCTGCCATGTGGATCTGACCAGCGGCCACGCGGACCGCCACAGGCCCCGTGTGCAGCAGCTCTCCAGAGCCGGCGGCGTGCAGGTCCACCGAGAACATGCCGTAGGTGCGCAGCGGCGCCAGCTCCCCATCCTGGTCCAGAAAGCGCAGGTCAGTGGGGGCAGCAGCAGCAGAGGCCAGATCTCGGGGATCCACAAAGGTCACCTGGGCCGCCACATCACCCACGTAGGGTCGTCCATCGGGGAAACGGAAGGCCCCTGGGGGAAGGACAATCTCGCCCATGAGGTCCTCATCCCCCAGGCCACCAAGTGGAATCCTGTTGCTCTGAGTGCCATCCAAGAGGACAGGGACCGGCTTCCGAATAGCCTTGACCTCGTGGTACACACCAGTGCCCCGTGGGTCAAAGGGCAGAACCTTGACAGCGTCCATGAACTCACCGCTGGGATCCAGGAAGGTCAGCACCAGGCGCTCCGGGGATGGAGGCGCCTCAATGGTGAAGTCCCCCTGGTAAGAGGTGAAGCCGAGGGGCTCTCGGCCCAGTAGGATACGGGCGAAGCGCAGGGGCTCCCCAGAGTCTGCGGCCACCACGCGGCCGCGCACCAGGCCCCTCGGGGGCAGGCACTTCTGGCAGCTGCATTCGGCCACCACCTTTACTGGGAGGACGTAGCCTGAGCATTGGACATCCCGGCTCTTCAAGCGCCGAACGCTGCAGCAGCGGCTGTCGGGGTCCCCACAGTGCTGGCCGGAGCCCACGGGGCCAGGGCAGGGCACATCGGGACAGCGGCCCACATCCAGGTAGGCAGGACTGCCGTCCGGCTGACCACAATCGTCTGGGAGCTTGATCAGGTGCTCTGTAGGCTGGGGGTCACAGGCTGGCTGGCCTGGGGCTAGGGACAAGAAAAGACAGCAAAGACTTTGTCTGGGGCCAGGGGCTCAGCCCAAAGTCAGGGCTCAGAGAGGCCTAGGATTGGTGATCAGAGACGCCAAGACTCAGTCTGGGGTTGGGGGGCTCACCCAGCATGGTGAGCCAAGCAGTAGCTGAACGCACAGCACCCGCGTCATTCCAGGCTTTACAGTGGTAGGTGCCCGCCTGCTCGGGGTGCAGCCCCCGTAGCTCCAGTTGGGCCGCATACCCAAGCTCTCTCCTATTCAGCAGGGTCCCGTTATGGAACCTGCATGATGGGCAGGCAACAGATAAGGCTTTGGTGCCTGGAGGGTGGGTGGCGCATTCCCCCCACCCCACCCCGCCATGGCCTGGGGTTCCAGAGCAGCCCCCTCCCCTCCGGATCACCAGGTGAGCCATCAGGAGTAAGGTCAGTGTCCTCACTCACAAAAGGGGCTTGGCCTCTACCCCCACCCACCTGGGAGAGCCTCTCACCTTCCACCTGAGAAGCCGTGGCCACAGCCTCTTCTGGAAGGTCACTGGGGACCAAGGTCACAGGGAGTCTGCACAGGGCTTTGGACATGGGCCAGGGCTTACCAGGAGTATTTCTTGGGTGTGGGGGTGCCTGTGGCTTTGCAGCAGAAGGTCACATTCTGGCCTGCCTCTCGGACTCGGGACTCAGGGTGCTTCATCAGGTAGGGCTTCTCTGGGGGTGCAGGGGTAGAGGTCAAGGACCCGTCCCTCCTAGTCACCCCTTCCCTTTCCATCTACCCCATCTCCCCTTACAGCTTTCAGTGACATCTGACCTCCTCCCCAGGATCTCCCTGGACACCTGTCCCTCTGTCCTAGTACTATCACCTCAGATACCCTGTCTCCCCATGTAGCCCTGCACCCCTCTCCCCAAGACACTTACCCAACTTCTGGAGAACGATGGTGACCACAGCTGAGATAGAGCCGTTGGCTTGGGCCTGGGCCACGCCTACAGAGAAGCCGTCCACTTGGGCACTGATGTTGGCTTGGCTGCTGGCACAGATACCCAGTACCCGGAAGGCTCCGTGGACATCGCTGGTGGCCACAGTGCCTGGCCAACCTTGCAGGAAGACCCTGGCTCCTGGTAGTGGTCGCCCAGATGGGGTGACCACCATGCCCAGGAGAATGTGGCTGGGGCATCCACAGGTGTCAGGATGGCACCCTGGGGACACAGGGAGCAGCAGGGCAGAGGTTGCCCTGGGAAGAGCTGGTGCCTGCCCTTGGCCAGTCACTCAGCAAATGTGTCCACATACCCCTGTGTGCCCTCCAAGCGGCTACTAGTGTGGATGGGATATGGTCAGGGGAGGGACTCGGGGTCCAGGGAGGGCCTCAAAGGGCTCAGAAGAAGCCCCTTCCATGATGTAGGAAACCATAGGGGGGGCAGTGGGGGCCAGCCAAGAGCTACTCTTGGGCTCAGAACATCTTTCCCTTCCAATCTGTGGTTTCTCCATAGAATGGAAAATTCCACTGGAAACCAGGGCAGAGGCATGGGGAGGGCAGAGCTAGGCAGGGGTGGGGTGGGGACCCCACTGCCTTATTGGCCACGGGGCTTCCCCTCCCCACCACAGCATCACCAGCCCAGGGCTGCCAGGCCATGTTTATGGAGCGCAGGCTAGGCGGAATTTCCAGTCATCTCCTGGCCAGCTTGGTGCCTGCCAGGCTGTGAACGCGTGTCTGCGTGGGCGTGGGGCCCGGGTGGGGCAGCAGACGACATGGGCACGCGGCAGTCTGAACCCCTCTCCTGCGCATGTGGCCATGCAGAACCCCCACCAAATATCCACGTGCTCTCAGATTCCGCTGCGGCTGCACAGGGCCCTGGCTCCTGAAATGTTACCTCCACCACAGTGTGGAAGAGCACATTTCCCAGCGTCCCCTGGGCCCAGGGAAGCGGCAGCCAGACTCCAATCTCCCCAGTGCCCCAGTCCTCCAGGCCCCGCCCCCTGCAGGCCCCACACCTTAACTCCCCGCTGCCCACTAGGCAACACCCTTAGCAGGCCCATTGTTTCTCAGCAGACCCGGTCCCTAAGCCTCCCCTCAGGGTCCCCTAACATCTTCAGACCCCGCCCCACACCCACGTTTCCCCCAAGGTCCTGCCCCTCCGTCCAGCCCCTTCCCCTGTCCCTACCACGGCCTTCACCATTCTCATCTGAGACACAGCTGCGCCCCTGACCCACCCCAGCCTTCTACCTGGGCACTGAGGTCGCACGCACTTCTGTGCTTCCTGCGGACGCCCTGGGCATGTGTCCTCAGCTGGGCAGCTACGGCGGCGCAAGCGACGACCTGGCCCGCAGCTCCCCGAGCAGGGACCCCACGGGCCCCACGCCCCCCACACGGCCTCTGCGGGAAGGGAATGAGAGTCAGCTGGCCTTCGGCCCAGGCACTGCAGCGGATCCTGCAACTGGAAGAATGCGGAACAGGCCCACCCACCTGCGCGCCCCTGAGAAAAAGTGCGCTGTAGGTACCGCCCTGCCTACTGACCCCAGGTTCCCACTCCACTGCTGGGTCTGCTGTACCCTGCGCCCCAATATACGGGGCTCAATAAACGCCCAGACGGGCAGAAGCGGGTACAGGGGCTAGAATGAGGGCGGCGGGAGGGTGCCCGCTTCCGGGGACACCAAAGGGGACAAGGGCCCCTGCGCCTCCCCTTCTTTCTGCCCACCTAGCCCCTCTCCAGGCCCCGGCCCGGCCCCTCCCTTACCGAGGGGGCAGCGGAATCGCACGTGGTAGTTGGAGCAGCGGCGGCCTCGCGGTTGCTCCCGGTTGAGGCACCAGAAGCCGCGTACGGGGTTCGAGTGGACCCGCTCGCCGACAGTGGCCGGCAGAGCCCAGTCTGTGGTGCGGGCCTCCAGCTCCAGGGGCTGCGGGCACACGCGCGCCGGACCGTAATAGAAGCGGATGGCAGCCAGGCTCTCGAAGTCACCGTCACCGCCTGGGTGGTCCACGTTGAACCAGGACGTCCACTCGCTGGCCTCTGCGGGCGGAGCACGTGCTGGAACTCCAGTCGGTCCCCGCGGCCCCCATCACCAGCCCTCAGATCGCGCTGCGCAGCGCCCACCTGCCCCCACCTGTGTGCCCCAAGTCCCCAGTCACCGGGGAAGATGCTGGAGTCTGGCGCTGTCTGACTGGGGCCCCCCGAACCCTGTCCTCAGCGAGTGGAGGAAGGCCAGTCATAGACCAGCTCTGGCTGGGGGGGTCCCTATCTGGGTATTCCCCATTGCCCTTGCTTATGGCTGCAGCCCCACCTCACTTCCACCCCACCCTAGCCCCAGTCCTGTTGGGCAGGACCTCCGGGCCAGCCAGCCCTAGCAGGTGCTCGTCCCTTTGCTCGTCCCTTCTTGTCTCAAAAGCAGCCAATAGATTGGAGACCTAGGTTTGAGAGCACCCATGTTCCTGCCAGTGGGAGTGTACACACACACGTCCCTGCCAGTGGGAGTGTACACACACACACACACAATCTGTTTTCCTCGTTGGCAAACAGGCTGACTGGGATCTCATGGGGCACCACTTCTAGGGGTGCGCTGCCACATGGAGAGGTCAGACAGGACCTGGGCCATGTTGAGTCCCCTCCTCAGATGTCCGCCTCCCCCAATCCCAGCTCAGCCAGCACCTCACGACAAGCCTGGGACTCACCTTTCCAGTCCTCCAGGGTTGGTGATGGCTGGCCGGGCAGTGGTGACCACCTGTGGAGCCCCCATGCTGTGCCCGTGGTCCCCCAGGTGGGGATGGGATCTGAGGGAGGGGTGAGCAGGGGGAGGGAGGCACTTTTCATGCACCGACCTGCCATGACCACAGGTCACTTCAGGGCAGAAAAAGCTGAGCTCCTGAGAGCCAGAGCCCATTGGCTGACCCTGTAGACTGTGGGCACCCTCCAGGAAACCCCCAGTCCCTCCCAGAAAACCCTATAATTTCCCACCCACCCACCCCAGGGTCACCTAGCCCCTTCCCTCCTCTGACCTATCCCTGAAGACGTGCACTGGGGTGACCTTGTCTGACTGCCCCCCCCCAAGTTTTGCCCCCCCCCACTCCCTCCCCTCCAGCAGTGGTTCAACCTCCACTAGTTCAGTTCTCCTGGTCTCCTCCCTCAGGCTGAACTGCATCCCCTTCATCCATCCGGGGGGCAAAATTCCCTCCCCGGCCCACTTCCAGCCTACCCCTTCCCTCGGGACCCCGCTGCCCACACAAAAAGTTCTTCCTGAAGTCTAGCCCGCCTTCTGGAGCTGCTGCGGTGGTCTAGGGCCAGGCCAGGGGCGGCGACCTCCGACAAGACCCCGTGCCTGCTGCCTGTCTCCCCATCTGAGAAATGGGCCTCTCTCGCCACTTTGAGCTCCCTGGACACGGCGATCCCCCTCCGGGCGGTGTGTGGGCGGCCGGGCAGGAAGTAGGTCTCGGTGGAAGTGGGTGACTGGGGGGTCGGGGG
>NW_022111357.1:44684765-44692012 GCF_000313985.2 Echinops telfairi
CTCGCCGAATCTAATTCTGAGTCCGTCGTGTGAGGCCACCTCGAGGCGCCCTGGGGTGTCGTGGTTACACGCTGGGCGGCTAGCCACAAGGTTGGTGGTTCGAAAACCACCGGCTGCAGCGCAGGAGAGAGGCGAGGCTTTCTACTCCGGTAAAGAGTTACCGTCTCGGAAGCCCGCGAGGGCAGTCCTACCCTGTCCTGTAAGGACACCGGGAGCGGCCACCGACTCGATGGCGTAGAGTTGGCTCGTTGGTTATTTGTTCCCCGCACCTGGGAAGAAGTTCCATCAGAGCCCACCCTCCAGCTTCTGGCGGCATTATCTAGGAGGCCAATGGGAAGTTTTAGCTCCTAGGGGGGCTCGACCCCACCTAGGGTCACAGGGAGGGGTAGCCAAAGGTGGGGCTGGATTGGCGGCGGCTGGAAGCCCCGCCCTAAGGGTAAGTTGCTCTCCAATCTTTCCTTCTGGGGCCCGCGGGGAGCCCCTCCCGGGTTTGCCCACTCCGCGGCGCACGCCCCGGGCGCAAGGAGGAGAAGAGCCAGGGTGGGGTGGGGGCTGTTTATTCATGGAGGGTCAAGCCGCGGGGCGAGCGTGGTCACAGGGCCACGACGCAGTCGGTGCCCGTGTACCCAGGCAGGCGCAGAGCGAACTTGCGGCGCACGTCGTCGGGCACGAACCTGCCCGCCACAAAGTGGTGGCGGCCGGCAAAGCGCCCGGCGCAGCGCTTGGGCGCCACAAGCGACACCAGCACGTCGGGCTGCAGCCTGTCCTCAGCGTCGCTGCCGGTCTCCGCATCCCAGCCTGAGGGAGGAGAGCGAGTACTGGCCGCGTTGGCGTCGTCAGACTAGAGGCCGGCCTCCCTGCGCGCCCGCCCTGCCAGACGGGCCTCCCCACCCGCAACCGGAGCCGGAGCCGCTGCCCTTCCACCAGCGCCCCACCCGTCAGCCTTGGTCAGACCTGCGCCCCAAGGAATGGGGCTCAGCCCTCCGACCAGCTTCTCCCCTCCCCTCCCTTCCTCATTTGACCCTGCCCCTGGCCCCAGACACATCATGTTTACCTCTGCGCTCCCCAGGACCCCTGTGTCCAGACTGACCTGGCTTCTGTCCCCAGACACCTGTTGCTCCCTCCCACTCCATCAACCCTGAAATCCTTAGCCAGACCCCAGCCTCCCCCCTCTGATCAGACCCACTTCCATCCTCAGCTCAGTCTCCCGTGTCAGAGCTGCCTCCCTACCCCCAAGTTCTTGACAGGACACCACTCCCCCCACCTCATGTGACTCAAGCACCCATCCTCCCCGCCCTCAGACTCCGCCCTCTGACCAGAGACCTTGCCTGACCTGAGACCCCTCCCCCTCCCCCTCAGGAGCCTCTGCCAGGCTAACCTCCCCCATCAATCTGGGCCCTGCCTTCTCACCCGCCCTGGTCTGAGTCTGGGCCACTAACTAGCAGCCCTGGTTTCTCCCTCTGACTAGTCCTTTCCTCCCTTGACCTTTACCTTCACCCGTGTAATGTGGGCCCCCACCTCCCCAGTAGCCCTCTGCTCTGCGGACGCCTGCTGTGAGGGCACCTGAGGCCCCTTGAGCCTAGGGGCCATCCCTGAGAGGGCCACCCCCGCAGAGGGTCCGGCTGGCCAGAGGCTGTTTGTTCCGTCTGCCTAATGGCTCCAGCAGGCGTGGGGTGGCGGCCAGAGCGGGCGCGGCGTTTGCTGAGTGAGCTCATGTCTGCCCGGGCAACTGGGCTGGGGTGGGCATCGGGTATGTAGGGCCGGAGGTGTTGGTGGGGGGGGGGAGTTGGCGGTAGCTCCGGTCACTGGGGTGGAGGACTTGGTGTTTCCTATCCACGGGATGGGCATGACTTCAGCAAGTACACACTCCATCCCTGCTGGGGAAACTGAGGCACAGAGCAGGAAGACCAGTTGGGGGTCACCAAGAGACAAGGTGCAGGAACCCACCCCCCAGGTGCCAGGCCCAAGGTGCCCAGGCCTGAGCCGGCGTGCCTGAAGGGATGTCCAAGCTCACGAGGGGGATGGACAGCAGCTTCAGTGTGGCCAGCGCTCGAGAGCAGGGACCCCCGACTTCTCCTGGCCCTGCGCCAGGGCCCAGCACGGCATCCACCACCAGCCGGTATGCATCATTGATGAGCCGGACCTGGGAGGGTAGGCAGGGTCGGGGAGGGTGTGTGTGTGTGTGTGTGTGTGTGTGTGTGTCCCAGGTGCAGTCTCCGCCTCCGCCCTCCCTTGCCCACCCAGGTCTGACCTCAGCGGGCAGGTAGGACAGGAAGGGAATGTCCATCTTCTCGCACTGAGTGGTCAGGTCCCGGTGCAGGGGGTCCAGCGAGCGCACGGGGTAGAAGATGGTAGGCTCATACTCCTGGGTGAGCAAGAGGGCGGGCGTCAGTGCCAGGGTCCTCTGAGACCCCAGACCTAGCAGCATGCTGACTTCTCGCCCGGGGCAAAGGGCGGGCAGGTTCTGGAATGTGTCTAAGCCTGGAGGCCCCCATGTTGGACCCTAGCGACAAGGGGAAGCAATCTCTGCAGGTGGGGGTGACTCACAAACACTCGCAGGTGGCGGGCGCAGACCAGCCCCACCGCCCCATTCTGTTCTGGGCCGCATACAACCAGCACCGTCCGCTGCTTCCGGGAGAGAGCTGCCAAAGGGAAGACCTGCGGAGTGGCCGGGCAGTGGCAAAGGCAGGCGCTCAGACACGGCAGGCCTTGCTCTGCCGGGACACTGAGGCCAGGTGCAGGGACAGACAGGGTGATTGGACCTGGAGGTGCAGGGATAGGACAGGAAGGAGGCATTGTGGGAAAGGAGATGGTCCTGGGGTGGGAGGGTGCTGCCCTGGGTGCAGGGAAACTGTCCTACGGGAGAGAAATGAGGAGAGTGGGTTGGGGAATAGGGAAGCCACCGAGAGAGGCTGGATGGGTTTTGTAAGTTGCATGCACACATGACGATGGGCTATGACAATCCCCACTGGATTCACAATGGGATGTGTTTTTAAAAACAGAGAAGGAAAGGAGATGGCCCTTTGGAGACCCGAGTTTCTGCAGAGGCAGGGGCGCCGCAGAACCCCGACCTGGGCGGGGTTGTTTCTTCTCCACCTGACTGGCAGACATTTTCCCACCTTTTCCCACCACAGAGATTTCCGCCACTGTGGTTCCAGGCCTCAGCCTGCCTGGAGGCCCCGGTTGGGGGTGGGGGAAAGGGGTGCTTTCTAGTGCGTCTGCCTGCCTGTCTGTCTGTGTGCCCATCTCTCTAGCTTTGACGTGAAGAGTGGGTGCTGCCAGTGCCCAGCTCTGCTCTGACACTGCCAGGCTGTGCCCACCCTTCTCTCCTCGGGGTTCTTTCTTTCCAGTGGGTGTGTTGGTGACCTGGTAGGCACAAGGGGTGAACAGACGAGGGTGGTCTGGGGGGGCCCTGCTGTATTCTAACCTCCACAACATCAAGGGTGGCTCACTCTTCTTCAAGGTCTGTGCCACCCTGGCCAGGCCCCCAGCCCCTGCTCTGCCCTTACCAGGGGCTGCTGAGTTTTCGATGGGACATCTGAATGGTGGTCCCGCCGGAGTGCCAGCTGAGGTCGGATACGCTGGGTTTCCTGCCTGCCTGCCTGCGTCTTCCCAAGGCTCTGGCATTTACCAACTGTGGTTCATGGCGCCTCTTTGGAGGCTCAGGAAGTTAGCCACCTGGTGAAGTGCTGCCCGGTGACATCATTATAGCTGCTGCTCTAGTATCACTGGCCCTGGGAAGCCCCCCGCCCCAGTATGAGGTTATTTGGGGGTCCTTGGATAGCAGCAGCCAGCACCGATATCTGAAGGAGGGAGCTGTTGTACCTAGGGTCTAGACACTGTAGTGCAGCCTCTGTGCCTCTAGGGGTTCCCACCTCGATGCTGACCCAGAGTGATCCCCTGGGCCCAGCAGGAAGCCTTTCTGGGCCTCGTCCTTTCTCCATCTGAGGGCAGGGCTGGTTTGCTCCAAGCAGAGAGGCCTCTGGGGCGGACACAGAAGTCGTGGCTGGTGATTTGGTTGGGTCAGGGTCAGAGTACCTTGGTCACAGCCACGGCACTGGCATGGCCACACAACTCTGCCAGCTGCTGCCGCCCAAAACGATAGTCCTCCAGCAGCTCCCGCTCCAGGGCAGTCGCCTCCTCTGTGCTGGGGACCGACAGGTGGAGACGCTCAGAGATCAGGAAGGTGAAGGGAGATCAAGAACAGACTCAATGTTTCAGGCGAGGCTCACCAAGACTTTTTGTCCGTGAACCCTGCCAGTGGTAGCTCTGAGCTTGGGACCTTCTGTTTCCCCATCCCGCACTTCAGTCAGTGAAAAGCCTGGCGGGCAGCAGCAGGTTGGTTTGCGCCAACACCCGGGGCGCGGGCGCCCCCTGGGGACAACAAAGGTGCATTGCAGCGGATGGTGGTTCTGGGGGTCCCAAAGCTGAGTCGCCGACAGAATGGGAGGACTCAGAGCAGGGAATGGCGCCTGAGGAACGCTGAAGGAGGCGTGTGCGTGCGTGCGTGTGTGCCGTTGCTTACAAGAAGTGGGAATCGCTTAGCAAATGCCAGGACACTCGGGGCTAAGACGGGGGCACCTGAAGGAGGTAGGCATCGAAGGATGCAAAGGAGTTCAACAGCTCGCTAGGGAAGTGCAGCAATAAGACCCTTTGATGCCCCCCCCCCTCCCGTCGCCCCTTTCAGGGCAGTAATAAACTATGTGGGGCCAGTGAGACCAGGTCTGAGTCGACACTGGGCCACTGAAGTGCTGAGTGACTTGGGAGGTCTTGCTTCTTTCTGCCTTTGCTGGGCTCCTTGTCCAACATTATTCCGCTCATCAAAGGCAGCGACTGACCTAAAGGTAGGTTGAGGCCCTGCTAGGCACTGGGTACAAGCCTGCCCTTCCTGAACGGCTCCCGTGGGACCCAGATTGGTGGCTGGATAGATGAGTTGGCACCAAGGATAGGGGGTTGGGGGTCAGACACCCGGGCTTTTTGCAGACCAGGAGGAAGGACAGGAAGCAGGACCCCTTCCTGTTGGAGAACAGTGCCACCCCGTTCAGTGCCTCTGACGTTAATGATGATGACGATGGATGATGAGGCCCAGGACTGGGAAAATGCTCAGAACTGCAAGGTGGCTTGCCCAGAGTCCCGAGGCAGCAAGTGGCGAAGCCAGGACTTCCACCATGGTCTCTAGAGCTCCAAATTGGAGTAAGCCTTTGGTGTCTGAGGGCCAAGAAAGTCAGACTATAACTGGTGCCCATTTGGTCGGATGAAGTCTCAGGTTCCTTTGCTGGGGGCAACTAGCTTCTGGTCAATTTTACTGCAGAACCCGTGGAAGTCACAGGGGTCTGGCACAATTCGGGGAGCAGGGGGTGACCAGGAGCACTGTGGGAGGTAGCCCAGGTAGCAAGAACACCCAGGACAGAAGTCCTGTGTTGGAAACAAGCCTGACAAATTCGAGAGACAGAAAGGAGGCTGGTGTGGCAGAGGCAGAGTGACCTCGGCCCTGGAGTGGGGGGTCACGCAGATGGGGGCCCGGGCCACAGGCTTCTGGAAGGGTGCTCTTAGTGGAGCCTGATGTGCTGGCCTGGCTGGTCAGCCCAGGCCAAAGAGCAGCTTTGGGGAAAGAGCAATGACAAAATACTTTCATGATGAACTCAGGTGGGAAGGGAGTGCATTTTACTCCCCCGCCATCTTCTGACAGCTCTGCCCCCAAGTGATGTGATGGCGAGAAGAGGAAGAGGAGGGTGAGGAGGCCCCATTCCTCCTCTCCCCTCGCCCCTACCTCCCCCACTAGTGCTTTGTCCTACAGCATTGATCGCTGGCAGCCACTTGGAACATAATCTTCCTGTGTAACCCGGTCATTAGAGGGATAATGGGGACTGGGCGGGCATTGGGCGGTCCAAGTCATGGAGCCAGGGCTGGGGGCATGTAGCAGTGGCTTCCAGGTGTGGAGGGGACTTCGGGTTGGGCAGGGCAGGCTCATTCTGCTGTGGTAGGGCTTTGATTTTTGGGGGGGCAGGGATGGGTGATGAGGGTACTTCTTGCTTCCTCAACCTCAGTCCCCAGGGGAGAGGAACCACAAGACCCCAGGATGACCCCAGCCTCAGAAGGGCCAAGTGACCCTGGTTCTGGAAGGAGGAGAGCCTGACACTCTGCTGCCTCCAGGTTTCCAAGTGCCAAACACCTGAACCTAAGCTGCAAGGGGCTTTGAGCGCCAGAATCCATCACGCCCCAGCCCACCCATCTACAGCCCCCTGCTGTTCAGAGAACAGAAATCTAGCTCCTCACCTGACCTACCAGCACTCTTTAGTCTCCTTCATTGCCACCGCCACCTCCCCCACCACGTTCCAGCACCTTCACACCCTTGGCCTTCTTCCAGCCCTGTTGGCATTTGAAGCCTCACACAACAGCCCAGCCCACCAGGCAGTCACAGCTCCTAGAACCTTCTCTCCCTGCCTAGGACAAGCCAGGATCGCTAGCCTGAATCTGGACATCCCGCCAGTCATCCGGAGGAGGGCTGAGGGGACACTGGGTGGAGGCAGTTGGACAAGGAACTACTAGGTCACTCTCGATGCAATGACTAGGGGGATGCAGCAGGAACCGGTCTGGGCTCCAGGGCCCCTGGGAAGGGGCTGGAGTCGTTTTTTTTGCCAGATGCTATTATTCATGAGGGGATGGGTCTGTCTTAGAAACAGTTTCCTGGAAACGCAGCTTTGGAGGGGCTGAGGACCTGCTCTCCCCACAGGCACATGCCATGGGCCTGACAACCCCAGTCCCCATCCCACCAATCACCCCACAGCTCACCTGAGGAATCGCCGCTCCTCGGGCGCCTCCGCCAGGTCCAGGCTGGTAGCGCTCATAGCTGAATTAGAGTACCAAGCACTGACAGTCGCTGCCCCAGCTAGCCGCCTTTTAATCACACTCCCGGAGGCGGGGACCCAGTTCCTTCCGCCCACTCATGCCGCCAGCCAATCAGAAAGCGCCGCGCAGGCGCTGAGCACTACTATTGGTCAGTGGGTGCAGGTCTTTAACTCTTTTCTGGCAAGCATGAAGTTGCTTGAGGATGAGGGGATTTCTAGAGACCCAGGGCCTGGCGGTCAGCCTGCGCCTGGCGGTGCAGAGAAGACCTAGAATCAAGAGGGTCCCCCCTGGCCCCTGTGCCATTCGCTTTATGGCGCGATCCCAGGGCCAACTCAGAAAACTTGGGATAATTTTGAGAGCAGAGCTGAGGAGCCTGGAGCAGGGCAACTCCAGGCCCC
>NW_022111357.1:44692133-44699007 GCF_000313985.2 Echinops telfairi
CCCCCAGGTCTAGTAGTTCACCTGGCTACCCGCCCCGCCCCCAAGGTGCGCAGATACAGCAGACTCAGGTGGGCTTCCAAAGCGTTTATTGTGACCGGGGGGCGGCGGCGGCTCCTGCGCTCCTACGTGTACCACATGAAGCCATAGCTGGCGTTGACCGACTCTTCGCTGGTGCGCAGATGGAAGAGGTCGCACACCATGGGGGGCACCCAGCGCGTTGTGTGGAACACCGACTCGCCCACCTGCTTGGGCACAGGGGTGTGGGGAGATGTGCTGGGGCCCAGGCCCTCTTTTCACCCACTCTGCCCTCAGCCCCTCACAGCCCAGCTGATTCTGACCCAGCATGGTTGGCAGACGCTGGAGCCCGGCCCTCCCCAGACCCACCTTCCAGTCGGGCACGTCCTTCATGATGACCGCCTCCTCCTCCAAGTTCTCCCGCAGCATATCATAACGTGAATGGTGGGGGGGGGGAGGGCAGAGTTGAGGCCAAGCAGCCTACACCCCAGATCTCACTCCAGCCATGGCCCTCCGGTCTCGGCCCAAGGCTTTTGTACAGGTTGTTGCCTCTGCCATGGTGTCCTCTCTCTGGAGCACCACAGATAACTACTGGCCTCCCTGCCCCACCCCCAACCACCCCTCCTCCAGGAAGCCTTCCCGACAATCTCCAGCAGCCCTCAGGCAACCTAAGGGCCTAGCGGCCCTCCCCTGACACCACCTGCAAGTCCTACCTGCGGTCCTTCTCAGCCTGGAACAGCGGCATCAGGGCGATCCGGGACTCCAGGTCCTCGATCTGCAGGCGCCTATGGAAGCCAGACACCATCAACCCTAGCTGGTCAGGGCTCAGCCACTGACGCCCTCTTCCCAGGGCAAGGCAGGGGCACCCACAGGCTGTGTGGGTAGGGTGAGTGGGGGGAGAGGAGGCAGTGGTTTGTCTGTTCATGAGACTCCGGCTTCCTGTTGTCTTTTCAATTAAGCACTTTTTTTTTACATTCTAAAATTAGCTCAGCCTGGAGATTCTAAGGCATGGAGAGAGAAGGTCCTCGGGTGCCTGCCTTTACCAGACCCCACCCTACGCAAAATAACCAGTGTAAGAGCTCGACTGGCCCCCTCTCCCTCCTCCTGGGGTTTCCCACATCGCTTCTAGTAAGCTCATCCATGCCCGGGTAGAGGGGGTACCCCAGCTGTGAGCCAGGAATGAGGTGAGCAGGGGTCAGGAGACACTGGCACACCTGAGGGTGGATGTGTCTGCCAGACTTTAGCATCCCAGAGGCTCTACCACCCCATGCCCACCTGGCCGTAGTAGTGTACTGTGTGGTCACTGCTGGCCCTGTGTCCACTCCTGTGGTGGCTGCCCCACACAGCTGAGGGCTCACACCTACTGTCCTGCTCCCCCCCAGCAGCTGTGTCACCCTCTGTGCTGCTGGGGCAGGATAAGGGAGTGGACACCGGCTCCTGCCCCAGGCGCGGGTGCAGTCCCGCAGTCTTTACCCTGCCGACTTTGGACTTCCACTGTTCCCTCTCCTCCCACCACAGGCCCAGGCAACCGACCTGCTCTGCAGGGAGACAGACTGCTGCCTCCGAGCCAGCCTCCAGGCCCTCCATCCCACCCACCCTCCCCCTCAGCCCTGAGACGGGCAGTGAGAGGCCGGCCTGCCGTCTACCTGCGCTCCCGGTTCCACTTCATCATGCTCCAGTACCCGAAGAGCAGGGTCCCGATGCCCACGGCAAACATGCTGTAGCCTGCAAGGGAGGGGCGGCAGCTCTACCGGGGGCCTTATCTGGGGCCCCCACCATCACACTCCTCACACCCACCGTGTGCATCTGCCTCGTGTGCACCTCAGTCCCGGGCCAGTGCATGGCGATGTGTGGGCCAGGGACCCCCGTTGCCAAATCCCTGACTTGAGTGAGCCCAGGCTTCTGGTGGTGACTGGGGTAGGGGGAAGGGTGGAGCTGGGGTTGTTGATGCTTACAGTTGAAGTCCCGGCTTGAAGGTCGCCTGCCCCTGGCCAGCAGACCAGCCCCCATGGGAGAGGTGTTCTGATGGTGCCCTTGACCACCCCGGCTCCGGGCAGCCCCAGCTCTCTGGACTCCTGCTGTGCTCTGCCCACAGGGGGCTGCCTAAGACCTCCAGAGGCAGCCGGTGCCCTGCAGGGGCCACCCCAACCCAGTGGAGTCTGGGGCAGCTAGGCTGAGCGCCCCACCCGGAACCCTGGGGGAATAGAGGTGGCCATGCATATTGATGAGCACACCAACAGGCGCTAATCCTGACAGACAACCCAGCAGACCTGATTAGCTGGGAGTGGGGGAGCTGCCTCAGGCTCATGGTGAGTGTAAGAGAAGACTCATCCTCCACCGGATGTAGACCACCAGGACCTTCTGAGGCATGTCTGGGTGGAAGCCAATTGCCAGCCTCTTGGTTAGCAACTGAGCAAGTAAACTACCACACCACCCCAGGACGCCACCCAAACTGATCCTGGCTCCTGGCGCCCCCACGTGCCAGCCTGGGACTGTTCCTGATGGCCCCTTGCTGAGGTGCCTCAAGGGGGCTCACACACCCAACCTTCGGTTAGCAGCCAGGTGGATTAGCCATAGCCCTACCCAGGGGCTCTGGACTTCAGTATCCACCGAGGAAATACCTAGCAAACAGGATGGGCAGCTATGCCAGGGCCATGGGGCTCAGGGAACCAGAACGGGTTGCCCCACCATTATAGCAGGGCTGCGAGTCCTGGCCCACCTGTCTTGGCTGCGTGGGGCTTGGAGGGCTGTCAGGTGTAGACTCTCACATTCACTTGCTGCAGGCTGGAGCTCAGGTAAGACAGCACCCCCTCATGGGGGGCAGAGACATGGGGTGGCATGTCCTGTGCTCAAAGGCTGGCTCTCACTTCCTAGAACCTTCCCCAAGAGCCCCCACCTCCATGTGTCCAGAGTTGTCCCTGCCCCTCGCCCCCTGGGGCCTGCACATCCTGGAGAAGATACCTCTCCTCTAGTTCAAGCTGCTTCTCAGGGGTGTGTGTGTGTGGGTGTGTGTGGGGGTGGGTGTTGTCACGCTTTTAACCAACCCCGTGGGCAGACAGCCTGGCACAGCCTGGCAGAGACCTTCACACTCGGCATCCCCGTGAGCCCATTTCTAAGGTCAAGTCCAAGAAGACAGCCTTCAAGGAGCTGCAGCAGGCCCCTGCATATCTACATGCAGTCTGGGACGGCTTCACCTCTTCACCAGTGGAAGCCACGGGGTCCACAAGGGGCGCCTCAGTCTGCTGGGGGAGGTTGGTGAGGGGCACCCCCAGCACGGCACGCAGCTGTCTCTCAAAGACTTAAATCAACAGAAAGCCACCTCTGCAGGGGTGCAAGGGGTGAAGGATGCACCGGTGGGGTTGAGATGGCAGCACTCCTGAATGGAAGGTGGGGCAAAGCTCAGCTTTGCTGATGGCGGAAAGTGAAAGCTTTACACAGCACCCCAAGCCCCCCACCCCAATTCCGACTCATCATGGCCCTACTGGACAGAGCGGACTGCCTCAGAGGTTTCCAGGGCTGTCGCTCTTTATGGAGACAGCTGGCCGCATTCCCCAGGGGAGCAGCAGGGAGCTGGAAGGGCAAGGGACTGGGAATTGCCAGCGTGATCTTGAAAAATAACCAAGTCGGAGGACTCTCCCTCCCCGGTTTCAAAAGTTCTCGCACAGCTGCGGCCCCGCAGTTAGAACGGAACCAATGGGACCGAATGGAGCGTCCAGAAATACACCCTACATTTATGGGCAATTGATTCTGGACAAGGGTGCCAAGTCCATTCAGTGGGTAGAGGATTTAACGGGAGGAAACCAACGGGGCAACCGGATCTCCACGTGCCAGAGAGGCCGGCCCTCCCTTCTGCCATGCCCCCAGATGAACTTCAAGAGGACCCCAGACCTGCACGTTCAAGAGCTCCAGACTCACAGCCAGCAGGCTGGTGCCGACTCACAACAGCCCTGCCGGACAGGGCAGAGATGCCCTCTGAGTTTCTGAGACTGTAACTGTGGGAGTAGAAAGCCAGCCTTTCTCCCTTGGTGGTTTCGAACTGCCAACCTTGCAGCTCGGAGCCCAATACAAACCACCATCCCACGAGGGCTCCTCGTGTTAACAAGCTAAACCTCTAAAATGCTTAGACAGAACGCCGAGGCTCCCTGCGTGCCTCTGGATGTGACAATGGCTTTTATGACAAGATATCTGAAAATCACAGATCTGCCTAGGCAGGCGGGCGGCTATCCCAGTGGCGTGGCAAGGATGAAGACTGCCTAGCATCAGCAGTCATCAGAGAAGCGCACGTGCATCTGAACTGCGGGGGGACTCCAGCCCCACACCAGGAGATGATACGCAGAAGAGAAAGCCAGATAAGAACAGGGGCCGCTGAGGAGGGAGCGCCCCGTCCACGGCTGGTGGGCAGGTCAGACGGAATAGCTGTTTTGGAAACAGCTGGCAAAACCTCAAACATGCTAGGCGTGGTGGAATTACCGTAGAATCCAGTCGTTCCATGCCTAGAGAGGTCCCCTTGCAAAGGGCAACTGTAGACCCTTGGAGAAACACGCCCATCGCTGAGGAGCACAAACCAAATGTGTCCATCCAACGGGGCCACACACTGTCCCGTCCACTGACACCAGACGTCCAGGACAGGCAATCCACAGAGCTAGCAAGTGGATCGGTGGTCACCAGGGGCCACGGGCTGGGGCTTGACTGCTGATGGGCCAGGGAGTCTTCCTGAGGGGAGGACCACGTTCTGAGATTGTGGTGCTGGCTGTGGGTATCTATCTCAGTGTACTCAAAGCCACTGAACCGTGTAAGTGGGAGAAATGCTTGGCACGTGACTTGGATCCAATAAAGATGTGAAAGGCACAAGCAAGCAGGGGTCTTGGCCCCGATGGAGGCCGGAGTGGGTGAGGGCGCGGGCCGAGGAGTGGAAATGGGGGGACATCCCTGAAGCCTCGTGGAGGAGCGGCCGAGAGGCAGCTGAGCAGCCTTCCAGGTTCTGGTTGCAGATGGGGTATGATTGTCAGGCTCAGGGAAGCAGGCCTAGGATAGGATCAGAGTGGGCAGTTGATGGAAGGACGGTGGGCCTTGGGGATGGAGAGACTTGCTGTGAACCCCTGGGGGAAGTGTCCTCAGAGAGGTGGTCTTGGGCCACTCTCAGGTCCCTTCCCCTCACAACTGCACATACTTACGACCTGACCCGTCCCCTCAGGGCAGGGCCTGGCTCAAAACAGGGCTCCGAAAGTGAGGGGGTCCTGGGCCAGTGAACCAAAACTACCCTGCTAGAAGGGCTCTTCCTCACCGCTCACAGCCTGGGGAGATGGGGGCTCTGTGGATGCTTCTGGGGACTATAGGGGAATTCTGACATCACGAACCCACAGAGGTCCTTGATGCAAAGCACATGTGTGACTTACAATGGGGAGCTGTGGAGTGGGAGGGAACAGGGAGCCCAGACACTCCAACACACACCTGAGTGGTGCAATGGTGAGCCGCTAAGAGGAAGGTTGTTGATATGAATCTGGCCAGTGGCTCTGTGGGAGCAAGGCCTGGTGAGCTGGCCCGCAAAGAGGACAGCTCGGGTTCCCTTCTGTCTCCCAGGGTCACCAAGCGGCCAACTGGCCAAACACCTAACATGAGCAACAGGTCACGGACCACCAATTGGTTCAAGGGCTGGGATCCTGGGCACACTAGCCCAGCCTAGTGTCTGTATCCTAAGTTTCTACATTTATAAGAGGCTATGGAAAAGTTAGCAGGGACAAAGACCCCTGGACATTTATCATCCAGTCCAGGGGTCCTCAAACTTTGTAAACAGGGGGCCAGTTCACTGTCCCTCTGACCCATTGGAGGGCCGGGCTATAGTTTAAAAAAAAAAAACTATGAACAAATTCCTATGCACACTGCACATATCTTATTTTGAAGTAAAAAACAAATGGGGCAAAAACACCCGGTGGGCCGGATGGTGGGCGGCACGTGGCCCAAGGGCCTTAGTTTGAGGACCCCTGATAAGTCTTTCCGAGAGTTTGCCCAGCCCTGACCCAGGATGGACGGACGGACGGACGGACACCCCTCCCCACCCCCATCCAAGAAGGACGATGGTTGGGAGAAGACTCCATTTTCCTACATCTATTTATATATGCATACATTTTCCTTTTAACAAGCCCACCAATTCCTCTTCCGTTGTTTAAATTGAAACCTAGTTTGCATATAAGGACATGCAGAGGTTTTGAAGGTCAACTTTGATGAGGTGGGCAACTGGACTCACCCTTAATTAGGTTTCAAGTATTGTATTTCTCTGCTGATCCTAGACGCTGAGCTTGGCTGCTTTTTACGTTCCCTATAAAGGACTGTACAGTTTTCTGAGTTGAACTAGATGCAAAACGTTATTTACAACATCTACACCTTCAAGGAGGCAGACTCCTGGCAGGGGTGTGTGTGGCGGTTTCTCTCGGGCCAGTTTCCCCTTTTGGGTAAGCAAGCCGCGGTCCACTTCAAAAGCCAGCGCCTTGGCGTCTACTCACGGTGACCCCAAGCGTTGCCCGGACTGCCATCTCTGCGAGCGCAGAGTCTCTCGATTTTCTCCCTGGGAGCGACTGGCGGTTTTACGCTTCCCACCGCGCAGTCAGTGGGGAGCCCACCAGGGCTCCTCGGCCTCAGTTTACCCCTCCCCTGGTCACACTGACTCATTCCCTGCCCCTGGATCAATCCGGGCTCACGGCGGAGAGCCGCCCGTGGGTTCCTTTCCGAGCCCGCCATTCCCGAGGTTACAGAGAAGACAGAAGCAATTCGCAGGCGACTGGGGACGTGTCCGGTGGCGCAGCGGGTGAGCGCTGGGCTGCCAAGGGGCAGATGCGCGCTTCGCGCCCCGTACCCAGCCCAC
>NW_022111357.1:44699617-44719905 GCF_000313985.2 Echinops telfairi
CGGGGGCGGGGGAACGAGCGCGCGCCGAGTGCCCCGACTGGTCGGCGCGCTGGGCGCTGCCTCTGCGGCCGCAGGGTCCCGGCTGCTTTCAGACTGGGCATGGGGGCGCACCGGGCACCGCGCTAAATGACCTTGCGTTCCCTTTCCCTCGGGGTTACCGCGCGGACAGCCAGGAGCTCGGCTCTAAACTGGGCCGCAGGTTCAGAGAAGGCAGCTATTCCAGGGTGAAGGGGGCCATCCGCCCCGCCTCTTCCCCCCCCACCCCGCCTTGAAGTCAAAGTCAAAGTCCAAAGTCAAGCCCGCTGACCCCGAGTTCTCCACCATGGGGAACTGCGGACAGCTCTGGCTGCTTCCCTACGAGCTGGGTCAGTTCAGACTCCGGGCCCGGATTCTGGTCCCCGACGTGTTCCGGACGCTGGTAGAGGGCCGCTTCTCAAGCCCTCGGCGATTCTGAGCGGTTCTGAGCCCCAGAGCATGAGGGCCTGGGACGCCTCCAGGGTGGGGTCCAGGGGGCGCTCACATCCCGCAGGGGGGTGACGCCTGCGATCACTTCACAAGGCAGAAATTGTTACCGCAGCAATAAAAGGCGCCGCGGCGGCGGGGGCCTGGGAGTGGGCACATGGGGGTACGGGGGTGCAGGTGCCAAGCGCCATGGGTTAGGCCCGAGATCGGAGTCCGGCCGCCCCCCGACAGCAGCCGCCTCCTGCTCCCCTCGTGCCCCGGGCGCCACCATGTCGGGCGACAAACTCCTGAGTGAACTCGGCTATAAGCTGGGCCGCACAATCGGAGAGGGCAGCTACTCCAAGGTGAAGGTGGCCACGTCCAAAAAGTACAAGGGCACGGTGGCCATCAAGGTGGTGGACCGGCGGCGCGCGCCGCCCGACTTCGTCAATAAATTCCTGCCGCGTGAGTTGTCCATCCTCCGGGGCGTGCGGCACCCGCACATCGTGCATGTCTTCGAATTCATCGAGGTGTGCAACGGGAAGCTGTACATCGTGATGGAGGCGGCTGCCACGGACCTGCTGCAGGCGGTGCAGCGCAGCGGGCGGATCCCGGGAACACAAGCGCGCGACCTCTTCGCGCAGATCGCCGGTGCTGTGCGCTACCTGCATGATCACCACCTGGTGCACCGCGATCTCAAGTGTGAGAACGTACTGCTCAGCCCCGACGAGCGCCGCGTCAAGCTCACGGACTTCGGCTTTGGACGCCAGGCGCATGGCTACCCTGACCTAAGCACCACCTACTGCGGCTCGGCAGCCTATGCTTCACCTGAGGTGCTGCTTGGGATCCCCTATGACCCCAAGAAGTACGACGTATGGAGTCTGGGCGTCGTGCTCTACGTCATGGTCACCGGGTGCATGCCCTTCGACGACTCGGACATCGCCGGCCTGCCACGGCGCCAGAAGCGCGGTGTGCTTTACCCCGACGGACTTGAGCTGCCCGAGCGCTGCAAGGCCCTGATAGCCGAGCTGCTGCAGTTCAGCCCGTCTGCCCGGCCCTCAGCGGGCCAGGTAGCGCGCAACAACTGGCTGAGGGCGGGGGACTCCGCCTGACCGCCGGGGCTCCAGCTAATCCTGCCGCCCCGGCACTGCGCGCGCGCGGCGAGTGTGCGACGGACGAACTTCCGGTTCCCGCGAAGCCGCCGCAGTCTCACGCGCACGCGCCCTCCCCTCCCCGGTCCCCGACTACTCCAACCCCAGCCCCCCGTGCTTTCCCTAGACCTGGAGAGCGGAAGGGCGCATGCGCAGTCCTGGCTCACAGCTCAAAGGTCCCCAGAGGGGACCGGGCAAGAGGAGCGGGAGGTACTGCGCCTGAGCGGAAAGAGCGACGACCCGGAGGTGGGCAGCGGGCGCCAGAGACTTGGCGAACGAATGCGAGAACGCGGAGTCCGTCCCCGGCCCGCCGAAGGCGCCAAGGCGGTGCTGGGCGCCCGCGGCGCAGCCCACCCCGGAATTTGCAATAAACTCTCGCTCTTCCTCGAAACTGGCTGTTAGCTGTGGCCCCTTTTAGGGGCAAGGTGGGGTTGGCGCTCCTGGGCGAAGAACTTTCATTTGTTCCTCTGGGAGAAACAGCCTTGGAAGAAGAGCCCTGGCCAAGGGTCAGCTGGTTCATTCCGTCTTGGTTCACCCAAGTAGTCGTTCGTTTACTGAGCGCCAGGCTTGAGACTAAGCAAAAGTTTGTACTCAACTGCAGGAGTCCGGTGGAAAGTGAAAGAAAAGGCCTGGAAAAATCGTTGTGATAAATTGGGGGTGCCTACGGGGTGTGGAGACAAGGGTTGTCTGCGATTGGGTTACTGGGTTTGGTCATAGTGGCTGTGTGTAGGGGGGTACTGGTGGGTGAACTGGTGGCTCTGGTCATGTCATGTCACACTACTCGATGGGGCTCTGGAGTACCATTCCTCGCTTCCTGTATATTTTTTAGGTTGTGGTGGTCCTCACCCTATTTTGCAGATAATAGTGCCCAGTGGGGATGGTGAGCTCCGTATTCTCGCTGAATCTCATCAGAGCTGACACAGTAAAGTAGACCTCTAGTCCAGACCTGAGTCCCTGGGTGCCACAAAAGATTAAGGGCTCAAGTACTAACTGAAAGATTGTGGTTCAAATTTACTCAGGTGCCGTGGGGAAAAGGTCTGGTGACTTGCTTCCAAGAGGCTAGTATTGAAAAGCCAATGGAGTTCTAGTCTGCACGTAGGGGGCACTGAGAGAAATAAGGTGGCAAGTGGTTCGGCTTTTGCTCCAAGTCTCCTCGTGAAATGGGGGCAGGAATCTAATCAGAGCTGTTGGGAGGGGCTCAGCCAGAGCCAGCAGGACCCTACACCCTCAGAAGGGAACCCAAACTGCTGCTTTCCTGGCCCAGCCACCCTGCCCTCTTTTCTCCAACTCTCAACTAAAGATGTCTCCCCTCACTGTGCCTGGATGCCCTCATTCCCCTATCTTGAACGTCACCTCCTGGACACCTTGTTTTCCCTTCTTGACCCCATCACAAGGTGTGACACTTACATGTTGTCACCACCCTTTTCTGTCCACACTTCCCTTTCCTGTTTGTGAGCAGACAGGTTGGGATGTTAGAAGGGATGGGGTTCCAGGGCTGGTGTCCCATTTCACAGGTGGCCCAGAGTGAACAACCTATTGACACCCACCACCCAGACTTGCCTCGGAGATTTGTGGTCGACAAGGACCTTGGTGCCCGGCCAATGATGGCCAGGACTCACACCCATGGTTCAGGAAGAGCAAGTGAGGTCATGGAGCTGAATCCCCAGAAAGCTCATCGTTTGGTGGTGTCTGTTGCACCCTTGACCAGATAGCTCTCTGCACCTGTCTACAAAATGAGGGGACCTGGCTTCTACAGATCAGGGGAAGTCCAAGGGGGTGCTGGCAGCCCCTAGGCCTAAAGAACTAAACAGGGTCACATTTTACACATTAAAGTGGTCATGGGTTTCATGCAAAAACCAAAACTCATGAGGTGGCTAGCTCTGTGCCATTTTTCTGAAATGTCTGGGGGCTGGGGGAGCGGACACGAGGCCTTGGACTCCTGTGCTCGGCACACACATAATTTCACCTACATCCATGTCCCAACATGAGTGATGCTACTCCCTGGGGGGAAGCCACTAGGATGATCCAGGGGGTTGCAAACGCTGACACCTATACTTTATATAGCATCAAAGTGTTTAACTGCCGTGGGGGGTGAGTTTGTTTCTGCAGAGGAGCAGCAGTAGGTCAACTAAGTTTGGGAACCTATGTTGGGAACCTGAAAGTGCCATACCTCTGGCTGGAAGCTGGAGGCTTTATTCCAAGGATCTGGGAGAATACAGGCACAGGCAAGGTCATGGGTTCATGCCTCTGCGAAGGGAGGGACCGCCCTCAGCCACCCTCCCACAGCCCCTTCTACAAGTTTTGGTGTTTGGGGAAAAAAGTACAGCCAACACAGGGTCCATTTCTTTATTGTCCTTCCGATTCTAGAATTGCCTCATGACAACACAGTTACCCATTCCAGCATCATATTGGAACTATCCCAGTTTGGTGCCAAACATTTTTTTTTAACATTTTATTATAAAAAATTTAGAGTCACAATAAATACAAGTGACAGCCTTCCCCCTAAGGCCCCCAAATACCCTGCACTAGTGTAACTGTCTATTACACTTTGTTAAAGGAATAGAAAAGTTTTAAAAAAAAACAAACTCAGTCCAATTTGTTTCTGCAACCTCCTGTACAGCCTAGCTCAGCATTAAAGAAAAACTGGGAGGCCAAGTAGCAAGGCCTACCTTTCTGTGTTTGCATCCCTCTGCACCAGCTATGTACCCAGAACTCCCTGCGGGTCTCCATACAACAGGAGAGGATGTGGCCCAAAAAGACCCCTGAGGGGACCAGAAAGAAGCCACAGGACATGGGGGTGGTGGGGGGTGGGGGGTCTGAGTGGCCTCTGGTCCCCTGTCCTATGAATACAAACTTCCAACACTCATGACCGTATCATCAGATAGTTTTCTGACATTAGGGGACCGCTGAGGGACCCCATGAGGAGGCCAGGATGGTCCGGGTAGGGGTGGGGGTGAGCTCCAAGTGGGAACACATGCACACACTTCTGGGTGGCAAACCCCCAAATTAACCCAGGTAAGAGGAATTCCGCTCCAATAGCATGGCAGTACTTATACACTTCTGCGTTTCCAGTTGCCCCCAGGGGGTTGTGACAGGTCATTGGGAACGTCACAAGAGTTGGTCTTGTCATTATGGCTTCCCATTCTCAAGGCTCCTGTGGAGGACCTGCACTGGTGGTTGACACCCAGCACAGGAACCAGTGCCTTTTCCAACGGCTTGTTCAGATTCCTGCCCCGAGAGGTATTTTAATGTCATGTCTGGTAACATAAATTTCCTCACAGAGTTACCTGTGATCTGCGGTTTATTATAATAGAAATTACACTGTAAAAGGGACCAATGAAAAATGGAAATTTCAAGGTAGTAAAAATGAACTAAAGATTAAGGCGTCTTACATTCTTGCCCCTTTAAAGAAAAAGCTACCGTGCATCACAGTATGTCGTCCCTGATTGAGTGGCCGAGGGGTTGGAGGGCTGAGTCAGTCCCAGGCCACCCATCCTCTCTGCCTGAGACTCCTTCTCCTGCAGGGTCAGTCTGTACTCAACTCCCAGGTCTGTCCAAGCCCCAAGCCCAGGAAGGTGTGTTCCGAGCGATGGTTCCTGAGCACGATGGAAGAAGCAAGAGTCCGATAGGGCTGGCAGCCTTTGTCACAGGCCCAAGGAGCACACTTTGCGGCTGGATGCTGCCAACAACGCAGGAAGCCTCTACTTAGAGCTGCACCATTTCTCTGCATAGCATGACGTTGACTTCCTGGGGGAGGGCCGCCAGGCACTCCTTCTCAGAGGACTAGGAGCACCTGGCCCGTGGTGTGAACAGAGGGCCAACAGCTCAGGTCGTATAAGACAGGTATTTATTTGCCAGGCACACAGAAAAATGCGAGGAATAAAAACACTTGCATACTCTTGGTTTTTGGGTGTAAAAACACACCCTTTTCTCCTCCTGAATATTGATGTCCCTCCATTCCCCCCACACCCCTAGACCTTGGGAGGAAGGCCACCCTGCCCTGGTCTCTTCTCCTCGGCCAGATGAAGTGATGTGCTCAAAACAAAAACCAAAAGAGAAAACTTGGTTTTTAACACAACAAAAAGAAGAATCTCTTGCAACACTAGGTCTCCACTGCTGTCAAAAATGTTTCCTAAACACATTATTCACACAACATGAGAAGGGGCTTACAGGAGGTTTGATTACAGTAACAGTTGTGTCTGAAGGAGGGAGCCCTGCACAGTAGGGGTTGAAATGAAGTCTTGAGCCCCGACCAGGGACAGACTAGGGCAGAGCTGCCCTGTGGGGAGGTCGTGTGTGGCTTCCTTTTGCTTTCTAGAGCGGGTAAGGAAAACTAAAACAACAAAAAAACCCCTAAGAGCAGAGCTGATCTTTCTAAAGACGTTTCTGTGGACACGAAGGGATAGAAAAACCTGAGGCTGACCCACAACAGCACCTCTGCTGTAAGGGAAGGTTCCTAGCCTAGACCCAGCCAAAGTCCTGAAATGTGGAGGGGGAGGCAGGGTACAGGAGCAGCCCCTGGGCCAGTCTCTGACCCAGGATACACCTGTCATGTGTACCTGACACTATTTTCACAGTCAGGGCAGCATATGATTCCATCCATCCAAATCAATAGGAAAAGGAAAGGAGACATTTAATAAACAAAACAAAAAACAAAACTAGCAGCCCCCTTCTGCTCCCAGCCAAGCTCCTGGACTCTGTGCCATCTTCCTTCCTCACCAGCAGTATGTCCAGAACCTGGCCCAGTAGGCCTCAGTTCATTCTGTTCTGCTGAGCAAGAGGGTTCCGAGGTCGTTGAATGAGCAGCAGCGGAGGGCTTTCCTGCTGGGTTGGTCCAGTCTCCGGCTGCCAGTTGCCTGCTGTCAGGACAAGCGTCTGCACAGTTTGCTTTCAACTCCATCATTGTGAGGTGATTCAGCTATGTCAAGTGATGGGCCGCCTCCACAGAGAGTAGGGAGCAGGGTGGGGAAGCAGAGTTGGGCCACCTGCTTTGCGCTGGGACTGGCTGCTCTCACTCGCTGCATCACGTCCAGGGGAGTGCATCTGCCTGGAGCCGGGTTGGGGTGGGGACTGGAGCAATGCAGAACTACCCCTGGGTCCGCTTTTCTGCTGGTGACGGCAAACTAAAGGCAAACAGAGGAAGGAAGAAAGCGGCACAGTCTCTCCAGGGAGAGGTCCTCCTCACCCAGCGCTGTGCTGCGTAGGCTTTGCAGCATTCTCAGGTCAC
The DNA here is from genome assembly GCF_000313985.2 of Echinops telfairi. Taxonomy (NCBI): domain Eukaryota; kingdom Metazoa; phylum Chordata; class Mammalia; order Afrosoricida; family Tenrecidae; genus Echinops; species Echinops telfairi. The sequence goes on from NW_022111357.1 coordinate 44,706,437, forward strand.
TTGCTTGGCGACCACACTCGGCAGCGGCGACTCCAGGGTGGAGGACAGGCTGGCTCGGCACTTCTCTGCAGAGATGGCCGTGTGGGGAGAGGGAGGAGGGAGGCGGTCTCCACTATTTCCATGTGGCCGATTGGGGGATGGACCGTGGTGGGATCATGTCCAGGAGGTACTCGCGTTGGCGGTCGACAGCTGAGGCTGCCTTGTGTACCGCCAAGCCCGGACTGACGAAGGTAAGGGCTCCACCTGTAACAGAGGGCATGTTGGCACAGTGGGGCTAGGTCAGCTGCTGCTAGAACCCCACCCCCAAGATGACTCTGAGCAGGGTCACTGTCAATAGGACCCCACCTAGGAGGATCCCACCTGACAGAAACCTGAGCTGAGCCACAGGTCTGCCAGGTGTCAGTCTTTGAAGTGACTGATCTCTCCTCCCTGCTCTTCCCTACCTGGGAAGAAAGCCCATGGGCCAAAGCCCTCACCCCTGAGAGAAAGTGAACGAGGAGAGGCCCGAGGTAGGAGCATGACCTTTCTGTAAGGTACTCAGCCTGAACTAGTTGACCCCTCAACGTGCCCAGCCTGCTTGCAAGCTCACAGGCCAGAAACCACTTCGCCAATCCTGTCTCCAAGAAGATGCCCCATGTGGCTGAGACCCTACACGTAAGCCGTCAAGAGGGACGAGCCATGTGACAATGAAGTAGAGCCACCAATGACGATGAGCCCACTCTCAGAGGACCTGTAATAAGCTCTTGGGAGCATTAAGAAGAAACATTGACAGCGCACAGTAGGTCCTCCAAAGGAAATGCGGAAAGGCGCGCGCGTGCGCACGCGCACACACACACACACACACACACACACACGAGTGGCACATGCGTGCACCAGGCTCTCAGAGAAAATATGCATCATTACCCGCCTTCTTGAACTTTCAGCATTTTTTATGTTGAGCCAGTGTTACTTTTATACTCAGAAAATAACCACCCTCTCCCCAGGTAAAGGCTTTGGGCCTGGTGCCAATGACAGGGAGGAAGGACCAGAGAGAGGGCTGGGCTGGCGCACCTACCTGCGCTCAGGGTTGCCTTCTTCCAGCCTGGGGCGGCACTGCCTTTGCCGGCACCCACAGCCCTCTCGGAATGCTTGCCGGTCCTGGTTGCGAGGGCTGCAGCTGCGTTCTGCAGTTTGGGCGACTGGCTAAAGGTGTGCAGGACGCTGCGGGCTGTCACGGCGGGGCCCCGGGACAGCTGGCTGGAGGCCTAGAGAGAGAAGGCAGCAGGTTCAGGAGGGTGGGGGGAGGCTGGAGCCAGGGGGCCGCAGAGGGCATGAAGCTCAGCGCAACCTCTCCTCGCTCTGTCCAACCGTTTCCCACCCAGGTGGGGTCCCTAGAGTCCAAAACCAGGAGACCAGTAGGTTACACCAAGGGGAATCGGGCTGGGCAGTCAGGGACAGAGCGGGTCGCAGTCGGCAGGCTGTCTGTGATGGGGTGTGTGGGCTGGTGGGTGGAGCGGTGCGGGGCAGGCGGCCCCTGGCCTCAGTGCTGACCTGTAGTTCGGCCCCGTTAGTCCAGTTGCGGGCCTCTCCTGAGCGGAACGCTGCCTTACGCCGGGGCTTAATGACCTACACAGATGGGGAGTTGAGTAAGATCAACAGTGTCCTTTACTGATGTGCATGGCCCATGCACAAGGACAGGCTGCTCCCCCAGGGAGAGGGCTGTCACCTAGGACTGCAGGAAACATGTTTAGAGAGGGACACACAGCTTCCAGAGAAGCAGCTTCAGATCTGAGGGGAAAGCGAAGGATCAAAGAACACAGAGGACTTGACTTCCTGCTCACACGTTCCCTAGAGAAATGCCCGCTTTGTGCTCACTGTGGCTGTCAGAAAAGGAACACTTTCAGCTGGCATGCTGCAAGTGAAGGCTACAAAACTTAAAAGAAACGGCAAATTAGTGTTTTCACTGCCAAAAGCCACCATTAAGAGCAATTTAAACTTGCAACTGACAATCAGGCAGATGAGTGCTGAGTAGACGAAAGAGCTGGGAACATCTCGCCCGCTAAGGCCTGCCCCAGAGGCACAGCTGTGGGAGGCCTGGGTGTGCAGAGCACCAGAGGTCTGGGCTCACCTGCTTGAGCGCGGGGTGTGCTGCGCTGGTGGGCTCTGCCTTGGCCTGTATGGGTGTGCCCTGCTGCAGCAGCCGCTGCTCCATCTCCTGCTCCTGCTGCAGCGCCTTCACGAAGGCGGCCTTCAGCCGGCTGGTGTGCTCCACCTTGAGTGCCCGCTTCTGGCTGGAGGTCATGCAGGTCTCGCACATGATGGCACCACCTTTCTCCTCACGCCAGCGGCATGTGAAGTCCGTCTTGCACTGTGTGCACAAGTAGGGCTCACGGGACAACAGTGCTGCAGCGGCCGACACTTTGCCCGCTGGAAGAAGGAGGCTAGAGTCAGGGTCAGGGGCAGGGTGAGCACCCCTGACTGGCCCAGGGCAAGCCACAACACCCCCAATTCTGCTCTGGGCCTGCAACCTCAGGGCAACTACTACTGAAGCAGAGTTGCACAGGAGGAGAAAACGCCACTAGGAAAACCTCCCACTTCCCAGGGAAGGGAGCCTCCACCCACACATGTAGCATGTTTGGGGATGGGGGGGTGGTATCTGGCTCTCCCTGTGCTGTGCCATTGGACGGCATCAGAGAAGGGCAGATCTCAGTTCTCTGTTCCACGAGCTCCCACACCCACCAAGACCTCTCACCCCAAAGCTGGCTAGTAGAGTGGCTTAATCATCTGAACCACATAGCCCAGGTCCAGACATCAGGGGTCACCCAGAGATTGCTCCGGGGACATGGGCCACTGTGGCTTCCACAGATCCCCCCACCTCCTCCCTAAGTGTTTGTTGGGGGTAGAGCGAGTTTACTAGCAAATCCATAGGGCTGCCTGGGTCTCCACTGTTGTGGAACTGAAGGTAGGACTGGATCCTAACATCCAAGATATACACCTCACCAGGTCCCACAGACCTTGCCTGGGGCCTACCTTTGGGAAGTCCAGGTACATGAGGAAGGGGCAGGGGGGCCTGAAGGCTCCACACAGATACCCAAGACACCAGGGATGTGGGGTCAGGACCCCTGTATCCCAGCTAGGACTCGCCCAGGACCATCTTGTGGGCAGAGGCGCTTCCCCCTGAGCTGCGGGGATACGGGAGGTGGAGTGCAGCTACCCTGAGGTTGAACATTCTGGTGAGAACAAGAGACCCCAAACTGTCTCAGTTAGAGGCATCCTTGGACTTAGCTTCTCCTCCAAGCTCAGACCCAACTTCTCTCAGCCACTGTCTGTATCCTTTCACTCTTAAGAACCCCCTATGGACACAGGTACCACTCCCAGGCAATAATGGCCAGGTTCACAAAGCCACTCCTCTACCCATCTGCCTGCCCACCATACAGGCCAACACAACCACCTCCAGCAGGAGCTCAATGATATGTTCTCACAGCTGGCCAGGAACCGAAGATGCCATGTCCCAGAGAGCCCAACTCACAAAAGTTCTGGACATTTGGTAGACATCTCCACCTGCCCCCGGATCCTCCTCTGCTCTGCCCTGACCCAGGAGCCCCTGGCTCATCCATGGCCCACCCAGATATTTTTAGACCCTTCAGTCCCTCCTGCCTAGGGGCCCCCGGGCACCTTGTGTCTCCAGCAGGTTCTGTACCACTTCTTCCAGGCCCACCAGGTAGATGAACTCATTGTTGGCAGCGCTGGGCAAGAAACTCATCTCAGGGGCAGGGGGCTTGGGTGGCGGGATCTCCAGCAGCGTCTTCTCCAGCTGTTTGCGCAGTGCAAGCTTAGCGGCTGCTTGGCGGCTGGCCGGGGAGTCACCGGGAGCAACTGTGCCCACAGTGCCGGTGCTGGTACTGCTCACCTGAGCAGAGGTGGCTACTGACCCTTTCAGGGATGCTGGGGAGGCCTGTCAGGAAAAGATGCCTGTCACGTGTGGACACTCCAACACAGCCCCCTGAGGATCCCAGCTACCTGAACCCTGTAACTCCCAATGGAGTCATGAAACAAGTGAGCCCAGGGAAGCAGCACCAAACTGATTCACCTTTGGGACAATGTGTGCAGGCTTAACTGGGGCCCCGAAAATGGTGCCCATTTACATAGACAACCCAGCATGTGTTGACTAGTGCCCGCCCCCCACCCTCCCTCTGTGTGAATCCTCACAGGTGTGTGGAAGGTGTTTTGTCCTTCAGGATGACACAGAGCAGCTGGGCAAGGGATGACTGAGAGATAAACAACATCTGAACTCCTGTATCCTTGCTGGGTCATCAGAACTAAGGAAACAGCTCCAGGCCTGATCCCTGTCCCTAGCCCTCTTCCTCCCTGGCTTCCTGCACCAGTTCATTCTTAGTCTGAGTGCACAGCTGGCCTGCACTGAGTCTTATTCTTCCAAGTGCCCCAGCGTAGTCCCCACAACAGGACACTTGCTCCACTATGGAACGCGCCCTAAAACTGGCCAGGGAAGTGTCTTCAGCTGAACAGGTCAGACTCTTCAAGAAATCTGAGAAAAGGTACATTCTAAGTCCCAAGGAAGCAGGGTATGTCCGAAAGTTGGTACATATGGCAACTTGGGCTTTCCCAGGGGCCACCCACCTGCCCTGACAGGTCAGTGCCTACATATGGACACCAGAAGCCATGACACCTCAGGCTGGCTCCCTTCCTCCGAAGTCCTCCCTGGCCCGCAGATGCAGACCATACCTCTGCGCCCCAACTGGCCTGGTCCCTTCGCAAATCAGAGCTCACTGAAGGCGAACAGGGTCTGCTCACAGCAAGTGTTGAGTGGGGTTCACAGGTAAACAAGGTTCCCCTGTCCAGGCACCCCTGTTGTGGCAAGCCTCTGTATCTGTCCTGGCCTCAAGGGCTGGGGCCTGACCTGAGGAAGTCCACATAATCCTGCTCCAAATGAGGAGGCTGGGGTGGTAGATGCCAGCTGCCATGGTGAGAGCGCATGGCTCCAGAGAAAAAAGGGAGTGCAGACTCGCTGTCAGCAGACCCAATACCCAGCTATTCTGTGTTTGTCACCCCCCCCACCCCCACCCCCCATTTGTTGGCAGTTATGGGTGGGAGGGAATGGCCTGCCTCATTTCTGAAGCTGGGCACAAAGGTGAGGGGCCATGATGCTAAGAATAGACTTGCTGGCTCCACAGGAACATCTGCAGATGCACTTCCCTCTTGTGCACCCGGCAGAACAAAGGGGTGCTCCACCCAGAGAATGCAAGCCAACAGGAGCAGCGGGAGGCGGGTAAGGGTTGGGTGGCAGCAAGAGGCAGCACAGGCCTTGGAGATTTCACCTTAACTACCCCCTAAAACCTGTCCCCATACTGCTGGATTGCTGACCTGGATCCAAGCCCCTGACCCTCAGTGAGTGCCCCTGCCCTCCTTCCCCTCGACCTGCTTTTTAACCCATGTAGATGTAGTGTTTTCGCTCTGGTTTATGTCCTGCCTCATCTGCTCCCCACCTGGCTGCCAGAGGATCTTTCTCAGTAGCAGTCTGGATACCAGGCCCCTGCTTATAATGGCCCGCCCCTCACCTGAGGGATGTTGACGAGCAGACCAGCATTGGGCACGTTGGCGACACGGATCAGACCCTGCTGGATGATCCTCTGCCCCTGGATCTGCACACTGGGCACAGAAGCCCGGGGGGCCAGAAGCAGTGGAGGTGGCCCTGTTCCAGAATGCTGTCGGATATTGTGGATTTGCTGGGGTACAAAAGGAAGACAAGAGAATCTGTCTGAGATGACAACAGGCAGTGGGGGTTCTTGGCATCACACCCAGAGCCCCTCCTCTGCCAGACCCCAAAGGCCCAGATCACACCAAGCCACCTGTCTACTTACTTGGGCCCCTCGAACAAGGGGGGGCATGACGACCTGGGCATTGGGCTGAGGCCCTGATTTCACAGATGTCTGCTGCCCACCACGGACCAGGGGCGGCGGGATGACACTCCCGGGTATGCGGGCCGAGGAGGCCTGTGGAAATACCAATTGTACTTGGGAAGTGCAGGGTGGTTCAAACAGAAGGCCAAAGTGTGTCAGTATGCAGTCAGGAGCACGAGGAGGGCAGAGGCAGATGCCAGCAAGACTACAACTTACTCACTTGCCGAGGGGACACTTCCTAGGACACTAGGTCAGTGAGGTCTGCCCTAAGGGGAAGGCTCTCCCAACCTCAGAAACAAGACCTGGACACAGGTCAGTTCCCAGCTGTGTGGGGATGGTCACAGTGCATTGCCACTGTGGCCTCCTCCTCTAACTCACAATGTCGCAGCCATGGTTGGTGTTTACATAGTTTGGGGAATGTTCTCAGAGGAAAGAGCCACTGCTTCAGTCAGAGGGGTAGATGGACGTACAGGTAGGAAAACATGGGTAGCTTTACCCTCACTTTAAGTGATGCAGTGTGGGGACACTGACCTGTAATGATGGCTTGCCAGCAGGAATGTTCTGGGTGCCCCGCACAAGCGGGGGAGGGGTGGTCACAGAACTTGAGGAGCCAGTGGGCTGTGGGAGCAGAGGACAGGAGGTAAGTGACACGAGGGCTTGAGTAAGTCACTGGGATAGGGATGGGATCTCAAAGGACACAGAAGTTTTTGTTCTGTGACATGCCAGGCTCTTGGGGACTTTGCTTCTAGCCCAGAGTGCTGCCTGCTACTCACAGACACAGTGAAGACAACCACACAACTGAGGACAGGGAGTCTTCCCCCACACACCAGGCCCTCAGCACCATTTTCTGCTGCCACCGATAACGCCCTATGAGGCGGAGTGGGGAAAGCATGTGTCAGAGCTGTGAACCCCACCGCAGAAGGACAGCAGCTTGACTTGCTCAAGTCTTCAAAATATGACAAGAAAATGGGACAAATGAACGGGAAGGCTACATTTCCCCACCAGCAAGCACATGGACATAAGACAAGCCCCCAAATATGTGAAGTATCCAAGGAAACTGCAAAGCCGTCTCAGACCAGTCCCATGACAGCCTCCTCCTGTCTACACACTGCTGGATGAGTTTATAGCTTACTTATTGAAACAGTCATTCAACTAACGGGAGGCTAATGCCAGCACAATCAACCTTCCTACCACAAGGCACCAAATACTGTACAAATAAACCTGAAATTCTTCAGGTCACTTTGGTGCTCCCACAGCCATCCCTATCAGGCTGTGCTAAGAAACCACAGAACCAAGGGTCCCAGGTTAAGGAAGATGCCATATAGGTAGGGCAGTGCTCAGAGGACATGGTGCCCACCTAGCGTCCTGTCTTAAGTGGACAAGCTTAGAGGGAGGGGCTGCGGCTGTCAGTATGATGCTCTTGGGAGTCCTCCTCCTCAGCACGCACGATCCAGGGAGGCGCCTTTTAGGGAAATAAACTCAGTACAAAAATCAGCTCCAACTCACTCCTAGCAGTGACCCAGAGACACTTGTTTCCCATTTCTAGGAGTAATACCATGCTTTAGTTTGAGCAAAGTGAACTTTACATACTCAGACCCGGAATATTCTATACTCTGAAAATATACTTAAACACCCGTAGAGACCAATCCAAATATGTACTGAGTCTACAAATTTCCACCCAGGCACTGCAGTGCCCACACCACAGGAAACTCCTGAAAGCCACAGTTCCCTCGGCCCGAGACTGAGGCAGGTGATGGGTCAGGCAACGAGGGATACCGCACCCACTGTGACCTGTGGCTCTGCACAGCAGCCCCAAGCCCAGGGAGAACAGGTACACATGCTCACCTTCGGGACAGGGGTTTCCTTCTGGATCTGACTCTGCCTTAACTTTTTCAATAAGACAAGCTTTGCTTCTTCTAATCTTAATTCTTCTTTTAGTTGCTTAATCATCCTTTCTCGTTCCTCGGGACTACTTTTCTGCAAGAGCAAAAAAGGGGCGGGTTAAGGGAGAGGGTGTGGGCCAGACCATGTGACCAGGGATGGACCAAGATTGGGGCTCCCCTTGAAGTGTGGTGAGGGGGAAGAGGGAGCTCACCATGAGGGCCTCAGTGCTGGTCTCCGTCAGCGCCACTCTCATCAGCCCATTCACCCTCGGGCTGGCTGGCTGCTCACCATCAGAGAGCACGATCACATCGGGTGAGGGGGCCCTCCTCTCAGCCTTCACATCACTGCGGACAGACAGAGTGGGCATCATGATAGGGAACCAGAGTTCATGGTCAAAGGACCAGACCAGTCTGTGAGCATATAAAAACAAGCCTCTGGCCAGCTGTCCCCTATACTGTTCTTTCTGATGTCTGCAGCACTCATTGTATCCACATCCCATGGTGCCCATCTTGTGCACCAGAGGCCTTAGCTACAGGACAGTCCTTCTTCAACAGCAGACAGCACCTGGACACCCAGTTAGTCACTGTGTGACTGATGGACACACACATTCTGGAACATAGCTGTAGATGCTGAGTGTTGGATGCATGGAGCTGCACATTCCAAAGCCAGAACCAGCACTCTGCCATGCCGAAGCCACCGAAGGCCTCAGCCCTACCCTAGCCAAGTGAGCCCTCTCTGAGCCCCACGATCGATCGGGTGGCTGATGTGTATAGAGGTGGTAGAGGGAGGACAAGGACACAGGCACAACATACACACACACACACACACACACACACACACACGAAAAACAGAACTCCTCTTGAATATCTGGGCAGTCTACTCCCCTCAGAGCTATACATGTTCTTATCAGCCAGGTGTTGTTTCCCTGCTACCTTTCCTCTCCACCTTAGTCCCGTCTCAACCAGAAGCCTCGATTCAAATACCATCATTTTAGCCCCATTGTCCCCTTCCCTGTTTCTTAGCCCATTGCTTGCTCCCTTCTCCCTGCCCCATAACAACTAGGCTAAGGCTACCACTGCATGATATTTCTTTGCTATTTGTCATAACGAGTTTACAAATAGCCACATGCACAGCTAAAGAGCATGGTGAGAATGTTCTGGCCCTTCCCATCACAGCACCATGTGAAAAGCATATTGTTTGATTTAACCAGCGAGGAACACACATGTGATGGGTCCACTAAGGTACAGGTGCTCAGCAGCTGGCACTGAGACCATCAGCTCACATTGCCAGGAGTACGGAGCCCCAGAGATACACTTTGCTCCCAAACAAGGCAGGCAAGGTAGGCCCAGTCAAAAATCAGAAGCAGGACATTCAGTAAGTGCATAAATGAAACTAGTCCCTAGATGGCACTGTGACACTGAGCATAAACTTGGAGGAGCGTCTCGAAAAAGTGCGGCCAGTCTCAGGGTCAGAGGGAGCAGCCAGGGCTCTGACATGCCCTTGCGTGGCGTTTCCACTCCTGGAGTGGCTGGGATGGGCAAGTGTCAGCCTGAAGTTCTATGCGATACCACCCTAACCTCACTTCATTCAGAGTCTCAAGGCACAGCCTCCGACATCCCAAGGGAAACAGACACAAAGGAAGGGGAGTTTCAAAGCCAAGTCCCCTGGTGGGGGTGATAGTTACACATGAGGGTCACTTATACATAGTAACCGGGATGTCCTATCCCATTCAAGTTTGATGGTCTCCTCACTGGCTGGTGAGAAAAGCTGCTTTCAAGTGATGCCGTGGATCTTTCACCAGGGCTCTGTGCACACACCTGACTTCGTCACACAGGAAGATGCCTGTGTGGTCCTACAGGTGCCCTTCGCAAGGAGGAAGCCTTCTCTCAGGAACTATATCCTAGTTGTTAGACCTGACTCGTCAGCAATGAGGCCACCTTTGGTGGGGTTGGCCCCGGCCTGGGTAGATCTCAGGTTCTTCATGAGGGCCAAGGAGACACTCAGGTAAAACTTCAACGAAGGTTACAGCCTCATCAGAGGATCTTTTCAGGACACAGAAACACTAACCACACTTCCACCATTTTGCAGTGGGAGCGTATTTCTTCCAGAGATGCAACACAGACCTCAATAGGCTTCTGAGGCCAGCCTGACCAGGGCCGCAGTGCACAGAATTGACCACTTGTTCAGCTAACCATGGATTCGCTTGTTCAGACCCGTCTTGGCGGACTGTAATGAATAACCCCATCCAGGGGATGATGTCACCTCCCACTAGAGCAAGAGCAGCTTAGCATCCAGGCAGCCAGCAGGGAGTGAACTTCCTGTATGCTAATCAGGCCACCAAAATGTCATGTGACAAAGGCATTTCCCTCCCTGGTCATGTGACCCTTTAACTGTGCCTTCCAACGTGAAAACCATGGCAACAGCCAGTTCCAGCCGGTTTGTGACATGCAGCCTTCATTTTGAAAAGTGAGGTGGGGCTCAGGTGCTGTCAGAAAATGGAGGCGGGTGCACCCCGCCCACCCTCAGCCTGTTTGACTGCAGCACTTCCTGTCACTCTGGACAGGACATAGCTCTGCCATGAGGGGCAGCCACCTCTCCCGACAGACACCAGTTTTCCAACCCTGGAAACTTTATCAGTCTCAACTTTTAAAGGGAAGGAGTTTCAAGTCTCTCAGTGACGGCCCAGAAAGTTCTTCAAGTTCAAGGAACAAAACTCTATCCCTTGAGCATGTGCCAAAATAATAGTAAATAGTTTTAAAAATTAAGAAAAAATAAAACAAAACAAAAAAACCACATTTGAACCAAAAGAAGCTGGAAGAGTGGGGGGTAAAATAGGCACACCGAGGGTCAGTCCCGCTATCTGGCCACATTGACAAGCCAGCCCTCTGACTTTAGGGCTCAGGATACAGATTATTAGAACAAGAAAAGATTCAACAGAAACTCCCTATGAGCTGACCAGGTCATCACCAAGTAAACACCCCACACCCCCCTTTCTGGCTGCAAGGGCAGTGACTTCATGGAGGTACTGAAAGCATGAGCCTCGACACAGTTACACCGGCCACAGTCACAGCCACAGCCAAGGCAGCCAGTGCAGTTCATCACCTGCCACCTAGCAGTTCACATGTCCGTTCACATTTGTGGAAAATGCACCCAACAACCAGACAATGGGGATAAGCTCTGGATGAAGCATATTATGCCCTTCAGGGCCACAGTCCATCTGGCAAGACAGATACATAGATAATCAGGAGGGGGCGGGGCAGGCAGAGAGCAGGAAGGCTGAGATGTGGCAGGTGCTCCCATAAAATGGACCTGACTCAAAAGAGGTGTCTATCCTCGGCCTGACTGCTCAGGAGCCTAGACTGTTTAGAACAAGGAATCTCACCTGGACCTGTTCACTCCGAACCCATCCTCTGGCCAGCTCAAGAGAAAAGGAGAGAGAGCAAAGCTCTGTAGGTCACAAACCCTTTCCCTCAAGCAGAGAAGAATCATCCTTGCCTGAAACCATGCCCAACAAGGGATCACTGAGGGAAGCGGGATTCACTGGTCCTTGGTCCTCTCACCTTGGGTACTGACCCACCTGGAACCTGGAGATGCTGCTTCAGAGTGGTTCACAGTCCCAGGCACAACTTTCATGGTGTCAGAGCTATTCCTCAGAGTGAGTGGTCTAGGGCCACCTCAAAGCCCTGGTCTGACAGAGTGGCAAGCAGAGACGGCGGAGCCTGCTCTTCTCCGGCCCAGGTCAGAGAAGCATGGGCATAGGAGGTCCCCTGTCCAAGAGCTGGAGGACTGGAGTTTCATGTAGTGTGGTCTCTTATTATAGGACCAGGATTCCTCTTGCCTTGGCTCTTCCAACTCCAGGGTCAACCAAGGCGACCCAAACTCGAAAGTTCAGCCCGTCCCTTGGAGATGTGGCCGTGCCCTAAGGCCAAAGGGAGAGCCTCAGCTACAACGATCCTTCCTAGGCTCCAACCACACACCTGCTTTTTCCACTGCCTCAGTCTCCATACCAATCTCCTCAGCTTCTCCTTTGTGTCCATTACCAACCTGCCCTATCTGCTTCGTAATCTGAGACCCTCTTCATGGAAATGTCCAGAGAAAAGAATGAACCTGACTGGGGGCAGGAGGTCAGGATGTACTGTGCTTCTCTGCCCAGAAGCCACAGGGCTGGGCAGCTGGGTAGGAAATATGGCCCTCTGTGGTGATGACAAAGTTCCTTCACTTCACCCCATGCCTCAGGGCCACAGCGTGAGCACCAGCTTGTCCCAACCACATATCTTCTCAATGACACAGCAGAGCCACACAGTCCAGAAAGGAAGCCAAAGAGGCCCGGTTGCAATAGAAAGCAGGGCAGGGGCCATCACACCCATGGGCTCCAATGGTCAGCAATGTGCCACAGACATGCCAAAGTCTGAAGCTGCTCACACCAGCCACCCAAGAAGGGAAGAGCAGCATGATCTACACAGAAACAATGGTTCCAGCAGGACCCCAACAGCACCAAGAAAAGCTGGTCAATCCTGCAGGGAAGGGCACCCAGAAGAAATAACCACAAAGCAGGATGTGGAGCCTGGCTCTAACTGAGCTCAACTGAGAACACAGAGGGACAGAGAGTCATCGGGTGAACTGCAAAGCTGCACCCAAGCGTTGTGCAGCATTCCCCACCTGCAATGACCACAAACCTGGTGCAGAAGGAAAAGCACCCCTGTGGCCTGGATATTCACCCCAAGCAAATCCCAGGAATTTCTACCTTCACCTGGGGCACCCAGCTCAGAGGCTACAAGGCAGGCTGTGAGGACCATCGAAACTTTGTCCATATCCTGAGTGCCTTTCTGATTGTATGGGACCCGGAATAGCCAAAAATCCCAGAAACTCAATTTTTTCATCTGCAGAATGGGCTTCGTTAAAGGAGACAGTAGGCACATGCTGGCCATCTAAAGACACTGTTCTGGTGACCACCTTTCTGCTGTCATCGATCTTTGGATTCCTCCCTGAAACCAGAAGCCCGAGGACAAGGCTCTTGCCCCAGGACACCTTTGCTGCCATTGTTGGAATGGCAAGAGGCCTGTAACCACCACGTAGTCAGAATCTCAGCAGAAAGGTCAGGCAGGGCGTCACTCCAACCTGTGCATGCCTACAGCTCCTAGTGGCCTGCCTGCACACCTCAGCATGGACCACAAAGCCAAGGAGGCTGGGGACTTCTGTGAGGTCAGAAGGTATAGTCTCAATCGCTCTGGGGCAGCTATCTGCCTCCGATGCTGCTACCCTTCTGGCTGCAGTGCCCACACTGCATAAGTACCCAATGGGCAAAGGCAGGTGCCTGAACCCAAATGAGGGCGTACACCTAGCAATGCAGGTTACCCATGTCTTCAGCAGCACATGCTGTGGGAAGAAAGGATCCTGAATAGAGGGGGCTCATCCATGCCCAACCTGGAGCAGGCATCTGTAGTGGGAGGTGGGTTACATCAGATATGCTTAGACCAGGATCAGGGTCATCTCCAAGGGCAGCTCATTAGCAGTCTGCATCACTTCAAACAGTGACAGCATCCTGTGATTACATAGCAGACATTTCCCCAAAATGGTCCAAGTGAGGCGTCACTATTTTTTTTAATCATTTTATTAGGGGCTCATACAACTCTTATCACAATCCATACACATATCAATTGTGTAAAGCGCATTTGTACATTCATTGCC
>NW_022111357.1:44721726-44723381 GCF_000313985.2 Echinops telfairi
CAAACTAAGCTGTTTCAAGGTTCCATGTTGTTACAAAGTCAAAGGGAGTAAACAATCACCTGATCGTTCTGGGGAGAAAGTCTTAAAAGATGGCAGGATGACTACAAGTCATGTGGCTCCTGGGACAGAACATTAAGAAAATACTAAAGAACTCCAAATGCAATATATTGTTTGGTGCCATCAAGCTGATTCCAACTCACAGCGACCACATAGGGCAGCAGAGAAGAAGTGTCCCACAGGGTTTTCTTGGCTGTAAGTTTTACCGCAGCACACCTTTCTCTACAGAGCTGTTGGGTAGGTTTGAACCACCAACCTTTCAGTTAATAGCCAAATGCTTAGCCACTGTGCCACCAAAACAAAACAAAAACGGTTGCTATACAGTTGATTCTACTTACAATTTGACCCTACAGGACAGAGTAGGACGGTCCCAGAGGGTTTCCAAGGCTGTAGTCTAGGAAGGTAACAAACACATCTTTTTCTCTGCAGAGCAGCTGATGAGCTCAAATTTGAGTCTTTTGTTTAGAAACTGAGCTCTTTACCACTCTACCACCCATACCCAAGCCAATTCTGTCTCAGAACAACCCCAATAGGAGAGAGCAGAACTGTTCCGGAGGGTTTCTGACAGTGTAAACCTTTCTGAAAGCAGACGGTCTCATACTTCTCCCACAGAGCAGCTGGTAGGCTTGAACCACAGACTCTACATTAAGCAGCCCAACCCTAACCTACAGCATTACCAAGACTCCTTAAATAAAATAGGGAGTTTCAAGGTAAAAATTTAATAAACCTAGTGTTGGGTGTCGAGTCGGTTCCGACTCATAGCAGCCTAGGTACAACAGAATGAACCACTGGCTGGTCCAGAGTCATCCTCACAATGGTCCTGTATGAGTCCATCCATGAAGGCCACTGTATCAATCCATCTTGCCAAAGGTCTTCCTCTTTTTGGTTGTCCCAGTACTTTACCAAGTACGATAGTCTTCACCAGGGACTGGTCTCGACATCATGTCCAAAGTATGTGAGATGAAATCTAGCCATCCTTGCCTCTAAGAAACATTCTGCGTGGACAGCCCCCTCTCCCCACAGAAGAATTCACTTCAGAGGACAGCACTGAGGCTACAACTCAAGGAGGGAGTCATGTCTGATCACAGCACACAGGAGCAAATGAAGGGAGAGGAAGAGAGTGGAACACATCCTGGCCCACCAAGCCCTGAGGATGATAATCCCGCTCAGAGCAGCCAAAGCACAGAGAGGACCATAGGGCCAGCCCCACTAGAGACATGATGTCTCTCACTGAGCCATAGCACTACCGGGGACAACACTGGAGACAGTGCAAGAATTGCACCCTATCTGACCCCACCACACTGACGTGAAACACTAAGGGTGTGCAGCAGAACACAAGGGGAACAGAGAAATGAAGTCCCCAGGGAATACCAAAAATACTTTGGGGGCAGGGCATGGTACCCCATCAGACTCCACCAGAAAACAATCCTAAAGGTCAACAAACAGACTTTGAACTATTTCCGGCTTTTTTGTTGTTGTTGGTTTTGTTTTCTTTTGTTGCTTTGTTTTGCTCTGTCTTGTTTTTTGTGCATATTATTATCTCTGCAGGTCTATGTAGATAAGATAGGCGGGGAGAAACAAGCTGGAGGAGAAAACAA
>NW_022111357.1:44724519-44729710 GCF_000313985.2 Echinops telfairi
CATAAACTGATAAATTATCAAGGGTTCGTGAGGGAGGGAGGTGAAAAAAAATGAGGAGCTGATACCAAGGGCTCAAGTTGAAAGCAAATTTTTTGAGAATGATGACGGCAACAAATGTACAAAATGTGCTTGACACAATGGATGGATGGATGGTTTGTGATAAGAGTTGTTCGAGCCCCCACTAAAATGATTTAAAAAAAGAAAGAAAGAAACATTCTGGCTGTATGTCTTCAAAGACAAACCCAAATCAAACCTACTGCTGTCAATTCAATTCTGATTCAATAGGACCAAACAGAGCTGTCCCATAGGGTTCCCAAGGATGCAATCTGGTGGTACAGTGACCAAACACTAGCAGTTCCATAGGAGAAAGCTCTGAGGCACAGATGCTGGTTAGGGACCCTCCTCCATTTCCACAATGGCCCAGGTCTGCGTCTTCTGTCAATAGGAAACATACTTTCTGAGGCCAAGATAACTGCCATTTATAGAAGTCTTGTAAAGGCGATGAGGGGTGGTAGCAGACCAGGGAGCATGCCCTCACTTCCCACTGGCCTTAGGTGGCTGCCCATGAGCTTTTGAAGACTGTGGCTACTATTCACTAAGTAGGATGTAACACTGTCTTTGTGAGCTGTATGTTATGTATGGGTGGCCTATTCTCTAACAACTAGTTAGCCGAATGGGTTGACATTGTTGCTGTCAGTCCTAGTCTGACTATCCCAACCAATTGTTGAGAGGGGAGTAAGTCTCTACATACGGGTGAATTGTGTTTCTATGCTTCAGGCATTGTAGGGGCCCTACTGTGAAGTGTACATATATTTTGTAACTATCTTTCCAATGTGTGGGGCCTTTCATCATTATGAAATGCCCCTGTTTGGCTCTAAGAACATTTTTCCTTTTAAGGTCTATTCTATCTGATATTAATATAGTTACTTCAGCTTTCCAATGGTTATTATATGTATGGCACATCTTTTTTCCATCTCTTTACTTTCCATCTGTGTCCTTGAATCTAAAAGGGGTTTCCCTTATCGACAATATATAATAATTAGGTGGATCTGGCTTTTTAAGAAAAAAATCCAATCTAACAGTGGTTTTTGACCATTCACATTAAATGTTATCACTGATATGCCTGCCTTCACATGCCATCTTATTACTGGTTTGTCTCCCACCTTTCCTGTTCCTCGAATCTTCCTTGAAGTGTACCAGTAGTGTAGTAGTTAAAGCAGTTTCTCAAACTCATTGGGCCTACTGCTTCCTTTGCAAGAAACAACAACAAAAAAAAGCCCAGTTCCCTCCTGACAATTAAAATATTTTTGTGCCAGAGACCATAATATAGGATAAATTATCTGCTTTTGTGGTCCCCCTGGATCATACCAGTGCCTCCTAGGGGGTGGTATCGCCCATTTTTTGAAACACTGGGTTAAAGGACTTGACTATGTTTCATCAGCTACTCCACGGTTGAAAACCATGGAGAAAGATGAAGCAGCCTGTTTCCACAGAGATTACAGCCTTGGAAACCCTGTGGGGCTAATTCTACTCTGTTTTATGGGGTCATTATAAGTGTTGATGATAATGGGTTTGGTTCCTCCTTTTTTGCCTTTTGTTACTGATACTGTTTTTGGTTTGTGCTTTAAGAGATTCCAGGTGGTGTAGTGGTTACAAGCTGGGCTGCAATCCACAAAGTCAGCAGTTCAAAACCACCAGCCACTGCGGAGAGAAAGCCAGGGTTTTCTACTCCCAGAAAGGGTTACAGTCTCTAGGAAAGAGGGAACCGATTACAAGGAACTATATGTGACCTCCTCCCTGGGGGACAGACAACCGAAAAGTAGGTGAAGGGAGACGTCGGACAGGGCAAGATATGACAAAATACCAATTTATAAACTATCAAGGGCTCATGAGGGTGGGGGGAGCGGGGGAGGGAGGGGAAAAATGAGGACCTAATGTCGGGGATTTAAGTGGAGAGAAAACGTTTTGAGAATGATGTACAAATGCGCTTTACACAATTGATGTGTGTATGGATTACGATTAACAGTCGTATGAGTCCCTAATAAAATGTTTAAAAAAAAAAAGTTACAGTCTCGAAAACTCAACAGGGGCAGTTCCAGCCTATCCTAAAGGCTTGTCAAGATTCCACATAGACTCCATGGCAGCAAGTTTTGAGTTTTGGGGTTAAAAGGGCAGTCGTGAGTTTCCTTTGCCTTTCCTCTGCAGCACCACTATGTGGGTTCAAACAGATTGCTTTCTGGTTACCAGGTAAATGCAAATCACCTGTGCCATGCAGGAAATCTTTGCCCTTCTTCTGTGTTAAAAATTTCTAGTGTACTACTTTTATTCACCTGTTGGTTTTTAAAAAGAATTTTATTATTACGTTTTGTTATTTTCTTGATAGCTGCTCAACAGGTTATAGGACGTATTCAACAGATCAAACTACTTCAGATGAACACTAACTTGACTTGATTCTGGTCAAATGCAGACACTTTGCTCCTAACTAGCTATATTTCTCTCCTGTCCTTTGAATCACTGTCACATAAACTATACGAGGGGGAACCCCTGAAAAACCGATTTTTTTTTAACCTCAAAGCTATGTATTTAATTTTTTTTTTACAAAACAACCATATCACCTTCAAAGTACTCTCCATTACACTTAATACATTTGTCAAATCTGTGATTCTATTCTTGGGAACATTTTTCAAACTCATCTGTTTGGATGGCTGACAGCACCTTTCTCATTTTTTCCCTTCACTTCTTCCACACTGTCAAATTGTTGTCCTTTCATATCCCTCTTCATTTGCAGATACAAAAAGTAGTCACACAGAACAAGGTCAGGTGAGCAAGGTGCATGGGGCAAGAGGGGAATGCTGTTATTTGTCAAAAACTGCCACACGGAAATGGCTGTGTAAGCAGATGTATTGTCGTGGTGGCAAAACCAGTCCCCCATCTGCTGCATATTAGGCCTTTGTGTTAGGCAATCTTTTCAGAACCTCTAAATAGAAAGTGTGATTAACAGTCTGATCTGGTGAAACAAACTCCAAATGTACTGAGTCAACATTTCCATCTGCTCGGGAAGTTGATGGATGTCCAAGTGAGGTTTGTCATCAATCGACATTTCACCTCTTTTGGAAAAGAGAAAATCACTTGTCGTACACTTGAGTTTTTCCCACAGCGCTGTCTTTCTAAACTATATTCAATATCACAGCTTTCTTCGGCATTTTCCCAAGCAGGAAACAAAATTTAACAGCCACACACTGTTCTCTTAAATCGGCCATCACAAAAAACAAGGTTCGAACAAAACTGCTCTTAAGAAAAAAGTCACAGTGACCAGAGAACCTTCCTAGGAATGCCACTAGGTGCACTAACTCATAGCAAATTGGTCGATCTGGCCTAGTGGGAAAAATGCGTGCTATGAAAGCTCCGCCAAGTGGAACTTTCCCCCCCTTTTAGGGCGTACCCCCTCATACATCCATGTTATAAAGTAACGACACTGTTGGAGTTATTTGTGTGAAATATGTTTATAGAATCGTTAGATTAACCCCCTGTTGGTCACATCAGGGTTATTTCTTCCTGTGGACCTGGGTTGCCACTGAGTCATTTCCTTCAAGTCTGAAGAACTTGCAGGTCTTGCCAGGAAGATTCTCTCAGTCTTTGCTTGCCTAGAAATGTCTTTTTAATCTCCATTTTTGAAGGACAGTTTTGCTGGTTATAGAATTCTTGGTCAACAGTTTTCCTCGTTTGATGAGAAGTCAGATGCTAATTGCACCAATGGCTCTGCTGTAAGTTATCAGTTATTAATACCTTTTCTCGTGTGTGTTTAAGATTTTCTCTGTTTTGGCTTTCAACAGCTTAACTATTTATTGTGTATCTAGGTATAAAATTCTTGTGTTTAAGCTACTTGGGGTTCACTGGAATTCTTGATGGCCTCCACCTCAAATTTGGCAAAACTTTGGGTTTTTATTTCTTCAAATACCCCACACACCCATGACCACAACCCTCAGGTTCATAGTCATTGGCCTTCCCTGCTCACCCACTTCTCCAAAATGGTCCCTTCTATCAACAAAACTGAGAGGCTCACATGCCATCCACTCCTCCAAGATAGGTAAGCTACCTAAAGCTCCAGCAAAGAAGTTGTGGCTCCTCATAGCCTGCAGAACATTGTCACCAAGAGAGCTGGGGGGAAGGGAGGGAAGCACCCTAGGCCAAATTTCACCTGAAATTCAGGTTTTTGAGCATAAACTCTTTCCAGATTGTTGTATGCCTCTGATCAATTTCCAGAGTGTTAAAATGGTTGTTTTTGTCGATTCTGTACAGCTTTATAGTCAATTTCCGTGGGAGGGTTTGATGATCTCCTCACTTAACCAACTTCAAGAGGTTTCTTTTGAATATAAAATACACATTGGGAGACTAAGTCAGAAAACTACCAAGTAAAAGGGGGGGGGGGGCCGATAGAAAGAAGAGAGAGGGTGAGAACGATCCTCTTTATGACTCTGGATGCTCCAAATCGGCCCTCTATAATACAAATAATACCTTGGTGATTTTAATTCACCAGTTACTTTAAAAGAAAAGAAAATTCTCCGCCTAGACACTACCTCTAGAAACTGCCCCTAGCCTTCAATATGGCCAAATTGGATCATAAAGAATAAAATAACATGAAAGAGAAAGAGGCAGATCTAAATTCTAGAAGTGGAATATTATCGGTGGTACAAATAGGTTAATATAGCCATACTCAACAATATGAATCTCTCACAAACCAAATGAAAGAAGACAAACAGAAGGTACCTACTACAGAATTTCATTTATTTAAAAGACAAAACCAGAAATCTAATCGATGCTGTCCAAATAGCAGCTACCCTTGGAGAGACAGTGACAGCAAGTGGGAATGAGGGGATTCTAGGGTACTAATCCAATTCCGGGTTTAAGTAACAAGCACATTTGATTTGTAAACAATCAAAGTATTACATTCATATCTACGTTTCATTATGTATGCTATACTGCAATTAAAAAGTTAAAGGGAACTTTTCAAATTAAAAAGACCAAGTGAACTTCTCTCTATAGAATCATTTAAAACAGGCCTGTTAGTCTTACATAGACACAGTAAAGTTTAAGGCAGAGTTTCAGCCACCCTAAACTGCAGTCAGAAATGACTATCGTCGAACGGATCACTGAAGACAAATGGGTGCATAAGCAAATGTGGCGAAGAAAG
>NW_022111357.1:44730583-44758216 GCF_000313985.2 Echinops telfairi
GTTTAAAAAAAAAAAAAAGAAAGAAATGACTATCTATGTCTTTGAACATGCCCCCACAGACAGACACTCAACAACAACCTGGAAACCAATGGAAGAACCAAGCCATGACAGGGGAGGAAGCCAAGCCAGATGGCCCCAACAAAGATCGGGACAGAAATTTCTAGTTTTAGCATGACTTGTGGGAAATTGATACTGATATTCTGCAATACACACAACTGTCCATAAAGGAGCTGGCAGGCCGTTCCAAACGAGCCTGCAGGAGCACCAGCTCTCCATGAAACATGCTGTTTCCAGGAAAAGTAGAGGGGCTTTCACCAATACTGCCCCCTGTCGTTCCTTTCGTAGGACATTGGGTACCAGCAGTAGTAAGTCTAAATTGATTGTTGGTGGTTTTACCACCCTGCCAGGTGCAGTTCTCATCCTATTTTACAAACGAAGGCACAGTGCTGAAAGTGCTGCCTGGAGCACTCAGGAGTGAGATCAGCACCCACTCAGTTTTGCCTGCTCTCCTCCACCCTGGGTTCCTTCCATACCTCAAACAGCTATCAGAATACCAGAAGTCTCCATGGAGGCTATAAGCCCTGTCCTGCAGGAGGGGACCCCACCTCGGTGCCCCTTCGCACCCCTTACATCATTACATATCATTACAACCAATTTTAGACCACAGTACTGCACTGGCACATGATCCTCGTTTACATATAGGCAGCAGGAAAACAAGCCCCCAGAGGTCTGGGGACTAGACTCCGCCCCCTAAGTGAGTTAACCAAAAGACCAAGGGCTTGAGTTTTAGCTCTAGTCCCCTCAACACTTCTGACTCTCAGAAAGGACAGCCTGCCACAGGCCTACCTTGCATGTCCACGATGGAAGTTACACACACCACCACTACTACCACCACCACCACCACCACCACCCAAACTTGAGAAGTCATGGCCTTCTCTTCCTGCTACTGGGAGGTAGAAAAAAAAAATCCACATTTATAATGTTGCTTTTAAAAGTTTGAAAAAAGCCTCTTAGTTTAAGAACAGGAACTGCAAAAATACAAATGAAAACAGATGCCATCAAGTTGGAGTAGAACTGTGCTCCATAGTTTTCAATGGTTCTCCAGAAAAGATCGCAAGGTCTTTCTTCTGAAATGCCTCCTTCTGAACTCGAAATACCAACCTTTCAGTTAGCAACGGAGTGCAGTCATCAATTGCTTTCCACAGAAACCAAAGCTAGAGAAAAAGGTCTTTGGGGGTGGCCAGAGCACAGAACATGCCCCCCCTCCCACTAATAGGAGGAGCTGGGCCTTCCAGCTTATCTCAAGATTATAATTTAGTATTACCTTTAGAATTTAGAAGGAGCCCTAGAGGCATAGTAGTTATGAGTTAGACTGCTAACCCCAAGGTCAGCAGCTCGAAACCCCCAGCCCGTTCTGCAGGAGAAAAATGAGGTTTTCTACTCCTATATAGTTTGGGAAACCCACAGAGGCAGTTCTGTCCTGTAGGGTCACTATGAATCGGAACCAACTGTATGGCAGTGAGATGGTTTGGAGTTTTAGAATTTACAAACATGTGGAACACCACACAATCTCTGAAACCCTAATAATTCCAATGGTTTAGTCCTAAGAGGGATTTAACACAAGTCAGGACCCTTAAAGGATATGTCCCACTCCACAGGAAGATGAGAAAGTGTCAGATGTGCTGGCCCGAAACAGCGGAAACACAGGCCTTTTGAGAAGGAGCTCTCCAGTGGCACTCCTTGGAGTGATGAAGCCAGAAGGAAGCCCGGGGTGAAGCCTGGCCTGTCTGGTGTGGAAGTTCTAAGGGCAGGACTCCCACACAGCCCACCACCCTCAAGTGGAGGGAAGGCTGAGGAAGCTCCTGGCTGCTCTGTCAGAGATGGTCTGCAGGTCTCAATTCTTCTTTCAGAGAAGAGAAAAGGAAGGTTTTTAAAGCAAAGAAATGGGTAGATTGAGTCCTAACACCTTTGAAGTATGACAGCAGTTCTCAACCTGTGTGTGGGTCATGACCCCTTTGGGAGTCAAACGACCCTTTCACAGGGTTTGCCTAAGACCATCAGAAAACACATATTTCTGATGGTCTTAGGAACCGAGATACCGCTCCTCTCTCCATCTCCAGGTAGGTCCACCCACATGCAGATATGCCCACAAACAAGTACCCAGCATGAAGACTTACCCATACTACATCATGCTTCATGACAAAATGTCATTGATTTGTGATTAGAAATAAATATTTCACAATATATAATTATTGTTTTGTGATTCATCACTATACTTTAATTATGTTCACTGTGTAACCATGAAAATGCATCCTGCCTATCACATATTTATATGATGATTCATAACAGCAGCAAAATTAGTTATGATAATGTTATGGTTGGGGAGGGGGGCGTCACCACAACTTGAGGAACTGTATTAAAGGGTCACAGCATTAGGAAGGTTGAGAACAACTGAGGTCTGCCTTAACAACCTCAAAAAGGCAAATGCACATGAAAGTCATTTTAAGTAACTGGTACTGATGGAAGAAAGGCCACGGGAGAGCATCTAGACATAATAGGTGAAGGGAGTAGCAGTCCTGCCTGATTTGCCTGAAGGTGGGGTGAAAGCAGCTGCAATCACCACACACACCTACCCTCAACACACACTGAAGGTATCCTGGACAGACTCTCCAACCTATTCCCAGCTAACCATCCCTACCTCCCCACTCTCAGAACTAAAAAGCTAGGAGGTGTGATCCAAGAATAAGTTCATTTCTAATGGTATTCAGGTTTTCCTTTAAAACTAAAAGCAACAAATTTCACTGGTACTTGTTTACCACAGGACTCCAGTCAGCAGGAGGCACAGCAGGTGATTGGGCTGGAGTCCATCCCCCAAAGTCAAGTCCCTTTATTCTCATGCCCAGCTACCTCTATGAGATATACATGTTCATGAGCCTGTTACCCACCTCCTCATGGCTCTTCATGCTTTTCTTCACGGCTGTGACCTCAACCTCCAAGTCCACTCACCTCTGTGAAGTGCGCATGTCCACAGGCCCGTCGACTGCCTGTCCTTCATCTGCTCTTCCCGTCTCGCCTGCTCTGGGTAGCACTGGGCCGGGGCCCAGCTCAGCCCGCACTGCAGTGTCAGTCCCTGCCATCGAGTCTGAAGCCACCAGCCCTCTGTCCATCTTCACTCTCTTGCCATCAGCATCATCCTCGGCCGGGTCTCGCTCAGGCGCCCGCTTCTGGCCTCGGGTCCGGCATGCCTCTTCCGTCATTCTGAACTGTAGGGAGAAGGCATAGCACATTGGTCTCATGGAGAGAATCCTACCCAAGGGGAATACCCCAGAGTACGGGTGAGTGTGTTTCCCCAATAGGACAAGGAAGGAACGAAGGAATACAGAAGAGTCCTCTCAAAGGGCTGTTTTGGGAGGCTAGGGTGAAGATAAGGTGCTAGCCTCCATATGGAGGGGCAGGAGCAGCAGGATACAAATACCCTAAGGCTGGAGATCCATGGCCAATGTAGAAACAGTGTGGATTCTCTGCCTTTCATACTCAGGAACGAAAAAATCACTCCAACAACCTAGGCTTCTACACATGCCTGTGGGGCTGCAGGTACTATACATGGTTCTGGGGCTGAGGCGGTCACACTGCCAAGAACCAGAGTTCACTCCTGGGCGCAGACCTCACATGTGGGGGACACCCCAGTGACACTCTCTTGTCCCCTTCAGGAAACAGCAGTGTACTCAGTTCTGATCACCTGGCAGCACATTTAACCCTCTGACTGCTAGTGGTATAAAGTCTGGGTAGGGCTGAGCCTGGCATGGCACCACACCCCTGGCCCTATACCTGCAGTATACACATATCTTGATTTAAAGGAGAAAGAAAAGGCGCTGAGTCAGCTTTTGATCCCATGACATCACTGGGCTCCACATGACCCTTCCCAGGATTCCATCTGAGACACAAAGCACTTTCCAGAAAACCAGTCTGAACCGGTTCCAGACAACAAGCTGAAGTGCTATTAACCCTCACAGTGACAGGACAGAGATGAGACCAAGAGCAATGTCTTAGATGCTCGGGCAGTCCAAAACAAGCTCTTAAAGGGGCCACTGCAGAGGGGCACCGGGGGAACAGGGAAACAAAGTGAGGGTCCAAAGGACCACAGGAGAGATCACAATGGGTGAGGGAAAAAAGTGAATTTGAAGGCCACAGAAGTCCTTCGTGGGAAGTGAGTTGGCCACAGACCAAGAGCAGACAACTCAGCAGACAGATCTGGGCTACCATTGCAAAGACGCACTGATACTTGTCTGGGAGCAGGGGCTACAGGAGGCCCCATTCCACCTGAGGTGCAGAGAGGTCACTGCCCTGAGAGTCTGTCCCAGGGCCTCGAAGCCTCCTGAGTCACAAATAGACAGCATGGGCCCTGTCGATGTACACATTCATGAACTCATGCTCCTAAGGTGAGGAAGGGCAGCCCAGGCTGAGGACGTTGGGCCTGCAGGGGCACAATCGAGCATATGCCTGAAGCTGGGCAGCCTGGACTGTTGGACCTGGCCTTCATGGTCGAGTCCCTCAAGAGACATAGGCCTGGACCACCCTCAGCCTCTGGTGAGCCCCAAACATGGAGAGCTTGCCCACTTCCCGACTGATGGTTCCAAGATCCCCCTAGCTCTTAGGCCTGTCATTCCTGTCCCTTCTCCAAAATCCTTCACAACAAACCACAACTAACTTGATTTTGGATTCTGCTGCCCATCTGCCCAGGGAAACTTGCAGGGCTAGGGTCAGAGCTGGTAGAGTGCCAGCACACTGGCACTAGACACGGTAGTCATCTCAATGCCTCAAATGCTGGCCATAGCCTGCCCACTGGCTCACAGACAGGGTTCTCCCAAAGAAGGTGGGCTTAATTCAAGAAAACACTTCATACTCATTTTGTTGGCCTCAAGTAATGCAGTCCCAGCCAGCAGAAGAGAAGGGAAGAGTGGGAGCCTCCCCTTAACCCCCTACTCTGCCAGGGACTTTCTGACCCACACTTTTAGCTTCCTTTAATGAAGTTCTATGAAAGACCCACCTCACCCACCTCCAAATCACACCCCCCTCAATGGTTCTCCCACACACCTAGGCTCATGGTGATAGGTACCATCCACTTTGCTGCACTGCCTCCATCAAACTACAAGCTTTGCTGTAGCCCTTGCCTGTGCCCCCCACCCCCATCCTGGCTCTCCAGTTGAGGGAACTGAGAGATTGTGACACCACAGCACAGTCAGTATCAGGGAGCTTATGATGAGCAAAGAGACTTGGTGCTTCTGCCAGCCCCAGGTCACGGATCAATAGCCGCCTCTAGCCCCCTGTTACTTGGGGCTTGCTGCACCCCCATGAAGAGCAGGCCCGGCTGGATGGGATGAGACTGAGTGGAGGAGCAGCCCTACTCTGTTCAGTGCTTGCCTGGCCCTCCAACTGGGCCCCTAGGGCCTTCTGTAGCAATGCGCTGTTGGGATCCATTGTTGCTGAGTGCTAGATGAGGCCTGTATTTTTGCTTCAGTCCCCATGGTGACAGGACATGTGCTCCTGGAAAGAGCAGTGCTGACAGAGGGAGGTTCCACCCTCCTCCTGGTAGGACGACACATCCCAAGGGGCTGGAGGCCATGGAGACGGCAGGCATGAGCAGGGACCAAGAAGCAAGCAGAGGACAAGGGCCCAGGATATAGAGCAAGGACAAGAGTATAGAGCAGGGGCCGAGGGTTGGGAAGGAAGGACACAATTAGGCTATTTGGGAAAACCAGCCTCAGGGATTTATGAGTGAAAAATAAACTTCTATAGGAAAGGATGAGCCTGTGGGTTCTGAGGCTTCATGAAAAGCAGGTGAAGGAGCTGGACAAGCAATCCCGCCCGCTGACAAGGACCTGAGACCTGGTTCCTATCTTGGTAAGGAGAACACAAGCAGGGTGCTCTAACAGCAGGAACCACCCAGGACTGTTGGGAACTGCCACCTTCAGTCTCCACCAACGTGAAGTCTCTACCTGGGCTCTAGAGCAAGAGAGTTCTCACAGCATTGTGCCCACTGAGACTACCAGGAGCAGATGGTCTCATGAGTAGGAGCCAGGGGTCAGACACGCTTAAGCCTACCCCTCCATTTCTCTCTCTCGAAGGGCTATTCCTAGCCCCTGGCCAATTGGCCCCACAAAGGTTTGACACAGAGGCCAGAGGCCACCAGGAGGAGCAACCCCCAGGAGGAAGGGCTCCACCCTATCCATAGATGCTGACAACCAGCAGGCTGTGGGCAATAACGTTTTAAGGAAATGTACTGTCCAGCTGTTTGGGGTCTGGCCTCAAGCACACATTTAAGTCCCCAACTACGTAGAGAGTGCTATGCTAGGGCAGGAACCCGAAAATTTTAAATAGCACCCAGGAGATCCAGCATGTGCCAACAGATATCTCTTGATAATTGAAAAGGGGAAAAAAAGATGAACAATGACCAGTCACAGAGCCAGCCTGGAGATGTGTTTACCAGTGCCCTTTACTGGATACTACGGTTGAACACTCCCTAAGGGAGCTCCGGTCTCCATGAGGAAAATCAGGTCCGATGAGCAGGTTAAGCCATCTGCTAAAAAGAACCGAAGGAACTCACAACAAGGAACTCTCATCCATGTGCTGGCCCATTGGCCAGCCTGCTGAGTTCCTGCTGTGTGCTGGCATGTCCCTAGTGTGTGAGTGGGCGCCTTTGTGCCCAGAGCAAGGTCAGGTTGATGGACAGGGGAGAGGGAAGCTCAGGCTGAGAGAGAAGCAAACATAAGAAAAAAGAAATCCAGGTGAGCTGTGGGGCTCCGACCAGCTCACAGAAAGGGTTTGTTTGCTCTGGGTAACTACACAAATAGACTTGACTTGAACTTGGATGGGGAAGAGGCATAGCTAAGGAGGAAGTGCTGAACCTAGCATGATCCCCTATGGGATAGGAGGGGAGCCAAGTACCCCAGCCTTTACGTAAATTGAGCTGCTCCCATCAACAAGGAAGAAGGCTGTGAGCCCCACATGCTCTCAATGTTTCTTCAATAGTCAGAACTCCCCTACTTCCTCAGCTTTCCCAAGTATCTCTATCTCTGGGAACTTTCTGTAACCCAAACTGTTACCAATAGAGCTTCCTAAATCCAAACCCAGTGGTGACATTGCCGCCACTTCAAGATCATTCATGTTGCCCTGTGGCGCATCTGGAACTTGGTCCTCAGCATTGGACCCCACTGTTCAGTGAACACAGTCCCACATCTACCCCAGAACCTTGACCCACTCAGGAACTCTGTGAACTGTGCTTCTGGAATCATCTTCAGCACCCTGAAAATATCCCTCTTGTGGCATGAACTGACTAAGTTGCGTGGGCAACAGTAGGGGGTGGAATACAGGGATGAACTGGTAATGGTCCATAAACACACCATCAAGTGCCAAGGCCCTGGCTCTGTGACTTGCAGTGGTAAGCATCAGAGGCATGGCGGCAAGCCTAGCCCACAGAATTCAACCCATTGGGAGGGCTCTGCACCCAGCATGGGTTCAGAGACCAGCATAGACCAGTGAGGCAGCCCTCAGAGAAGGGGCAAGGGAAAATAAGCAACTGTATTTTTTAACATACTTGCCTTACCCAAGCCAATGTCTGCACTGTATCACCCCATTATTCACAAAAAAGGGAAATGACTGTGCAGACTCTGACCAGTGGACACACAGACCCATATCCAGAGTCCTCCTTCTGACAGAGGACAAGGCAACAAGGCTGTCTCAGAAAGAATTCACAGCACACAAGCTTGCTTTCCTCTGAGTTTTAAACAATGTAGAGAGAACTGATTGAACAATCTGTCAACACAACTTGACATGAGTGAGAACAGGAATATGCAGCATAGAGTAGGGACAAAGGTGGGCTGAGGTCTAGGGGCTACAGTACTCTTAAGTATTTTCTCTATAAAGCAACACACATACACCCCACACAAAAACACCACATACCCCCAAGCACATTATATGAATAGACTGGGAATGAGATTAAGAGATAACATCAAGCCATGTAAATAGTATAATACCAATCAAGGAACTTTAAAATGCTTATATACATTCTTATCCATCCTAAAAAGGTCAAACCGTGAACCTGTTGACTGCTCCATCCTAGAAAGGCCAAACAGTGAACCTGTTGACTGCTAATCAAAAGGTTTAAGATTAGAGTCTGCCATCGGTGCCTTGGAAGAAAATTCTGGTAAGCTAAGTCTAAAAAGAAAAGCCTGTGAGTCAAAAAAGCCAATGTACAATCAACCACAGGGATGGTGCAGAACCGGCAGCCTTTCATTCTTTTGAGTATGTGGTCACCACGAATCAGGATGACTCAATGGCAACAGCATAGACTTGCTGGGGGGAGGGGGGGCATTCCTCTAAAATCTCTAACAGTCATCTCTGAAGAGTAAATCATGAGAGAATTCTACTTTTTGAATTAAATATTTCTATATTGTCTTTAGAAAAATTACAATGGATCAGTCTTGTAGTCAAAGAAAACAAAGATAAGAACAAAGGGTACTGAAAACTAGTGAAAGAGCAAGTCATGGGCAGAGTTCTAGCTGCTGGCCTCAGAGCCAAGCTTGATAATGAGGAAGAGGTAAAGGGCAGGGCAGAAGGGAAAGAAGATGAAGAAGAGGACCACTCCTCTCTCTGATAGATATGGCAGGAACCAGAGAAAAACAGCATAAGCCCTCTGTGTCACAAACTAGGCGCCCACCTGTCCATTCCCCTGAGCAATCCGCCTCTTGAATGGCTATCAGGCTGCAGCACTAGTCCCTCTGGTCCTGTGGTGTGGCCACATCACATTCCACCGTCAAGTTGATACCCACCTCCTTCCACGGCCAACAGCTTCCCTGCTCTTGGCTAAGGCCCTGAACAGCAGAAATGCTTCTTTTGTTTCTCACATCCTCCTTTGCAGTGTTGACAAACATTACAGGCTCAGCATGCACGGATTCTGAAAATTAGCGCGTGTGGTTCCCAATGAGGAAAAAGAATACCCATTTTTCTACTTATAAAAATTGTGTGTATGAGAGGTAACTTCACAGATTGAGGCAGTACCAGAAGTTGGGAGGCCAGAGGAAGAGCAGAGCAAAGCCTCTGACCAGGAGGATGGCTCAGATTTCAGGGAGAGGGCTGCAGTGAGCCTGTAGGGACCACTAAGTGACACAAACACACACATACACACACACACACACACACACACGTGCTCATACTGAGACACCACCAAGAGAGTATAGGCCCAGTAGCCTCCAGAGACACACACACACCCCCATCCACCCACTTCAAAGGCCCTAGATTGGAGATACCCAGTGAGTCTTTGTACCTCCTGATGTGGGGTGAGAAATGTTGGTGTGTACTGGGCTATAATGTTAGCATACACTGGTTACGAACCTGTATGTAATATCAGCATGTATTGGCAGATACTGGTACATGCGAGTGCTGGTGTGTGCACATGAATTACCATGTACACACCCATATACACCTCCCATGGGCTGAGACTAGCAGTTATGTTTTCTCCTGACTCCGCCATCAGGCTGGGATAGCACACATGACAGTGTTTCAGGGAGATCTCGGTGGGCAAGGTTGGTCCTGAGCTGCTGCCCTACTAAATTGCTTTGATAGGTATCCTCTAGCACACTGTACAGTCTATCCAGAAAGACCTTTGTGAGCTCTTTCCATTATTTGCTTTCACAAGATTGACAGTTCACACTCAAGAGTGAGGCCTGGCCACCCCTAAAACTCACTAAGGAAAGTGAGAGCCCAGTCTAATCACTCAAGACTATTTGTGTCCTGCCCAAATCGTTCCTGATATACCAACAGCACCTTTTCTAAAATAGATCAGTTATAGCAGAACTGACTGCAGACATTTCTAAAAAGGAGAATCTATGGATAGCCTTGAGAAGAATGGGAATTCCAGAACTTAACTGCGCTAATACAGAACCTTTACATGGATCAAGAGGCAGCTGTGGGAACCGAACAAGGGAATACTCCATGGATTAAAATTGGGAAGGGTATGCAACAGGGTTGTATTCCCTGATCATACTAATTCAATCTGTATGTTGACTTAACAACCAGAGAAGTTTAGTACAGAAAGAAGAACGTGGTACCAGGATTGGAGAAAAGCTTATTAACCTGTGATATCAAGATAACACAACTTTGCTCACTGCAAGTGACGGGGATTTGAAGCACTTGCTGATGAATATCAAAGACTGCAGCCTTCAATATGAATTACAAATCAATGTAAAGAAAACCAAAATCCTTACAACTGGACCAATAGGTAACATCATAGTAAACAGAGAAAAGATTGAGGTTGTCAGGGATTTCATCTTGTTTGGATCCACAATCAATGTTCACAGAAGCAGCAGTCAAGAGATCACAGGACACACTGTATTAGGTGAATAGGCTGCACAAGATCTCTTTAAAGTGTTGAAAAGCAAGGATGTTACTTTGATGGCTAATATACGCCTAACCTAAGCCATGGTATTTTCAATCAATTCATATGAATTTATTTGAACTATGATGCTGGTGGAGCATGTTAAAAGTACCATGGACTACCAAAAGAAGAAACATCTGTCTTGGAAGAAGCACATCCAGAATGCTCCATAGAGGCAAGGATGACAAGACTTTGGATATGTTATTGGGAGAGACCAGTCCCTAGAGAAGGACATCATGCTTGGTAAAGTAGAGAAGGCGCCAAAACCAGGAAGGCCCTTGACAAGATGGATTGAAACAGTAGCTACAACAATGGGCTAAAACACAGAATAATTGTGTGGCTAGCACAGGACTGGGTGGTTTCTTTCTATTGTACACAGGGTCATGATGAACCAGAAATGACTCAACAACAACCATAAACAGAGGAGCAGTGGGAAGATGTGTTTTGAGAGCAGAGACTAGGGTGGAATCTAGGCTTATAGAGATGGAACAAAAGAACAAACTCAGTCGATGCTGATTCACAGTGACCCTACAGGACAGAGTAGAAATGCCCCATCTTTCTCCCGTAAAGATGGAAGAGGGAGGAAAAGAAAGGGCAGAAAGGGTTGAAGCAAAAACCACCCTGCAAAAAAGTAGGATCAAATCATCAACTTTCAAGAACTATTTTTGAATAAAAATGAAAACCGTGTTTAGAAGAAAAGTCTGGAGGAGTGGCCTGTCACTCCTTGTAGAACCCTCCCACATGTGGGCTTAGTCCTTACTATCTGGGACAGCAGGGTGGCTCGCACCCAACACCCTGGGCAGCCCATGAGTGAGAAAGGCTTAATCTTTACCAAGGTCCTCAAGAATAGAGAAAAAGGTCTGAGTGTTATGGAGCAGAGATTGTGCCCAGAAGATACACCAATCTGATTGAATCCTATAAATCTTTTCCCTATGATGGACTTTGCTCTAAGTCCAGTGGCATAGTCCTATCAGTGTACCCTGTAGCTCTTCTGGGCTCTAGAGTGGGCACAAAGGAGGCTCAGAAACTCATTCAGATGCAAGTAGCAAAGTGAGGCAGAGAGGGTTAAGAGCCTTCAGGCTGCTTGTCCTAACAGAGGGCTATGTTGCTCTTAATCTGGCCAGGCACCACAGTACCCAGGCCCAGTATAGCACTCAAACCGCCATGTTGGTTTCAGCACCCTGCCCAGGTGAGATTCCAGCAGTCCATAAGATCGGAGCTGATTGGCACCACCAGGCCATGGCCTGGGTGTATAAAGGGCTATGTCTGCCACATGTGGTGCCGAAGTGTCACATCGATAGAAAAAGGTGAACAGCCTTAACTATTTGAGGGTTGCTCTCTCTCCAGTTTGGCTAAGTGTTCTGTAAATACAAATGGCAAGAGGCTTCACATGGAGGATTCCCAGAAGGTCTCACTCACTTCCCTGCTGAAGCATCCCAAGGGTCAGTCAGCAGGAACCACATCTTAAGACCACCATTGGCTGGTACCCTGAAGCAGCCATGGGGGCCTGAGGAATAGTTCCCAAAAGAGTCCTCCCTCCAGCATGTCTTGGCTGGTGTAAAGAGTAGACACCTGTTTCTAACCCATAGGTGGCATACGCCCTGGTGGCCCCAGAATGGTCACTACACATGCAGCATCCTTGGGAAGCTGAATATGTAAGGAAGGTGTGATACTTTTGCAAACACAGTACTCAAGTTGTAGGCCAAGGTCTCCCAGCTCTTTGAATGCTCCAAACCACATTCAGCCTTTCCCATCAACCCCCAAGCTCACCCCTTGTGGTGAAATGAGTCCCTCTATGCGCCTTTTAGGCCTGGGCTCTTCAGAAAAAAACTGTTTGAGAGATTTCTCCCTAAGCCTTGAGGCCCACCTACCTTTGCCTTGTTTTCTACCCAAAAGGGTTTGTTACTTCTGTCCAGACTGACATTTCTCGGATAAGCTGTAAATAATTTGATGGTTTTTTTAATTGTTTTATTAGGGGCTCATATAACTCTTATCACAATCCATACATACATCAATTGTGTAAAGCATATTTGTACATTCATTGCCCTCATCATTCTCGACTCAAAACATTTGCTCTCCACTTAAGCCCCTGGCATCAGGTCCTCTTTTTTTTCCCCCTCCCTCCCCACTACCCCCTCCCTCATGAGCCCTTGATAATTTATAAATTATTATTTTGTCATATCTTTCCCTATCCGACGTCTCCCTTCACCCACTTTTCTGTTGTCCGCCCCCAGGGAGGAGGTCACATGTAGATCCAATAATTCGATAGTTTGATACTTTGGCACTGGCTGAAGCCTATCCTGTGATTGGTCTATTTTGTACACCTTGTAAGGATAGCCTACAATGTAAATTAAATGACTGGTTTACTGAGTGGACTGATCAGTTTCTGGGGCTGTCAGGAGGCCCTTCCTTCAAAATCTCCAAGACTTTGCACCCAACCAACTCCACGAAGATTTACATAAAGAGAAAATAAAGCAGAATAAAAGCAAAGCAAAACGCAGCAGTTAGAGAAGGCAACTTTGAAAAGAGCTCTAGCAAAGGTCAAGGGCCATCACCTTGAAGACAGTAAAAGGCCTGGAAGGGGCCCTACAGCAGAGTTGGTGACAACACAGGAGACACAACTAAGCAAGTTTAACAAAAGTGCTACAGTGGCTCCAACCTGGGTCAGTTAGCAGTAGGGAGATGGAAGGCAGAGAGGCCTGTCCTAAGGAAGCTTAGAGGACGCCTGTCTCAAGGAGGTCTTCCCAGCTGAATGGGGGTGTGTTCAGCAAAGAGAAGGGCCTGCTTCTTCTATATCCTAGGAACTGAGAGCGTTCCTGTACTGAAAGGAAAGTGTGAGCGTGCTCCTCTATAGGAAAGCCTTGTAGATTTTGCCTGGATACTTCTGATCCTGAGTTGCACCTTGTTACTTCCTTAATAAAGTGCTTACGTTTAAGAATGGTCTGTGAGTTCTGTATGGTCACTGCAACAAAATGGGTAGATTATTGAACCAACGGATAATTAATTAATTACAGAGGGCTGTGGGCAGAATGAATAAAAAGGTTGGAGAGTGGAGGCATGCCTGACCCTTCACCTCACAGAAGTCAGTTTTAGGCTGATCCTGATTCTCATTAATCCTCTAAAGTTAGATAGGTTATCACACTGTTAACTACCATTTCACACCACCTGTTCTTGGGCCTTAGCACCTCCTGGCCCTCTTCCTAAGCTCATGTGAAGCTCCAGAACCTCTTACTCAGCTCACATATGCAAAGGGGCATGTGTCCCCACTGCCTCTCTTCTCATTTACACTACTAACACTTCCCACATTTACTCAACACTGTGTGTCCCGTACCTGCAACAAGAACACCTCTAATGCATGTGTCATTCTCTCTGGGCCCAGGCCTAGTGCAGATGACCATTTGTTACTCAAAAAAAGGGACTTCCAAAAAAAATGAGAAAGAAACCTTCTAGCTTTCACTCTTCCAGGTTTAATTAGCCAAAAACGTCTTCAAAGGCCTATCAAAAAGAAGCCATCAAAAAAACCAAACAGGAAATCATCCCAAGAGCTGTAAACCCTGAAGGGTCTGCTGCTAAAAGGCAACCACAAGTTTGCTGTGCCCCAGATGCCCACAACTAGGTCCTCTGGAAAGACCCCAATACCAGAAGGTCACCAGTCCTAAACTACCCTACACATGCAGCAACCACTCAAAGGCAGCTCCACCCCTAACACGGACAGAAGTCATCCACTCCTGGAAGACTTGCCAACCGGTCAGAGAGGCTGTCCTAAGAGCGCTCTTATAAGCAAGCCCTTTGCTATGATGTCTCCACTCCAGGGAAGGGTACCTGCACAACTCTTTCAGGAATGCCTGCCTCCCTGTAAGTACACTCACTTTTTAACCTTTGCACCGACACAGGGCTACCCTCTGGTAGCCACGGTGCACCAAGGTGGCAAGACACATACGTCACACATGGACCCTTCACATACTTTAGACTGGGAAAGTGATACTGGATACTCCAGGAGCAGCCTCCACCCCAGTTCATCCCACTAAAAACAGCCCCCCACCCCAGTGCATCCAACATAATCTCCCAGGACCAGGGGTTCACCACAGAACGTGCATGTGCAGGGATATTTACAACCTCGCAAGAAGCAACAAGCCCCGGGCTTCTTGCCCCGTAGCCCTCTGAGTATTTAAAATCATTTGGGGTCCTGATAACACTCAGACCATTCTTTCCTGCTCGGTCACTTGAAGATTCCAAATTTATGCACCAGGTCGGGGGGGTGGGGGGGGTGGGGGGGGAAAAGATGAGAAAGTGATGTTCTCTGGCTGTATCGTGCCTCCTAGCCTTTTCTGTCCATCCAACTTCATTCACTCATCTACCCATCCTTCAAATTCTCACTGCCCGTGCCATGTGTTTGGTGTTGGGCAGGCAGAGGAAGCGAGCACCAGCACACCAGCTGCCCTGCCACCCTCAGTGACCTTGGGTACAGAACTTGGACAACCACTCACAGATGTGGACAAGACAGACCAACTCCAGATTTAAAGTCTCATCTTTAAATGTCAATGTTTAAAGATATCCTCTTTACAGCCAAGTCCAGGCCCACTCTTCTTTGTCCACTGCCCATCATCCCAAGCCCCTCCTGGCAGTGAAATGTGACTTTAATGGCTGACACCACAAGCAACCAGATAAACTGAGGAGGCTGCCACTGGTAGTCATCATAGGATAGTCTAGGAGACTCTAGGCAGTGTAGGTAAGTTTTCAATCACTAGCCAAAAAGTTGCAATTCAAATTCACCCAGGGAAGCCTGAAAGAAAGGCCTAATAACCTGTTTCCTTAAACACCCTCTGGAGCCTTTCTACTGATACACATGGAGGGTTACCATGAGCTGACATCTATTTGACACCAACTAACAACAATAATAAGCATAATAGTGTCCATCCTAATTGCTTACTCGTCTTTTAAGTATGCTTACAACTGGAGTAGAAGAGACAGCCCAGAACACCCATTCATCACACCTTGCAGGGTCACATTTTGATAAGACAGTTCTCTTACCATGAAAGCCCTTACACTAAAACTGTGACTGTTTATACCTGAGGAATATAAATATACCACTGTATAATGGATCTCATACAGTCCCTTGAGTACAGGCTTCTTTTCTCAGTATCCCCTCTGCACATATGGAAGTGGGGGGCTTCAGAGCCCCAAGGGCCACTAGGACCAGGAAGCCATAACTTGCTGTCTCTTGACCAAGTGACATTGGACAAGTTTTAAGTTAAAACCTTTCTGTGCGTCAGAAACTAAGACGCTGACCTCATGGAGTTGGGGGGAGAACTTGGGGCCACACATGCACAGAGCAGTGTTATTCCTTCCCACAGAGGAACCTGGCCCTGGGAGAGCAGTAGCCAAGCTGCCACTTCACCTCATCCCTTCTGCTAATGCCTAACTCCCCCAAACTCTAATGACAGCACATTAGAACCATCACCAGATAATGTACACTATTTAACACTGATAGTCCTTGAGTGTCTCATGTCTCTAAGATACTAGCCCAATTCTAAATTAAACCATTGGAAATGAAGAAACTAGAACCTCACCTAACGCTCGTGGGAATAAAACACAGTATAAATACTGTGGAAAACAACCTAGACATCCTTTAAACCAATCCACACAGTTATCATATGACCCAGAATCCCAACTCTTCAATATATACCCAAGAAATGAAAATGTATGTCCACAAAGAAATATGTACATAGATGTTCACAGTAGCACTGTTTCAACTGCCAAATGAGAGAAACAACCCAAGTGTACATAGATAAATGGAGAAGCACAATGTGGACCACCATACAATGGAGTATTAGTCATAAAAAGTAATGAAACATTAATACACACTACATTGTGGATGAATCTCAAAAACATGTTCAGTGAAAGAAGCCAGATGCAAAAAACCATATTATCAAAGGATCCCATTTACGTGAAATGGCCAGAAATGGGGCATGACTGGGAAAAAGGAATGTGGAACAACTAACGGCCATGTGTCTCATTTTTGGGGTGATAAGAATGCTGATTTAGAGGTGATGTGCAACACCTGAATTCTCGAATATACAAATATTCAACAATTCTTGAATACACAAAATACTACTGAATTATGTGTACTTTTAATGGATGGCTTATGGTTTGAAACTTATCTTCTGGAAATGTTTTCCAGGTTCTACGATTCCTTGATCAACTGAAGCCAGCCCTCATTTTCTTCTCAAAAGCAAATAAACAAACGACGTTAGAAGCCGATAAGGTCTCAAAGTAGTAGTCTGGCCTCAACTCAGCCAGCCCTTAGGATAAAAGGCATCTGGGAGTAGCAATGCCTGAACCTCATGCTTAGACAAGGATGCTGGCCCTCCCCCAGGTGCACATGAAGCCCTTCCAACTGCACACAAATCCCCCTATGAGTGAATCTCTCAATATGAAGGGCCCCACCACTTAGGCTCCAAGATGCCTTCAAGTGCTTTTCCAGGTTTTATATCCTTGTCTGGTCAGAATACTCATCTAAGCCTACAAGTCCCTATAGGGTGAATTGTCTGTAGTCTTCCTGTCCCCTTTCCTCCCAAATGCAGAGGAGGAAAATGTGCAACAATCAGGTCAGCACTGAGAAATTCTAGAAACATCTCGGGCAAAGGCCACCAGGTGGATGTGTTCTGCCCCTGATATCTCACAAAGAGACAAGACCCCAACATGTTCATCCCTTTATCCTGTGCTCTTTCTTCTGACCCCTCAGGGCACCTCCACCAGGCGAAGTTCAGCCTCTCTGAACACTGGGAGTGCTGAGTAAGGATGCAGTGACTCTGGGGGGGTCACAGACCCCAAGGGGAAGCACAGTCCCCACAGACATGGTGTGTGACCCTATACCCCGAGTCCCCTCTATGAGGCATC
This sequence comes from Echinops telfairi, assembly GCF_000313985.2. Taxonomy (NCBI): domain Eukaryota; kingdom Metazoa; phylum Chordata; class Mammalia; order Afrosoricida; family Tenrecidae; genus Echinops; species Echinops telfairi. Next base: position 44,747,916 of record NW_022111357.1, read on the forward strand.
ACTGGCCTTTAAGAAATTGACTGAGCCTGCACATGGACATGGCCTGCTCACCTGGCTCCTGGCGCAGGGATGCTGGTCCTACACGTCGGCCATGGCAGCAGTTGCATCCGGACGCAACCACATCAACGTGTTGACCAGTCTAAATAAGGGACAAAGAAAGACACCCTGAGTTTCCAAGGAAGGTTTCTGGACCGTGTCAGGACTTGTAATAATTCCTAGTCCCTGGATCACTCAAGTGGACCTTGTAGTTTCAACCATGGCCTTCCTCATGAAAGTCAGCAGGAAAATAAGACTTCTTTCAGTTCTGGATATACCACACGGCACTAACCAACATATACCAATAAAAGAAGCTTAAGAGCAATGACAGCCAACTCTAAAATGAAGCTATCTATAATTCTAGCCCTAATCTAAGAACAATTACTAAGTTCTTATGACATAGCCCCGCTTGATGCTTACCCTCATGAATAGATCACTGTGTGTATATGTACATATACATATGTATACATATATGTATACACACACACACACACACACACACACACACACGGCTATCAGAAAGAACTGCATCTGGGATCTTAAAGGCCCCTCATCTAAGTATTAAGCAGCCAGCTTAAGTAAGGTGTCAACTAAGTCCATATGCAAGAAGAACACTAGTCTGTGTGATCCAAGGATGGTAAATAATAAAATCCAAATCCAAAGGTGGGAATATTATCAAAGCTTAAATTGTAAACACCCAATTTGCAGAAGGATATGGATGATAGTGGAAGCCCAAAATTCATTTGCAGGGTTTATGGATTAAAGCTTCTGGTAAATCCTTCTGACCACAGTCCAGGGATGTGTTGAACAGCCTTGCTATCGGACAGAGAGCATCATAAAGTGGATTATGATTACGGCAGATATAGTTAGGTTAAAATGTAATTACATATCATTTGATCACCCCCCTTTGACCCATTTTTAAGTTGCTTCAATTTTTAGTATTGTCTGCTTTCTTTTTGATTGAAGTTTTTCTGTTTTGTCTAGTCATTATTGTTGGCTGTTTCCGGTTTGCATTTTATATGATTTTCTATATATGACATCAAGGATAGGTAAAGCTATTTAGACAGTAATTAGACTGATTATCACCTAGGGTCATGACAGGGGAGGATGAGTAGCTAACAACACTAAATGAGAGAAGAAAATGTTCTGAAATTGATTTTGGTGATGACTGCACAAATCTTAATATGACTGAATAATTAAACTGTCCGATATGAAATCTCTCCCAAAACTAATTTTTAAATAATAAGATAAAGTGAGGTTACCTATATTATTTAATAGCAATACTACACATAACATGGCACTGTCAGTGGCAGTTCAGAGGTACACTCCTCACCTTCCAAGCATGAGACCCCTGTTTGTAGGATCAGGACCATGGTCAGTCCCCATTTTGAGGGTTCAGGTCTGCAGGGATCTAGGGGCAGAGGTTGAAACCAGTGATTGGCCAATCTAAGACTTCCTGTATTGTCCAACTCCGAGGCACCTAATAAGCAGGAATGCCTTGCCAAGCACTATCACCCTTATCCACATGACTCTCAGGAGCTTGCTCTGATGAGGTCTTTATTTTTAAACTGATTCACATACAATTCACAGCTCATGGACGGTGAGAAACTCTCACAAGAGGACTTGCGAAAAGTAAGGGAGAGCACAACCCCAGTGAGGATTTTGCAAAAAGGTCTCTGGCCCTGGGGAGACCTTTTCTGAACAGTCCCTAGCCCCATTTGAACTGGGAACCCTACAGTGTTCACCCTTCCCCATGCCGGGATCTTTCTCTCTTTAGCAGGTCCCCATGCTTCCCCAGCGCCTGCTTGGAAATAGGACAGGGTTAACACACAATTCTATGTTAATACCTATGTGCAAAGAGTCCCTGGGTGGCACACACAATTAATTACTAACAGAGCTCAAATACTAACAGAAAAGTTGGTATTTTGAATCCACCCAGAGGTGCCACAGAAGACAAGACCAGGGATTTACTGTCTTTCTGAAAAGTCACAGCCTTGAAACCCTGTGGAACACTTTTACTTTGACACTTGCAGGATTGCCAGGAGTCAGAATCAACCGGATGGCAATTAAAAAGATGTTTACACGCTAAAAACTAAGGATTGAAGCTTTTAATAAATCATCTAATAAGCATAAAACACAAAATACTTAAAGATATTTAATAAATCATGTGCAAGACCCATAATGACCCTACAGAACAGGGTAGAATTGCCTGTGAATTTCCAAGACTGTAACTCTTTATGGGAGTAGAAAGCCCCATCTTTCTCCCAGAGTAGCTAGTGGTTTCCTACTGCTAGGCCACCAGAAAACCTAAAAAGGGTTTTCTGTCCAAGGATTACAAGGGGTGAGTTTTATGCCAATTTGTGGTACAGATTTAAAACAATAGTATAAAAAACTTCCAGCAAGCTTTCTGCTAGAAACTGACAAAAAAAAATTACATGGAAATGTAAAGAACTCAAAATATAGTGAGCATAATTTTGTCAGAGAGAGAAGAATCTGAAGGAGTACCCCACCTGATTTCCCGACTGGCCATGAAGCAATGCAAGCCATGTGGCATACTCATAGATGGACCACATGTGTGGAAAACTGTTTTCCACCAAAACATCTCCCATGCCCTTCTTTCAATGTTAAGACCACTAGGCATTTAAGTCATGCCTTGGGAGAACTGAGGGTGAATTTTCTTGAAAGGGAGACTCTTAACTATAGTCTCTGACTTATAACAGGGCCCTGACCACTTCATCTTTAAGCTGGTTCTGAGCTAGTCAAAATTATTTTAAGGCCTTCTGTTTATTTATTTATTATCAGCATCTTTATAAATACAATCTTTGTCTTTGGGATTGGAAATATTACATATAAAGTCAGATATGATGACATCAACAAATTACACATTGCAACATTATATGTACTATTTATTACTAAAGATAAGTTGTGAGAAAAAAAGAACAGTTGTAGATGCTCAAATACATCATAAGCAAGCCAGGGTCTTACCTGTACCTGTGCATCACAGCACGATTAGTATCGGCTTACATCCATGGTGGCTTCCTCAGCCCAATACACAACAATCATCTTGCAGGGCCTAGATTAAAATCTGGAGCCAATCAACTCCTCCTCTTTTCTGCTGGCCCATACCGAGCCCATAGGGAAACCCAGTTGGTTCTCCCAACAAATACATCCAGAATGCTTGTGTCTCACTCCCTGACTACCATACTACCCTCTTCAGAGACTCACAGACTGTTCCACTCAGATGGCTCACCGCCCTCCAATGGCTCTCCTATCAATAAAACAGCCATTCTCTCACTACCTCAAAGGTCCTCATCTAGCACTTGCCTTACCTCCACATCACATCTACCTCTAAACCCTGTATCAGCCACGTGGCCTTCTGTGATTTCTCAATACACCAGGCACTCTCATTGTATGGTCTTTTAATTTTTTAACCCAAATCCCAGATACTGTGTCATTTCAACAATCATTTATTCACTTTATAGCTCAAATTGAAAAATATTGCCAAAAACATAAGTCACTGCCACACTTAAAATTTTAATTTCCCTAACATATTAACCAATGTCCAGTCCAATACCAATACCAACTAAAGCCCAATAGATTCAATATCAACCATTTTCCAGTCTATATTTAATACCAGCTAATATTTAGTCCATAATCAAGATCAACTAGTACCTAGCCCATATTCAGTGTTCCCAAACTATTTCAAAAGTACCTTTTTACAATGTGTCTACCCTAACACCTTCCTTCAATGGCTTGCTGCTACCTCCTGATGTCTGGCAGTCTCCAGTATCTGCTATACCACACTGGCCCAGGCCAGCCCAGCCTTCTATCCCCAAACCATCTCCCACAGGACTTACAACCTTCCCACAACCCCAGCCATAGACATGCTTTCTTACCTGCCAATAAGGCAAACCTCACAAGGGCAGTGGTAACAGTTTTATTTCAAGCACCTAGAAGAGCATCTGTCCCACAGCTGGGGCCTGATAAATAGTTATTGAACGGGAATGGGACGTGAAAGCTGAGCAGAGGCAGCTACCCCAACACTATCCATGGGAAATCCACAAAGCTCCAGGACTGAGCACCTCCCTAAAATGCACTGCGATCTGTGTTCACAGCCATCACTGGAGCGTCTGCCATCCACCACGCTGACTGATCCAGGGAGCTTTTACTGTTTTCATTTCCAACCCATCCATTGAAAGCGGTATCAAGTAACCCTTAAGTACACAATTACCAAATCGAGAGAGACTCTTGAACTCCCTTGATAAATCATTATGGTTTGGCTTTGACCCTGCACCTGTGTCCTTGATTTAAAAACATACACACCGAACCCACCATCACCCTAACACAACCATACCCAATCTGAGGAGATCATACAAGGTAACCATGGTGATTCACGTGAAATCGAGGCATCTCATTTTGGGCAACAGAAGCTCTTTGTTGTGTTTCCTTCCTGAGAGTTCAGGCTCGTAGGGTCAGCTCCCTTCTAACTCAGGGAGAGGACTGACCAGAACCTGGCTGCCCTTCTGGGAACCTCAGTCCCTCTGGATGCTGGGTGGCAGCATCGTAGGTAGTATAGGCTGGCATCTGTAGCCAGTCATCAATCTGCATCTGGAGGGAACCCAGGGAACCAAGTCTTCACTCAAGTGCTCTCATCCTCTAGAAGCTGTACTATCTCTCAAACCCTCAAACACACCTGCATCTCAGCCTCTCCCCCTTTCAAACTGGAACAAGGCCCAAAACACCCATGACAAAATTACTCACCAGGCCTCCTCAGGACTATTAGCAGCTCTCAGTGCTATTGAGCCACACTTCCAAGGAACCTTGGGGGGGGGGGGGGGGGCAAGTTCCCAACTGTCCGCCAACAGGAGAAACTGAGACCATGTAACATGGAGTCTGAGCCTCAAGAAAGTCAAAGGTCAAGACTGCCCTAATAGTCTCCAGTTGATGGGGGAAAGTTAGAGCCAGTCTCCAGATACCGGGTAAAGCAGACTGGGGTTTCAAGGTTTCCTGGACATGACATGTCCCCATTAATTCATGCAGCACCACCTACCTGAGAAAACAAAGAGTGATTGATGTACAGGGACGAAAATGACATCTGACCCACACAGGCCTGGCCTGGTAAGGAACTCAAGCAGCCAGACTAGGAGGGCTTCCCCTCAACCCCGAAGCACAGTGCTAGCCTGAGACAAGCTACTCCCCAAGTCTCACCCTCATTAAGCAGCCTGTCCCCACAGAGGCAGAAAAGAGTATGACTCAGCACACCTGAGACAGGAGAACAGCCTAACTGAAGGTAAGGCCGGCGCAGCCTGTCCTGGCAACCAGGACTGTGGCTGCAGTCCTATTCCCTCACTCTGGCAAGGAGACCTGGGTTAACAGGCAGCCAGAGCCTCAGGTCTGCCCAGCCTGTCCTATGCCCAGGCTCCCATCCTACTCAAGGTTTATAAGCATGGCCTAAGAGACAGACAGCCAACCAGCTATCTCCTGCTGCACCAATCTAGTGGCCCCATTGCCCTCCCTGTGCCTCCAATGTCACTGAAATAAAGGGCAGTGTCCCATACCTCCCTGTTTTCCCTATAACCCTGAAACTTCACCTGGTAAAAAAGCACATGTGTGCACAGAAGTACTCACATTCACCTATATTCTCACGAACTTCCACATATTTACACACTTACACACAAGCACTCACACTTGGTCACATGTACTTAGCCATGCAGACTCACACATGCTCACCTCACACGTTTGCTCACCCACGTACACTCACTCATATTCACACCTCACCACACTTTTATCACCCATGCAGTTACACACACACACACACACACACACACACACACACACACACACAGATCTCTGTTCCAATCACATTGACTATACTCCCCCTCATCTGGATGCCTACCCTCTGAGGCATTTGCAAGTGCTACTACCACTACCTGGAAAGTCTCATCCCCTTCCTTCTCACAATCATAGACCAATGGCCCAAGTAGCCCTCACCATCTGCCAGCTCACCTACCCACCATCCATCCCCAGACACAGTGGAGATTAGATCCACAGTGTACACTGCCTCTGTGTCCTCTGCCCAGAGTACTGCAGCCAGACAAGAGAAAGGGCTCCTCCTGCCATCTCCTCACCCCCACCCCAACCAGACTGGGGAGGAAATGGTGAGTGACTTCCTCTTGGGCTATAAATACCCCATCACCAAGTCCCAAAAAAGACTCAAGGCAAAGCCCAGCCATCAGTGCAGCAAGTCAACACTAGGAAGCAAGAATAGAAGTGAGGTTGTGTGGCCACGTGCCATCCCATCCCCAGAAAACACCATCTCTGAGTTGACACCCTCCCCACCCTTGAATGGCTGGGCCTTGTCACAGCCCCAGCACCTTACAGGTCCCATTTCTCACCTGCCAAGGGCCCAAATGTATGAATTCACCAACACCTATCCCGTCTTAATGCAACTCTAAAAACTCAGCTAAAGGCCTCCTTGGCTTGGGCTCAGGCCCCAATCCCACAGTCCATCCTCCTCTTTTCTCCTGCCTTCTAGACACTTGACCTATCACGTCAGGTAGCACCTACCCACAGGATGCTTTGGGACATTAAAATGGTTTGGCATGGCTCCAGATGGTCCAGCCAGCAGAAGAGGTGAGCAGTCCCTGAAGCCTCAAGTGTCTCCAGAGTATGAGACTATGATGAGGACCAGGAGTCTTTGTGCTAAAGGGTTGCAAAAGCTTCAGCCTCTAGCTCAGTGGTTGTTTTAACACCCCCACTTCACCTCACCTCTAGCACATAACAGCTCAAAACTGTACCCACACCCCATGTTTAAGTAACCCAGAAATCAAACACCTACATCCTGACAATCTAGGACTTCAGAAAGTCCCCAAGTGTAGTGTTTGGGGTACTCACTACCCAGACCATGAGGGATATACTCGAGAAAACGTCAGAAGAACAGGAGGAAGTGACTCCCTGATGGCTCCATGACCAGTTTCTCCCTGAGGACCAATAGTAGCCCAGAACAAGACTGACCTGTAGCCCCAGTTGAGCTCCACCAGGGGACCCTCAGTTGCTTCCAGAGATCCCTGGAAGCACCATTGTGCCTGAGAGCGATCCCACTCAGCTGGAAGAAGGGCATCAGGTCCCCTCCTCGGCACTGAAGACATCCCAGAACTTCTGCATCCTGGAATTTCTAGGCGCCAATGCTTCCAGATGATGCTACAATAAGCCTTCTAGAACCACACGTCATCTTAACCCTTTAGGGACATAGCTTGCACATAACAAAGCCCATGGCCCTGGTATACCACCACACTGAAACACTGAAAGCCTAGAACGATGCTTGTCCCTGGGCTCTACCACATCCAGCACCATCCCACCCATGATTGAAACAAGAAGGCTGATGGGAACACTTATCTTTTGAAAATAAGTACTTGAAAACAAGTTATATCTCAAATGGATTAACATGAGCCTTCTTCACCTACACTTCCAAAGTTCTGATGTCCCTCATCTTAGTAAGGGCAAGGGCGCACAGGGTGGGAGGCAAGGAATGTTTGCCATGGACACTGAGGATCATCACAGGTACAGATATCGCCTCTCAACAGCCACCAGAGCTGTCATGCCATCCCAAACACCACCCTGGAGCTCCTGGCCTGGATGTCACACTATCCCAAATACATCCCGAACCCTCTAGCCTGGGTGCGGAGAGGCTGTAAGAGAACACTGACAAGCCTGCCTACCAGTAAGCAGGCTCCCCAGAGAGGAACATCAGCTCCACTGGCGGTGTCCCAGTAGACGCAGGGCTTGCAAGGAGTCAGTGAGTTCATATGCCTCTGGACAGAAGGTTGGTGGCATGGGCAGTATGGTGCAATGAATTACTTAATTCACCTGTGCTTTTTTCAACTGTCTTCATATCCAACATTTTGCCATTCGTGACAACTCTGAAAAAATTCTCAGGTGGCCATCTTCAATGGTCCAGGCCCCATAAAAGGTCACAGCTGGGCTGAGAGACCCTCTGTGGGTCCCCCTGAATAATATATGCAAGGCCCTGACAACAACTAAGGCCACACAGAAATGACAGCCAGATAGGTCATTAAAGATTTTTCCTGTTTGTCTGCGACATCTCAATACCGCCACAGATGATGCAGGGCATTGGCAGGACAAGAAAGGTCACAGAAAGGGAGCGTAAGACCAAGCATGGGCCAGAAGAAGCCAAGGTGATAGGTGGGGGAAGCAGGGAGAAGAGGACCATGCCGTGCTGTGTGGCTAGGGTGGACAGAAGACAAGCAGGATTCTCACCCAAGGTGGACAATATCCAACCACCACCTCCCCGAGCCCTTTGCAACTATTAAGTGGTTGGGGCCCAGGGAGCATATCACACACACCATGATATGATAGGAAAGGGGAAGGACAATACCAGAGCCCAAGATGGGCATTGGCTTCCAACACTAATATAATGCCAATTTCACTTAGCATCCTGATCTTTAGAGCCACATCAAGAAATAAGGAATGTGTGCATAGCCCTCCTAGCCATAGTCTTCTTAACTTCAACTAAATAACTGGAGTTACCAAGCATGACTACTTTCTATTTTCTCCTGATAACATATCCAAAGCACATGAGAAAATTTTTGCTATCTTCACTTTTAAGGAACAGGGCAGAGGTGGGGCCCATAATGACCAAAATGTCCTAAGGACCTGAAGGCCAAGAAGAGGTGTATTTATGGGTACATCTGAGAAGAGGGTGCTATGACTGAAGAACTGTATCCTGAGTCTTTCCTGATCCAGTATTGTAATCCACGACTTCCCTAATAAACCCAAAAATTATGAGTATTGTCTATGAGTTTTGTGTGGCCATTACAACAAATTATTGAGCCCAGCAAAGGAGTAGTGTGTGTCTTGGGAGAAATGATTGTGTCAGAATTGGTAAAATGGTTAGAAAGTGGAGGCTTATCTAATTTCTGCCTCACAGTTATAGGCCTTTGGCTATTGCTCTTGACTCTCCTTCCCCCTTGCAAAATTAAGAGTTTAGACACTCCTGCCATGATATTTTTGCAGGCAGCATCTACACGACTGGAGCAACTGCTCATATGCGATGGTTCACACATTGGGAGGACATGTGGTCCCTGGTTCAGAGTGCATTTCAGTGTAAAATACAGTGAACCCTAGCCACTTCACGCTTCGACTTCCACGGCTTCACTCTATCGCGGTTTTTGCGTAACAGCGCATGCTCTGTCATTACTGCCACTGATTGGCTCATACTGTACATGCTTGATGCCATAAATAATATAATAAATGATCATTGTAACGTCCAACATCCAAAATGTTTTACTGTATTTTCCCTTTTTCATTTAATAAATTGGGTAATACGAGTGTAATGGTGACTAAAGGGTGTTTTTTCATGTCCTCTATGCTCTAACTACGAGAATATTTGATTTACAAATAAGGAATCCTACTTCGCGGAATTTCATTTATCACGGTAGGGTCTAGAACCGATTAACCGCGATAAACGAGGGTTCACTGTATATCAGATGGTCGGGATCACCCAAACCCCCCAATCACCACTGGTACCATAGAGAGGGAAAGGCAGAAATGACTGCTGGGTTGGCTAATCAAGTTTTTCTCAAGTGGGCATTTCTTCTGTAAACATGTGCCCTGCATGTGATATGTGACTTCAAACATAGCCTTTCTGGTGCAACCTGAAAGAAACATTTCTGGATGGGGTTGAGAGATGAGGCAGGGGCTAGAGAAGCAGATGCTTGGAGCATTTGGGAAGACACCCCTCTTGGCAGCAGGAAGCAAAGGGGAGGTACAGGCACAGCCATTCTCACCTGCCACCCATCCAGGTGGCCTCAGCTTCACAATGACAGGTACAACTTGGTGGAAATTTTGACAACAAATAGCAACACCGACCCACCCCCAGTCCTTCTATTCTTGTAGCACATTTTCTGAATCTAAAATTGTATCTCGGGCTGGCAGAAAAACTCCCTGTCAGACCTGGCCCCTGCACCTCCTGCACCCGGTGCAGCCATCTCACCCCAGGAGGGAGTCCTACCAGGGAGGGGCCCTTTATTCTTCTAGTGCTTCCTGAGTATTTGCTAGGTAGAGCCCAACATCTTAAGATTCCTCAACATTGCTGGCCCTGCTTAGTGTCAGATGACTCTCAGATGGCAGGCAGAGTCCTGCAGGGGGCACAGATGAGGCTACTTGATCCTGATTAATTCTTCAGTTTGCCTTTCTGAAGGGAAAAATTCTTTTTCTTTTTTTTTTTTGATTTGTCAACTTGTTTT